>NC_041385.1:33715560-33731513 GCF_002162155.2 Triticum dicoccoides | reverse complement strand
AATTTGCCACTCGGCAAGGAGATTCATGTGGCAGCGAAAATATCCCCAAATTCCCTATGACGCCCTGAAAGGATCGATATAGTTGACTAGAGGGGAGTGAATATGCAAACTAACAATTTTTAGCTTTTCTTTATTAAATTAAACTTTGTATCAAAGTAGGTTGTCTAGATATGCAGCTAGGTGAGCAACCTATATGATGCAACAACAATAAGCACACAAGCAAGCAAAGGATATAACACAATATAACTTGCACAAGTAAAGGTGAGAGATAACAAAGAGTGGAACCGATGGAGAGGAGGATGTGTTACCGAAGTTCCTTCCCTTTGAGGGGAAGTACGTCTCCGTTGGAGCGGTGTGGATGCACAATGTGGGGACCGATTCTCCGGGTATTAATTCCCAGAAAATGGCCCTTGTGCTCATCAGCCCCAAGATAACTGTTAGCTGATAAGGCACCAACTTGATACAGAAATTCCAAGCAAATACAAAATATGTAGTACAAGACCATTCTGGTCTGTGAGTACAACAAATGGTTTCTAGTGGTTGATGGCGGAAGCGGGCTGTAAATCATCAGTGTCTATGAGACTCCATTTCCCACGGGAACAGCTGACTAGGCTAGCTCCTATCTTCGCGAGACTGCTATCACCGTTGCTTAGGTTCCGGGGCTGTCATCCCTCTCCATGCAAGAAATCTGGCCAAGACAATAGCCAGGGAGAAGCCAGTGAGTACTTTGAATGTACTCGCAAATATAATGAACACGGGTATAATATAATAACGATGTGCTAAAAATATTTTATACTCATGACGTCAGTCACAAAAATATAAATATAACTCTGATGCGTGTAAGCATGTTATATATGAATATGTAATATCATAGAAGTATTAAAAAAATAATGAAATAAACAACAAGCCTGCCACAGTCGGGCGTCTGAGCGACACCACATAAAGGGCTTTAAAAGAAATGCCACAGTCGGTCGTCTAAGCGACACCACATAAAGGGCTTTAAAAGAAATGCCACAGTCGGGCGTCTGAGCGACACCACATAAAGGGTTTTAAAAGAAATGCCACTGTCGGGCGTCTGAGTGACACCACATTAAGGGCTTTAAAAGAAATGCCACAGTCGGACGTCTAAGCGACACCACATAAAGGGCCTTAAAAGAAATGCCATAGTCGGGCGTCTGAGCGACACCACATAAAGGGCTTTAAAAGAATAACAATCATAGTGAATATCCACGAGGTAGAACCGTCCTAGGGATATTCGATAATACCAATAATATCATGGGTTAGTCCACAACAAAATAATGATCATCATCATCACATGTCACAAGTCCTGATACCAGTTCTGATTTAACAATTTCACCTCCGAAGACCGACACTAAGACCGACACTCGACCCATCCCAGACTGTAATCCTTAACCATGGACACGGCTATTCGAATAGGTTTAATCTCTGTAGAGGGTGTACTCTTTACCCACGAGTAACGGATTTCTTTAGTCCATCGGGACTAATTCCGTCTATGGTCTTTTTGTTGAAAACACACCTAACTTGCACACACCAGCTTAACTCACACGTGTCTGGAATCTCCCAAGACACCTGTCAAGCAAACTCTAAGTGGGGAGGCTACAACCTCGCGTAGCATGGGATCGAATTTATATTGCGCGCTCTAAGGGGTGGCCTCCCCTCTCGGTCTTAACCGGAAACACCCATGCCCCCGGACCAGGTGGCCTGCCTACCAGCTACAACCGGTATCTTCCACCCTGGCCTCTCTGTACGGTGTGTGCTAGGAAGAGGTTGACAACTTACTGAACCGTACTCTACTTGTTGTAGAGACGAGTGGTAGTATGAAACAAGTATGGGGGTTACCGGAACAAGACTCGATCTATGGTGGACTCAGGAGGTTTATAATTTCCCTGCATGACATTTATAACAGATATATTTCAACCAACAGAATCACCGCTCATTATACCTTACTATGCCATACTGGACATAACCGTCCCGACGGAGACCGGCGACAAGCTCACGCCTACCCAAGGCAGAGGCTTTCCCGAATTCTTTCCGGCATGCATGCAAGGCACATGAGGATGATTACCATCACAAGTATACTCATTTCCAACAGCATGGAAATCACTAATATGCATCCATGCAAATGATCATATCACATGAAATAACAAACCCTTCGAAATGAGGTGGTGTTATAAACGTGTCAACGAACACACCAAAAATATTATGCCGAGGTTCAGAATGCTTGCCTTCAGGTCTAGGGAAGGCAGGGTGCATTTCAACCTCTTGAAATATTTCTCCTTCCTTCAAAATCCTATTTTAAACATATAAAAGAATTAACACACAAAAATAAAAATAGCACAAAAAGTTGTTTGGAAGTTTTTCAATTAAATCTTAAAATAAACTAGATCAAATTTGAGAGAGGTAGGAAAAAAATTAATTTATTTGGAGTCATCTTTAAAAAGATAAAGCCAGTCAAAGATTTGGTTAAAATATGTTTTTAATAATAAACAGAAAAGAAAACGCTTCGGGCAGAATACGCCTTCAAAACGGGGAGACGTACTCGGGGTCTTTACGCTTCCACTTAAACGCGTGGAGGCGGGGCTGGGTCACTGACAGTGGGTCCAGGGGGCCCACTGGTCAGGTTTGACTAGTCCCCACTCCCTCCTCTTCTCTGCCCGAGCAGAGGCGGGGCGTCCGCCGATCGTCGCTGGAGAACGGCGTCTTTTCGCGGGCATCTAAGAGTAGGGATGGATCTGCCACTCCTCGGCGGTCCTTCCGGTGGTCGCAGGGTCGCCGGAGGTGGAGGGAGTCGCCAGCGGCGAGCTCCACGGAGGAGGTGCGCGACATGCGGTACTACCGCATCACACAAGCGGTACTACCACGCCGGACCGTGGTACAACCACTGGCATGGCAGGGGCCAATACTAGTCCTGATGTGCTAATATAGGGAGCGGTAGAACCGCTGGCGCGGTAATACCGCGCCCCCTTGCGGTACTACCGCAAGGCAGGAATAGTCTAGGCTGAGAAGACACGGACATAAAAAATTGCATCCGTGACTACTTCCGCTGAGTTTAGATCTATGTAAAAATCCGACACAGTACTACCGCAAGCCTGGAGCAGTACTGCCGTGTAGGGCATGGATGTAAAAAATTACATCCGCCCCTACTTCCGCTCATGCTGTTGTGCCTGGCCAGAGCTCACGGTACTACCGCACCCAAGGCGCGGTACTACCATGTAGGGCGCAGATGTAAAAAATTACATCCGCCCCTACTACCTCTTGAGCAACTGCGCCTGGCCTAAGGCCACGGTACTGCCGTTCCCAAGGAGCAGTACTACCGTGAGCACCTATGGTACTACCGTGCTGGAGCTTGGTACTACCGCAAGGGCCAGCGGTAGTACCGCTTTGGAGAGCAGTACTACCGCCTGCCTCAGTTCAGCAACATTAGGAATCCTTTATTTTGCAGAGACACAGAGAGATGGAGGATGCTCCAAGGAGCCAAAGGAAAGGTGGTGCATAAAGGAACAGATGTGTACGTGAGATTCCACTGAAACCTTTCCAACGCGGACCCCCTCTTAATAGTACAGCTTTCCTATGACTCAAATCCACCAAAAAGAAACGTAGAGAAACGCTGTCTTCAATAGTCTTCAAGGGGCACGAAATCGTTTTGTGTTTATACATGATATATCTGAAATGCTCAATGCGCACAATTAGTCTGCAAAAGCATTGTCATCAATCACCAAAACTACTAAGGGATAAATATGCCCTTACAATCTCCCCCTTTTTGATGGATTCATGACAATACGAGATTTGCACATAGGGATATAAAATGAAGCAACGGAAAACCCACCATTTATAAAATATAGACGTACTCCCCCTAGATATGTGCACTCTAGAGAAGTGTTTTGGACTGCACGGCACATATACTAGGATCAACACTCCTCCTATATTTTATAGACAAGGCATCTCTTGCAACAATATAACTAACACTAAGCAAGTAGGCAAGATGATGAATATGAGCATAAAGAGAAGGGCACAAGATAGCATAGGCTCATGAACTACTAAGTAATGAAGACAATAAGATACGCTAGAGTGCATATGTCTTACACCATATGATAGATAACTTGATCTTACGAGCACAAACCAAACCAAAGCAAACGAGGTTCAACAGACCGAAAGCAAAGCGACAAACCTAACACACAACACAAGATGTGCAAATCCTACACTCTCTCCCCCTTTGGCATCGAGACACCAAAAAGGCAGAGAGGACACCTATGACATAGGTGGTAGCTCAGGCTGAAAACGACTGCTCGTCGGTCTTGGCAGCGGGAATAGTCTCCTCCTCTGACTCCGTCCACTGATACCCCTGCTTGGCTATCCAGGAAGCCTCCAGAGTGATGATTTTCTCTGAGCCACTGGTCACAATCTCGCCAAAGGTCCTCAATATCTTCTTATCGCGCTGGCGAATCTCCTTGGAGGCAACATGGGCCATGTACTGCCCCTGGGTATGCATGCAGAACAGAGCCTTCATCTTCTTCTTCAGCTTCTTAGCCCAAGAGGGCTCAGTAGAGGGAGGAGTGTATCCATCAGAACTGTACTCATCCGCTTCCGCCTCCTCGATCTCATCCTCATCCACATCCATCTTGGCAGCCTCGGCCTCTGCACTGGTGGTCGTATTAGCCCATTGGCTCTTGATGCAGAGCTTGATGGGCTCATGACGAATCCAGCCGAGGGCAACAAAATCATCATCGGGATAGAGCTTCTCCCAAGTCTTTGTGATCAAGAGAAACATGTAAGGCCCATAGATGGGGACCATACGGTTAAACACCGCAAACTGAAGCTCGCACCACACGATATGTGAGACATCAAGTGGTTGCGTCTGAGCATGATGCGACTCCTCACAAAGGAGCATCATATCCACAAGATAGGCATGCACCTTGTCTTTGTCACCGATGCGCGGAAAGAGGGAGTTACGGAAGATTCGATGCATGATGTCAAGGAAGGAGTTCAGCACCCACACCTTCTTCTTACTAGGAAGCGTCTTCTCAACAAAGAAGGGCCGAAGCTTGCTCTTGTTGGCTGACTCAGGGTTGGCATGAGGAAGAACACCAACGGGCGTGTCGAGCCTCGCATCAGGGACCTGAAGCAAATCCATGAAGTCCTTCCACTTAGCAGTCATCTGTTGACCATTGGTCATCGATGTCATGGTCCTTGGCTCATCAGAATGGAAGTGGACCGAAGCAAAGAACTGAGCCACAATCTCTGGGTCAAAGTCCAGGTGAAAGGTAAGCATGTGCTCAATGCCAAATTGCTCCACCAGGTCCAAAGCCTCACCAAAATAGTCACGGTGCTTATCCTGCCTCATGTGATTCATGTCAATCCAGTGCACGTCCATGTAGATGTTCTGCTTGGCCTTGATCACATCCAGATAGATAAGGTTCTGCTGCTTGGTTCAAAACAGATCATCCCCTCTGAAGTTGGCACGGGGATTCACATAGGGGTTGATCTTCCTTTGAACGATAAACTCAACCAGTGGTATCTCATCCATGCCCATGGTGGGCTCCTTGATCTTGGTGGCGGTGTGCTTGGTTCTGTGTTGTGAGGCATTGGAGCCCCCTGGAGCTTCATCTTGGTTGCACAGGCGCTTTGAGCCCGTGCCACAGACAGGATTTGACCGACGGACATTGGAACCAGAGCCACCACTTATGACAAACCAGAGCCACCACTTATGACAAACGCGCAAGAAAAGCGAGAAGGATCAATGCAAAGACCAGGGCCAAAGCCAAAAGAAACAAGCAAGCACGAGATTTGGAAGAACAAAGCAACATAATTTGCAAATTTATGGTAGTACCAGACCAGCGCACGGATGTAAAAAATTACATCCGCTCCAGCCGCGGTAGTACAGTGCCGGGGTGGCACAGTAGTACCACGCCTGGAGCGGAAGTAATTTTTTTACTTCCGCACCCCGAGTGGTAGTACCACTCTGAGGGAGCGGTAGAACCGCGCGAGGCAGATCATGAGTGAGTATGCGGTAGTACCGCTCTAGGAGGAGCGGTAGTACCTCACGGATACAAACGCCACAATAACAACAGATCTGGATCTAGGAACAACCGCAAAACTAGATCGATACTACCGTTGATCAAACTAAACTATTGTGTCATTCCAAATAGTATGCTTACTGCACTACCACTCTCCTACAATTCCCTCTTGCACAGATTTAGCAAAAAATCACATGAACTACACATGCATCTCCCCAAGACCTAGAAACGCAAGAACGGAACAAAAAGAGAAGGACTTGGGGAAATACCAGGGTCCATGGCAAGAGCACGAGGTGGGGAACGATCCCACCAGACGGAATGCAAGGAGAGCGGCCAGAGATGGAGATCCGGCGAGATCCGCCGGCGCTGTTCTTGAGAAGGAGAGAGAGAGAGAGAGAGAGAGACGGGGTGGGGAAAAGATATGAATGGGTATGAGGGAGTTGCAACTCCCCCTGCCCTGCTCTTAATCCCCACCCGCTCGCGACGGCGTGGTAGTACCGTGGGTCATCGCGGTAGTACCGCCCGGGCGGAAGTACCGCTCGCTTGGCGGTAGTACCGCTCTTCCAGCGGCAGTAAAAAATTACTGCCGCGATGGAAGTGGTAGTATCGTCCCTAGGATGCAACTGTGCATGCATAGAGCAATCCACTCCTGCGATAGTATCGTGGCTTGCCACGGTAGTACCGTACCCCCAAGAGAGTGCAAGTTTTGTAAAAGAGAGGGAAACAACCTTTGCAATGCGACCTTCAAGACTCCGAACACACCAAGAGGCGAGCACAAGAGACAACACAAACACACACACGACACAAAGAGAAGGGCAAACGACAACAAGTACCAAACACGAAACAGAACCTCTCCACAGAGAGGGCGGTGGCCGGAGCCACCTATGTTTGAGTCAATTGGTATGGCACCGCGAAGAATTATCCTCGGGCCTATGACCAATACTCGTCTTTAAAGAACAAGTACCATCACAATGGCTAATGTGAAAGAGTTGATCAATTTATGCATAATGGGGGGAGGGAGATTTCATTGAGAGAACAACACTCCCCCTATGTCCATGTCTACACCTAAACAAGATATCACGTTGAGTATGGTGTGGTGTGGAAGGGTTCAAGCTACATTGCTTGAATCAATGATATTTAGCTCATGCCTTAACTCGTGAAATCTTGCTTCATCCAAGGGCTTCATGAAAATATCCGCAAGGTTATCATGAGTGTTGACATACTTGAGCTTGATCTCTCCTCGTCTAATGTGATCCCGAATGAAGTGATACCGAATCTCAATATGCTTTGTCTTGAAGTGTTGCGCAGGCTTGAGAGAGATCTTGATGGCACTTTATTGTCACACCAAACATGCACTTCATCACAAGTGACACCGTAATCCTTCAAAGTTTGCCTCATCCATAAAAGTTGAGCATAACAACTACCGGCAGCCACATACTTTGCTTCGGTGGACGAGAGAGATACACAACTTTGCTTCTTAATTAGAAGACCAACTAACCAAAGAGCAACCAAGCAGTTGGCACCCTCCGGAGGTGGACTTCCTATCCACTTTGTCTCCCGCCCAATCTGAGTCTATATAGCCCAAAAGATCAAAGTTGGCTCCTCTTGGGTACCAAAGGCCAAAGTTTGGGGTATGAGCCAAATATCAAAAGATTCTCTTGACCGCCACAAAGTGGCTTTCCTTAGGTGCGGCTTGGAACCATGCACAAATTCCCACACTCAACATGATATCCGGTCTAGATGCCCAAAGGTAAAGCAGGGAGCCAATCATGGAGTGATATACCTTTTGATCCACCGCTTTACCATTGGGATCTATGTCAAGTTGGCATTTGACGGGCATTGGAGTGGAAGCCGGCTTGACATCACTTAGCTTGAATCTCTTGAGCATGTCTTGAGTGTATTTGGCTTGGTTGATGAAGGTTCCTTCTCTTCTTTGCTTGATTTCGAACCTATGAAAGAACTTCAATTCTCCCATCATAGACATCTTGAACTTTGAGGTCATGAGAGCGACAAATTCCTCATTGAAAGCTTTGTTAGGGGAACCAAAGATAATGTCATCAACATATAGTTGGCAGACAAACAACTCAACTTTGACCTTCTTAGTAAAAAGAGTGGGGTCGATTTTCCCAATTTCGAACCCACAATCTTGCAACAACTCAGTAAGATGCTCATACCACACACGTGGGGCTTGTTTAAGGCCATAGAGTGCCTTGTTGAGTTGGTACACATGATTAAGGAAATAGGGATCCTCGAACCCTGGGGGTTGTTTGACATACACCAACTCATTAATAGGACCATTAAGAAAAGCACCATTCACATCCATTTGTTGCAACTTGAAATTATGATGAGAATCATAAGCAATCAACAAACGAATAGATTCAAGGTGAGCAACGGGAGCAAACGTTTCACCGTAGTCGATACCCTCGACTTGGGAGTAGCCTTGTGCCACCAAACGAGCCTTGTTGCGAACAATGGTTCCATGCACATCTTGCTTGTTCTTGAATATCCACTTGGTCCCAATGACATTATGATTCCTGGTTGGCCTTGGCACTAATCTCCACACTTGGTTGTGCTTGAAGTTGTTGAGTTCTTCATGCATGTCATTGAGCCAATCCGTATCCTCGAGCGCCTCATAAACCTTTTGGGGTTCGACACAAGAAACAAACGCGTGATGTTCACAATAGTTTGCTAATTGTCTACGAGTGCTTACCTCCTTTCTTAGACTTCCAACCACATTCTCCATGAGATGACCTTTGGCTGTGAGCTTGGAAGCAATCTTAGCGGCACGACGCTCTAATTCCTCCTCGGGTGTGAAAATAGGAGCGAAAACTTGATCGTCTTGAGCGTCGTCTTGAGCTTGTTCTCGATCTTGAGCTTGCTCTTGATTTTGAACTTTCTCGAAAGGGAGAACTCGACCTTGGGCATCACTTGGTGGATCACCACCATCTTGAGGTTGATCTTGCCCTTGATCTTGTTCACGTGGTTGAGGGCCTTCACTTTGTTCTTTGGAAGCATGTGGGTCTTGGGTCGGTGATGGCTCCACTTGAGTGGAGCATTGTCCTTCTCCTTCGGCCATAAGGGGTTCCTCAATGGGTAGATATGACCAACACCCATTCTTCTTATGGCTTGGGGAGGAATTTCATCACCTACATCACAAGTACCACTTTGCTCCACTTGGGAGTCGTTATTCTCGTCAAACTCCACGTTACATGTCTCCTCAATGAGTCCCGTGGACTTGTTGAGGACACGGTAAGCATGAGAGTTTGTAGCATAACCAACAAATATGCCCTCATGAGCTCTAGCCTCAAATTTAGACAAATGAACAACTTTCTTGAGAATCAACACTTACATCCGAACACCCGGAAGTACTTGAGGTTGGGCTTGTTACCGGTGATTATTTCATATGGAGTCTTGCTCAAGCCTTTGCAGAAATAGAGCCGAGTGGATGCATGACACGCGGTGTTGCTGGCTTCGGCCCAAAAGTTGTAAGGAGACTTGAACTCCGCCATCATGGTCCTTGCCACATCCATCAATGTATGATTCTTCCTCTCTGCAACACCATTTTGTTGACGGGTGTATGGTGCGGAATATTGATGCTTGATTCCCTCATCACTAAGAAACTCATCCAAGGTGTAGTTCTTGAACTCGGTGCCGTTGTCACTTCTTATTGTCAAGATCTTTGCATCGTGTTGACATTGAGATTCATTTGCAAAGTCGATGACAGTTTGTTGAGTTTCACTCTTCCTCTTGAAGAAATATACCCAAGTGTACCTTGAGTAATCATCAACAATCACCAAGCAATACTTTCTACCCCCAAGACTATCAAAGGATGGAGGCCCAAAGAGATCCATGTGAAGGAGCTCCAAGGGTCTCTTCGAGTAGATGATAGTCGTGGGAGGGTGAGCCTTCTCATGTAACTTCCCTTCAATACAAGCACTGCAAGCACGATCTTTGGCAAAACTAACATTTGTTAGTCCACGGACATGGTCCCCCTTGAGAAGACTTTGCAAAGATCTCACATTTACGTGGGCTAAACGGCGATGCCAAAGCCACCCCACATCAACTTTAGCCATTAGGCATGTCGCGGTCTTAGTGGGTTGCTCCGAAAAGTTAATCAAATAAAGACCATTCTCGACATGCCCAACAAAGGCTATTTTAAGAGTCTTGCTCCACAAGAGGGCCACAGTATCAATATCAAAGAATATAGCAAAGCCCATGAGTGCAAGTTGACGAACGGAAAGAAGATTGTATGCAAGGGACTCAACAAGCATGACTTTCTCGATCGCGAGATCATGAGAAATGACAACCTTGCCAAGACCCAATACCTTAGAGATGAGGCATCACCCCACTTGACGTTAGTGGGCATAAATGTGATCTTGTGCATGTCCACCACCAAGTCCTTGCTTCCGGTCATATGATTTGTGGCTCCACTATCGAGCAACCATGACCCCCCACCGGAAGCAAACACCTACAAGAGATCAATGCTTGGTTTTAGGTACCCATTTTGTCATGGGTCTTTGATGTTAGTATCAAGGGTCTTATGAACCCAAATAGACCATTCAATGTACTCATAAGGAGAACCAACAAATTTAGCATAAACATGCCTATCACTAGCACGTCACAACACATAAGAAGGGTTAAAGTCGCCGGCTTTGTTGGAAGGGGTGGCATTGCCCTGTTTGACATCGCCACCCTTCACATTGTTCTTCTTCTCCTTTGGAGCACCCTCTCCCTCCTTCACAAAACTTTGCTTGAGAGGAGGAGGTCGTTTGGTCTTGTCATTCTTCTTCTTGTTCTTGGACTTGGGTACTGATACATCTCCAACGTATCTACATTTCCAAACACTTTTGCCCTTGTTTTGGACTCTAACTTGCATGATTTGAATGAAACTAACCCGGACTGACGCTGTTTTCAGCAGAACTACCACGATGTTGTTTTATGTGTAGAGAAGAAAAGTTCTCGGAATGTCCTGAAAATCCATGGAGGCACTTTTTGGAATTAATAAGAATTTCTGGGTGAAAGAAATACACCAGGGGGCCCACACCCTGTCCAAGAGACAGCCCCCCCTATAGGGCGCGCCCGCCTATCTCGTGGGCCCCCTGGACCTCCACCGACCTCAACTCCAACTCCATATCTTCCGTCTCGGGGAGAAAAAATTAGAGAGAAAGTTTCATCGCGTTTTACGACACGGAGCCGCCGCCAAGCCCTAATCTCTCTCGGGAGGGCTGATCTAGAGTCTGTTCGGGGCTCCGGAGAGGGGGATTCGTCGCCGTTGTCATCATCAACCATCCTCCATCACCAATTTCATGATGCTCACCGCCGTGCGTGAGTAATTCCATCGTAGGCTTGCTGGACGGTGATGGGTTGGATGAGATTTACCATGTAATCAAGTTAGTTTTGTTAGAGTTTGATCCCTAGTATGCACTATGTTCTGAGATTGATGTTGCTATGACTTTGCTATGCTTAATGCTTGTCACTCGGGCCCGAGTGCCATGATTTGAGATCTGAACCTATTATGTTTTCATGAATATATGTGTGTTCTTGATCCTATCTTGCAAGTCTATAGTCACCTATTATGTGTTATGATCCGACAACCCCGAAGTGACAATAATTGGGACACTTCTCGGTGATGATCGTAGTTTGAGGAGTTCATGTATTCACTATGTGCTAATGCTTTGTTCGGTTCTCTATTAGAAGGAGGCCTTAACATCCCTTAGTTTCCACTAGGACCCTGCTGCCACGGGAGGGTAGGACAAAAGATGTCATGGAAGTTCTTTTCCATAAGAACGTATGACTATTTACGGAATACATGCCTACATTACATTGATGAACTGGAGCTAGTTCTGTGTCACCCTATGTTATAGCTATTACATGAGGAATCGCATCCGGCATAATTATCATCACTGATCCATTGGCTATGAGCTTTTCACATGTTGTTCTTCGCTTATCTACTTTTCCGTTGCTATTGTTACAATCACTACAAAACCCAAAAACATTACTTTTGCTATCGTTACCATTACTATCATACTACTTTGCTATTAAATACTTTGCTGCAGATACTAAGTTATCCAGGTGTGCTTGAATTGACAACTCAACTGCTAATACTCAAGAATATTCTTTGGCTCCCCTTGTGTCGAATCAATAAATTTGGGTTGAATACTTTACCCTCGAAAGCTGTTGCGATCCCCTACACTTGTAGGTTATCAAGACTAATTTCTGGCGCCGTTGCCGGGGAGCATAGATCTATTCTCTGAGTCACTTGGGATTTGTATCTATTTATCACTATGAAGAAATTGAAAGACGCTAAAACCAAGATTTATCCCTCAACTACGAGGGGAGGTAAGGAACTGCCATCTAGCTCTGCACTAGATTCTCCTTCTGTTAGGAGTAAGCTTGCGACACCTAAACCTACTACTGCTATGAATTCTGACATGCCGCATGTTATTGATGATGCTACTTCTGCTATGCATGATGAAACTACTTCTGTGCATGATAGTACTTTGCCATTAGGTGAATTTCTTGATGAACAACTTGCTAGAGTTAGGGGGGATGAAATTACTGAAGATGCTATTATTGATGATAGTGATGATGAAAGTTCTCCCAATGATTTTGTATTGCCTGTTGTTCCTGAGGGTTATTGAGGGAGTCCTGGACTAGGGGGTGTCCGGATGACCGGACTATAACCTTTGGGCGGACTCCAAGACTATGAAGATACAAGATTGAAGACTTCGTCCCGTGTTCGGATGGGACTTTCCTTGGCGTGGAAGGCAAGCTTGGCGATACGGATATGTAGATCTCCTACCATTGTAACCGACTCTGTGTAACCCTAGCCCTCTCTGGTGTCTATATAAACTGGAGGGTTTTAGTCCGTAGGATCTTTACCCAGTGGATCTGGATGTACTAGCATGCAGCTTTACCCAGTGGATCTGGATGTAATTTTTATTTCTGATGTTCGTTGTACTGCCATGATTGAAGATGAATAGATTGAAAGTTTTTCCGCAAAAAAAAGTGATGTCTGTGTGGCGTGTGAGACAAGGGAAAAGATTGATCGAATCTCTTTAATTTATACTCCCTCCGAGTTCCTAAATATAAGTCTTTTTAGACATTTTAAATGGACTACAACATACGGATGTATGTAGACATATTTTTTTGTATAGATTCACTCATTTTACTTCGTATATATTCACTAGTTAGAATCTCTAAAAAGACTTACATTTGGGAACGGAGGGAGTATGTATGAGCCAGATTGTTCTTTTGTACTAGTGCAATTGCATCCATCTTACTACTAATCCCACACCCTCAGGCCATTTCAAAATTCAAATGAGATGGCATTTTGTTGCTCAAGAGGAAAATATCAAGCATGCTCGTACTCCATTACCATCAGCTTCTTTCAACAACTTACATACATCTACCTTGTGCTATATTTTTATGCCATGTGTTCTAGAAATTGAAATGTGTGTGTCAATAATAAGAAAATAATTGAACTTCTAACTCAAACTTTTAAAAAGGTAGCTACTCATAGCCTTTTCCCGAAAGGAATAATCATTCTTTAAAAAAGAACAGATTTTAGGCCTCATTCAGTATGGAGGGTTTTCATAGAAAAAACATAGGAGCAAGGATTCCGAAGCAAAATTTCCTAGAAATGCATCCGGTTTGTAGGTACATGTACAAAAATTTCATAGAAATACTATTCATTTCTCATGTTTTCAGAGAAACGATGCATCCACTCAAAGCTCTTCTTTTTGCGTAGAAACAAGGCAAGGAAATTCCTTAGAATGACGAGTGTCATCCTACCAAATTCCTGTACTACTCTTAATTCCTACGTTTTGATTTCCTCCAAGTTGAATGAGTCCTTAAAAGCTTAAACCAAAGGATATTAGATTGAGTAGTCAAATTCCCCACCCTAAAAAAAGAGTAGTCAAATTTGTAGGAGAAAATCCTGCATTTAACATCTTTTCTAATAGCGTGAAACATTTCCCTTTTTTTCAAATATCTCAGCTGTTCATTTGACGAGAACAAGTTAAAGAAAAAGAAGTTCTTCACACTCACTAACTATTGCCTGCTCTCTTTCCGTTTTCGTTTTTCTCTTCATAGTTAGAGCATCTATAGCTGTATATGACAAATATGACCCTTAAACGGCCGCAGACGTGTTCGCGCGTGTCCGCGGTCATTGACCGGGGATTCCTCAAATTAACACAACTGCATCCGAACATCTCATACTAGATTCTCAAATCCATATAAAAGCATGCAAACTAAAAAACTGACCTACTACATAGCTACTCCTCGTCGGAGATGTCGACAATCTCCGTGCCCTACTCCAGGTACATGGGCGGCAGCTGCAGCTTTGGCGCCTCAGACTGCTTCGCTCCGTCCTCCTCCTCCTTTATCTCCGCGCCGAGTTCGGCGAAATGCACGTCGGGCGCCGCCTGCTCCTGCCGGATGAACTGCCGGTTGGCCTCCACACAGGCCTCATCCTGGATGGACTCCAGGATGGCCCGCTGCTCCGCCATCCCGGCGGCTTGGGCGACGGCAAACTCCGCCTCCGCCTCGTCCATGGTGAATCCCGGAGCAGGTTGTTATGCCTCCTCCTCCTCCGGATCCGCCACCTACATCGGCTCCGATAGCTGCTCTCCATCCTCCTCCTCTGGCTCCGACGAGTCCAAAGGCAAACCGACAGCGGTGCGGGCGGCGCGCCTCGCCTGGATCTCCTCCGGGGTCTGCCTCGGGCACTCCGGCGTCAGCATAGCGTACGTCGTCATCTTGCATCGGACCATGGCGATGCTGCAGAGCATGGGAGAGCAGGGGAGAGGAGGCGGACAAGCTCGGGTGGCGGCGCGGAGAGGAAGGAGGTGGATGGGCTATGGTTGGGGATGCCAGCCGGCTTAAATAGCCGGATTTGGCATCGGGCGGCGAGCGGGAGTGGCGCCACGCAGCGTTCACACCGCGGCAACGGAGGAGGCATCTGTCGAACCGCCGGGTTTCCAGGCGTTTCTGTCTGGGACCCCATCGTCAGTCCTACATGGGGGTCACGTCCGGGCGCCCCCATATCCATCCCATATTTGGGCTGGATATGAGGAGTGCCGGTTAGCCTGGGCGTTTGAGGTCCGTTCGATGCGCCCGTCTGGATCGGATTTTCGTGACCGATCAGTGACCGAGCGGGTCGCTTGCGCGATTGAGGCGAGTTTGGGGTGTCCGATAGTAGATGCTCTTAGCTAGCATCAAGTCTTGTGTGTGCTTGTTTTTTCCCGTCTTAGCTAGCACCGAGTCTTTTTCTTCGAATAGCATCAAGTCATGTGTGTGCTTGTTTTTTTTTCGTCCTTAGCAACCTGGACTTGATAGTTTTAAAGGGACTTTCAAGATAAAATGGGATTCTCCAAAAGTTCTCCTTCATTGCCCAAATAAATCCTGGTGTGTTATATCTTTATTTCTAAACCATATCTAAGGACGCTCCCGTCCTGAATATCATCAGTTATACATTTTTAGTGTTATGAACTATTTGGAAATTATAAGACGATTTCAGACAATATGTCTCCAGAACATAAATATGCTTGCACATAATTTGTAGTGTTGGAGCTAGACAAAATTTAGTCTAATATTTTTCCCATCTAAACCCTCTCATAAATAAATTCTTGGCCGGCCTGTGATCCATCGCCTCAGTAGGCACGTAATGTAGTTACTGCCAGGCTAGTGCTGCGTGACGGTCGTGTGTGTGTGTGTGTGAGACACGGGACAGGGGAAACTGATTGAATATATTCAGTTTATTGGGGAGAAGCCTCGGTATAGACAAGATTGTTCTTTTCTAGTATAGTCCAAATGCATCTTCCTTGCAAATAAGATTGTGTTCTGTTGCTCAAGTGAAAATTGTACTCCATTAAGTTAAGGCAACTCGCCCAAAACGGACCTCACTACATGTCTTTT
>NC_041385.1:33714461-33715390 GCF_002162155.2 Triticum dicoccoides | reverse complement strand
GCGACTGGGACCTCACTACATGTCCACGGAGCGTTCTATCTCAAGTCAAGAGTAGAACTCAATCTCATGTAAGAAATGTATGCATTTTGTGTACACCATTGCTATCCGATGGCAATCTTCTGTTCAACTAGTAACTTCTACCACACGCGGCCATAATTCTTTTTGTTATAAATGACCTTTCCGAGTTCATTTTCTAACAAAGTAACATTTCTATATTAAAGTAGAAATATTTCATCGACACCAAAACAATCTACTTACAAACTGGATGACAGCCGAGAGTTACCCTACCAAAATATAAATATTGGTGCTGACTGATAGGCATGGCACGCGTTTGGATAACTCTCCCCCCCAAAAAATCTGAACCACTGATTTTTTTAATATATATTTTTGTTTCATTCATAGCAGAAGAATTTGTCAGCTAGCGGAGAGTGAAAACGCTTGCTTTTTTGTAGCCCTGCTGATTTTGCGCATGATGCGTATTATTCACATGTGGCTATGACTCGCCCAGGTTTTGGTATGGCAGGTGCACACACAATCCAGAAGGGCCCCTAAATTCCCAAATCACCTATGGAGCCCCATAGGACAATAGGGATCACCACCATGTCATAGCTACGTGACACCGTGGCCATCGGCCACCGCCCCAGGCGACGACCTCCATTTGGTGCCACTCCTCCAAGAAGAAGAGCATGCCACACTTTGACAATGGGGCCCGCCACCATCTTGGAGATTGGCCCCTACAGACGCATTGGGAGCATGATGGTACGACAAAGGAAGGGTCCGGAAAGAACCCTTGGCCTTTGATTTCTAGAATGCGTCATAAATAAATTAAAATAGAAACAAGGCAATGGTAGCCGGAAGTTACATTACCAGATTATTGGATTCATCGAGGGCAACTCCCAAAATTTTGGATCCGAGCCAATTTTTTGTCA
>NC_041385.1:33623768-33714348 GCF_002162155.2 Triticum dicoccoides | reverse complement strand
GGAGATTCATGTGGCCGCGAAAATATCCCCAAATTCCCTATGACGCCCTGAAAGGATCGATATAGTTGACTAGAGGGGAGTGAATATGCAACTAACAATTTTTAGCTTTTCTTTATTAAATTAAACTTTGTATCAAAGTAGGTTGTCTAGATATGCAGCTAGGTGAGCAACCTATATGATGCAACAACAATAAGCACACAAGCAAGCAAAGGATATAACACAATATAACTTGCACAAGTAAAGGTGAGAGATAACAAAGAGTGGAACCGATGGAGAGGAGGATGTGTTACCGAAGTTCCTTCCCTTTGAGGGGAAGTACGTCTCCGTTGGAGCGGTGTGGATGCACAATGTGGGGACCTATTCTCCGGGTATTAATTCCCAGAAAATGGCCCTTGTGCTCATCAGCCCCAAGATAACTGTTAGCTGATAAGGCACCAACTTGATACAGAAATTCCAAGCAAATACAAAATATGTAGTACAAGACCATTCTGGTCTGTGAGTACAACAAATGGTTTCTAGTGGTTGATGGCGGAAGCGGGCTGTAAATCATCGGTGTCTATGAGACTCCATTTCCCACGGGAACAGCTGACCAGGCTAGCTCCTATCTTCGCGAGACTGCTATCACCGTTGCTTAGGTTCCGGGGCTGTCATCCCTCTCCATGCAAGAAATCTGGCCAAGACAATAGCCAGGGACAAGCCAGTGAGTACTTTGAATGTACTCGCAAATATAATGAACACGGGTATAATATAATAACGATGTGCTAAAAATATTTTATACTCATGACGTCAGTCACAAAAATATAAATATAACTCTGATGCGTGTAAGCATGTTATATATGAATATGTAATATCATAGAAGTATTAAAAAAATAATGAAATAAACAACAAGCCTGCCACAGTCGGGCGTCTGAGCGACACCACATAAAGGGCTTTAAAAGAAATGCCACAGTCGGACGTCTAAGCGACACCACATAAAGGGCTTTAAAAGAAATACCACAGTAGGGCGTCTGAGCGACACCACATAAAGGGCTTTAAAAGAAATGCCACAGTCGGGCGTCTGAGTGACACCACATTAAGGGCTTTAAAAGAAATGCCACAGTCGGGCGTCTAAGCGACACCACATAAAGGGCCTTAAAAGAAATGCCATAGTCGGGCATCTGAGCGACACCACATAAAGGGCTTTAAAAGAATAACAATCATAGTGAATATCCAGGAGGTAGAACCGTCCTAGGGATATTCGATAATACCAATAATATCATGGGTTAGTCCACAACAAAATAATAATCATCATCATCACATGTCACAAGTCGTGATACCAGTTCTGATTTAACAATTTCACCTCCGAAGACCGACACTAAGACCGACACTCGACCTATCCCAGACTGTAATCCTTAACCATGGACACGGCTATTCGAATAGGTTTAATCTCTGTAGATGGTGTACTCTTTACCCACGAGTAACGGATTTCTTTAGTCCATCGGGACTAATTCCGTCTATGGTCTTTTTGTTGAAAACACACCTAACTTGCACACACCAGCTTAACTCACACGTGTCTGGAATCACCCAAGACACCTGTCAAGCAAACTCTAAGTGGGGAGGCTACAACCTCGCGTAGCATGGGATCGAATTTATATTGCACGCTCTAAGGGGTGGCCTCCCCTCTCGGTCTCAACCGGAAACACCCATGCCCCCGGACCAGGTGGCCTGCCTACCAGCTACAACCGGTATCTTCCACCCTGGCCTCTCTGTACGGTGTGTGCTAGGAAGAGGTTGACAACTTACTGAACCGTACTCTACTTGTTGTAGAGACGAGTGGTAGTATGAAACAAGTATGGGGGTTACTGGAACAAGACTCGATCTATGGTCGACTCAGGAGGTTTATAATTTCCCTGCATGACATTTATAACAGATATATTTCAACCAACAGAATCACCGCTCATTATACCTTACTATGCCATACCAGACATAACCGTCCCGACGGAGACCGGCGACAAGCTCACGCCTACCCAAGGCAGAGGCTTTCCCGAATTCTTTCCGGCATGCATGCAAGGCACATGAGGATGATTACCATCACAAGTATACTCATTTCCAACAGCATGGAAATCACTAATATGCATCCATGCAAATGATCATATCACATGAAATAACAAACCCTTCGAAATGAGGTGGTGTTATAAACGTGTCAACGAACACACCAAAAATATTATGCCGAGGTTCAGAATGCTTGCCTTCAGGTCAAGGGAAGGCAGGGTGCATTTCAACCTCTTGAAATATTTCTCCTTCCTTCAAAATCCTATTTTAAACATATAAAAGAATTAACACACAAAAATAAAAATAGCACAAAAAGTTGGTTTGAAGTTTTTCAATTAAATCTTAAAATAAACTAGATCAAATTTGAGAGAGGTAGGAAAAAGAATTAATTCATTTGGAGTCATCTTTAAAAGATAAAGCCAGTCAAAGATTTGGTCAAAATCTGTTTTTAATAATAAACAGAAAAGAAAACGCTTCGGGCAGAATACGCCTTCAGAACGGGGAGACGTACTCGGGGTCTTTACGCTTCCACTTAAACGCGTGGAGGCGGGGCTGGGTCACTGACAGTGGGTCCAGGGGGCCCACTGGTCAGGTTTGACTAGTCCCCACTCCCTCCTCTTCTCTGCCCGAGCGGAGGTGGGGCGTCCGCCGATCGTCGCCGGAGAACGGCATCTTTTCGCGGGCATCTAAGAGCAGGGATGGATCTGCCACTCCTCGGCGGTCCTTCCAGTGGTCGCAGGGTCGCCGGAGGTGGAGGGAGTCGCCGGCGGCGAGCTCCACGGAGGAGGTGCGCGACATGCGGTACTACCGCATCACACAAGCGGTACTACCACGCCGGACCGTGGTACAACCACTGGCATGGCAGGGGCCAATACTAGTCCTGATGTGCTAAGACAGGGAGCGGTAGAACCGCTGGCGCGGTACTACCGCGCCCCCTTGCGGTACTACCGCAAGGCAGGAATAGTCTAGGCTGAGAAGACACGGACATAAAAAATTGCATCCGTGACTACTTCCGCTGAGTTTAGATCTATGTAAAAATCCGACACGGTACTACCGCAAGCCTTGAGCAGTACTGCCGTGTAGGGCATGGACGTAACAAATTACATCCGCCCCTACTTCCGCTCATGCTGTTGTGCCTGGCCAGAGCTCATGGTACTACCGCACCCAAGGCGCGGTACTACCATGTAGGGCGCAGATGTAAAAAATTACATCCGCCCCTACTACCTCTTGAGCAACTGCGCCTGGCCTAAGGCCACGGTACTGCCGTTCCCAAGGAGCAGTACTACCGTGAGCACCTATGGTACTACCGTGCTGGAGCTTGGTACTACCGCAAGGGCCAGCGGTAGTACCGCTTTGGAGAGCAGTACTACCGCCTGCCTCAGTTCAGCAACATTAGGAATCCTTTATTTTGCAGAGACACAGAGAGACGGAGGATGCTCCAAGGAGCCAAAGGAAAGGTGGTGCATAAAGGAACAGATGTGTACGTGAGATTCCACTGAAACCTTTCCAACGCGGACCCCCTCTTAATAGTACAGCTTTCCTATGACTCAAATCCACCAAAAAGAAACGTAGAGAAACGCTGTCTTCAATAGTCTTCAAGGGGCACCAAATCGTTTTGTGTTTATACATGATATATCTGAAATGCTCAATGCGCACAATTAGTCTGCAAAAGCATTATCATCAATCACCAAAACTACTAAGGGATAAATATGCCCTTACAATCTCCCCCTTTTTGATGGATTCATGACAATACGAGATTTGCACATAGGGATATAAAATGAAGCAACGGCAAACCCACCATTTATAAAATATAGACGTACTCCCCCTAGATATGTGCACTCTAAAGAAGTGTTTTGGACTGCACGGCACATATACTAGGATCAACACTCCCCCTATATTTTATAGACAAGGCATCTCTTGCAACAATATAACTAACACTAAGCAAGTAGGCAAGATGATGAATATGAGCATAAAGAGAAGGGCACAAGATAGCATAGGCTCATGAACTACTAAGTAATGAAGACAATAAGATACGCTAGAGTGCATATGTCTTACACCATATGATAGATAACTTGGTCTTACGAGCACAAACCAAACCAAAGCAAACGAGGTTCAACAGACCGAAAGCAAAGCGACAAACCTAACACACAACACAAGATGTGCAAATCCTACACTCTCTCCCCCTTTGGCATCGAGACACCAAAAAGGCAGAGAGGACACCTACGACATAGGTGGTAGCTCAGGCTGAAAACGACTGCTCGTCGGTCTTGGCAGCGGGAATAGTCTCCTCCTCTGACTCCGTCCACTGATACCCCTGCTTGGCTATCCAGGCAGCCTCCAGAGTGATGATTTTCTCTGAGCCACTGGTCACAATCTCGCCAAAGGTCCTCAATATCTTCTTATCGCGCTGGCGAATCTCCTTGGAGGCAACATGGGCCATGTACTGCCCCTGGGTATGCATGCAGAACAGAGCCTTCATCTTCTTCTTCAGCTTCTTAGCCCAAGAGGGCTCAGTAGAGGGAGGAGTGTATCCATCAGAACTGTCCTCATCCGCTTCCTCCTCCTCAATCTCATCCTCATCCACATCCATCTTGGCAGCCTCGGTCTCTGCACTGGTGGTCGTATTATCCCATTGGCTCTTGATGCGGAGCTTGATGGGCTCATGACGAATCCAGCCGAGGGCAACAAAATCATCATCGGGATAGAGCTTCTCCCAAGTCTTTGTGATCAAGAGAAACATGTAAGGCCCATAGATGGGGACCATACGGTTAAACACCGCAAACTGAAGCTCGCACCACACGATATGTGAGACATCAAGTGGTTGCGTCTGAGCATGATGCGCCTCCTCACAAAGGAGCATCATATCCACAAGATAGGCATGCACCTTGTCTTTGTCACCGATGCGCGGAAAGAGGGAGTTACGGAAGATCCGATGCATGATGTCAAGGAAGGAGTTCAGCACCCACACCTTCTTCTTACTAGGAAACGTCTTCTCAACAAAGAAGGGCCGAAGCTTGCTCTTGTTGGCTGACTCAGGGTTGGCATGAGGAAGAACACCAACGGGCGTGTCGAGCCTCGCATCAGGGACCTGAAGCAAATCCATGAAGTCCTTCCACTTAGCAGTCATCTGTTGACCATTGGTCATCGATGTCATGGTCCTTGGCTCATCAGAATGGAAGTGGACCGAAGCAAAGAACTGAGCCACAATCTCTGGGTCAAACTCCAGGTGAAAGGTAAGCATGTGCTCAATGCCAAATTGCTCCACCAGGTCCAAAGCCTCACCAAAATAGTCACGGTGCTTATCCTGCCTCATGTGATTCATGTCAATCCAGTGCACGTCCATGTAGATGTTCTGCTTCGCCCTGATCACATCCAGATAGATAAGGTTCTGCTGCTTGGTTCAAACCAGATCATCCCCTCTGAAGTTGGCACAGGGATTCACATAGGGGTTGATCTTCCTTTGAACGATAAACTCAACCAGTGGTATCTCATCCATGCCCATGGTGGGCTCCTTGATCTTGGTGGCGGTGTGCTTGGTTCTGTGTTGTGAGGCATTGGAGCCCCCTGGAGCTTCATCTTGGTTGCACAGGCGCTTTGAGCCCGTGCCACGGACAGGATTTGACCGACGGACATTGGAACCAGAGCCACCACTTATGACAAACAACACAAGAACGCGCAAGAAAAGCGAGAAGGATCAATGCAAAGACCAGGGCCAAAGCCAAAAGAAACAAGCAAGCACGAGATTTGGAAGAACAAAGCAACATAATTTGCAAATTTATGGTAGTACCAGACCAGCGCACGGATGTAAAAAATTACATCCGCTCCAGCCGCGGTAGTACAGTGCCGGGGTGGCACAGTAGTACCACGCCTGGAGCGGAAGTAATTTTTTTACTTCCGCACCCCGAGTGGTAGTACCGCTCTGAGGGAGCGGTAGAACCGCGCGAGGCAGATCATGAGTGAGTATGCGGTAGTACCGCTCTAGGAGGAGCGGTAGTACCTCACGGATACAAACGCCACAATAACATCAGATCTGGATCTAGGAACAACCGCAAAACTAGATCGATACTACCGTTGATCAAACTAAACTATTGTGTCATTCCAAATAGTATGCTTACTGCACTACCACTCTCCTACAATTCCCTCTTGCACAGATTTAGCAAAAAATCACATGAACTACACATGCATCTCCCCAAGACCTAGAAACGCAAGAACGGAACAAAAAGAGAAGGACTTGGGGAAATACCAGGGTCCATGGCAAGAGCACGAGGTGGGGAACGATCCCACCAGACGGAATGCAAGGAGAGCGGCCGGAGATGGAGATCCGGCGAGGTCCGCCGGCGCTGTTCTTGAGCAGGAGAGAGAGAGAGAGAGACGGGGTGGGGAAAAGATATGAATGGGTATGAGGGAGTTGGAACTCCCCCTGCCCTGCTCTTAATCCCCACCCGCTCGCGACGGCGTGGTAGTACCGTGGGTCATCGCGGTAGTACCGCCCGGGCGGAAGTACCGCTCACTTGGCAGTAGTACCGCTCTTCCAGCGGCAGTAAAAAATTACTGCCACGATGGAAGTGGTAGTATCGTCCCTAGGATGCAACTGTGCACGCATAGAGCAATCCACTCCTGCGATAGTATCGTGGCTTGCCACGGTAGTACCGTACCCCCAAGAGAGTGCAAGTTTTGTAAAAGAGAGGGAAACAACCTTTGCAATGCGACCTTCAAGACTCCGAACACACCAAGAGGCGAGCACAAGAGACAACACAAACACACACACGACACAAAGAGAAGGGCAAACGACAACAAGGACCAAACACGAAACAGAACCTCTCCACAGAGAGGGCGGTGGCCGGAGCCACCTATGTTTGAGTCAATTGGTATGGCACCGCGAATAATTATCCTCGGGCCTATGACCAATACTCGTCTTTAAAGAACAAGTACCATCACAATGGCTAATGTGAAAGAGTTGATCAATTTATGCATAATGGGGGGAGGGAGATTTCATTGAGAGAACAACACTCCCCCTATGTCCATGTCTACACCTAAACAAGATATCACGTTGAGTATGGTGTGGTGTGCAAGGGTTCAAGCTACATTGCTTGAATCAATGATATTTAGCTCATGCCTTAACTCGCGAAATCTTGCTTCATCCAAGGGCTTCATGAAAATATCTGCAAGGTTATCATGAGTGTTGACATACTTGAGCTTGATCTCTCCTCGTCTAATGTGATCCCGAATGAAGTGATACCGAATCTCAATATGCTTTGTCTTGAAGTGTTGCGCAGGCTTGAGAGAGATCTTGATGGCACTTTATTGTCACACCAAACATGCACTTCATCACAAGTGACACCGTAATCCTTCAAAGTTTGCCTCATCCATAAAAGTTGAGCATAACAACTACCGGCAGCCACATACTTTGCTTCGGTGGACGAGAGAGATACACAACTTTGCTTCTTAATTAGAAGACCAACTAACCAAAGAGCAACCAAGCAGTTGGCACCCTCCGGAGGTGGACTTCCTATCCACTTTGTCTCCCGCCCAATCTGAGTCTATATAGCCCAAAAGATCAAAGTTGGCTCCTCTTGGGTACCAAAGGCCAAAGTTTGGGGTATGAGCCAAATATCAAAAGATTCTCTTGACCGCCACAAAGTGGCTTTCCTTAGGTGCGGCTTGGAACCATGCACAAATTCCCACACTCAACATGATATCCGGTCTAGATGCCCAAAGGTAAAGCAAGGAGCCAATCATGGAGTGATATACCTTTTGATCCACCGCTTTACCATTGGGATCTATGTCAAGTTGGCATTTGACGGGCATTGGAGTGGAAGCCGGCTTGACATCACTTAGCTTGAATCTCTTGAGCATGTCTTGAGTGTATTTGGCTTGGTTGATGAAGGTTCCTTCTCTTCTTTGCTTGATTTCGAACCTATGAAAGAACTTCAATTCTCCCATCATAGACATCTTGAACTTTGAGGTCATGAGAGCGGCAAATTCCTCATTGAAAGCTTTGTTAGGGGAACCAAAGATAATGTCATCAACATATAGTTGGCAGACAAACAACTCAACTTTGACCTTCTTAGTAAAAAGAGTGGGGTCGATTTTCCCAATTTCGAACCCACAATCTTGCAACAACTCAGTAAGATGCTCATACCACACACGTGGGGCTTGTTTAAGGCCATAGAGTGCCTTGTTGAGTTGGTACACATGATTAAGGAAATAGGGATCCTCGAACCCCGGGGGTTGTTTGACATACACCAACTCATTAATAGGACCATTAAGAAAAGCACCCTTCACATCCATTTGTTGCAACTTGAAATTATGATGAGAATCATAAGCAATCAACAAACGAATAGATTCAAGGTGAGCAATGGGAGCAAACGTTTCACCGTAGTCGATACCCTCGACTTGGGAGTAGCCTTGTGCCACCAAACGAGCCTTGTTGCGAACAATGGTTCCATGCGCATCTTGCTTGTTCTTGAATATCCACTTGGTCCCAATGACATTATGATTCCTGGTTGGCCTTGGCACTAATCTCCACACTTGGTTGTGCTTGAAGTTGTTGAGTTCTTCATGCATGTCATTGAGCCAATCCGTATCCTCGAGCGCCTCATAAACCTTTTGGGGTTCGACACAAGAAACAAACGCGTGATGTTCACAATAGTTTGCTAATTGTCTACGAGTGTTTACCTCCTTTCTTAGACTTCCAACCACATTCTCCATGAGATGACCTTTGGCTGTGAGCTTGGAAGCAATCTTAGCGGCACGACACTCTAATTCCTCCTCGGGTGTGAAAATAGGAGCGAAAACTTGATCGTCTTGAGCGTCGTCTTGAGCTTGTTCTCGATCTTGAGCTTGCTCTTGATTTTGAACTTTCTCGAAAGGGAGAACTCGACCTTGGGCATCACTTGGTGGATCACCACCATCTTGAGGTTGATCTTGCCCTTGATCTTGTTCACGTGGTTGAGGGCCTTCACTTTGTTCTTTGGAAGCATGTGGGTCTTGGGTCGGTGATGGCTCCACTTGAGTGGAGCATTGTCCTTCTCCTTCGGCCATAAGGGGTTCCTCAATGGGTAGATATGACCAACACCCATTCTTCTTATGGCTTGGGGAGGAATTTCATCACCTACATCACAAGTACCACTTTGCTCCACTTGGGAGTCGTTATTCTTGTCAAACTCCACGTTACATGTCTCCTCAATGAGTCCCGTGGACTTGTTGAGGACACGGTAAGCATGAGAGTTTGTAGCATAACCAACAAATATGCCCTCATGAGCTCTAGCCTCAAATTTAGACAAATGAACAACTTTCTTGAGAATCAACACTTACATCCGAACACCCGGAAGTACTTGAGGTTGGGCTTGTTACCGGTGATTATTTCATATGGAGTCTTGCTCAAGCCTTTGCAGAAATAGAGCCGAGTGGATGCATGACACGCGGTGTTGCTGGCTTCGGCCCAAAAGTTGTAAGGAGACTTGAACTCCGCCATCATGGTCCTTGCCACATCCATCAATGTATGATTCTTCCTCTCTGCAACACCATTTTGTTGACGGGTGTATGGTGCGGAATATTGATGCTTGATTCCCTCATCACTAAGAAACTCATCCAAGGTGTAGTTCTTGAACTCGGTGCCGTTGTCACTTCTTATTGTCAAGATCTTTGCATCGTGTTGACATTGAGATTCATTTGCAAAGTCGATGACAGTTTGTTGAGTTTCACTCTTCCTCTTGAAGAAATATACCCAAGTGTACCTTGAGTAATCATCAACAATCACCAAGCAATACTTTCTACCCCCAAGACTATCAAAGGATGGAGGCCCAAAGAGATCCATGTGAAGGAGCTCCAAGGGTCTCTTCGAGTAGATGATAGTCGTGGGAGGGTGAGCCTTCTCATGTAACTTCCCTTCAATACAAGCACTGCAAGCACGATCTTTGGCAAAACTAACATTTGTTAGTCCACGGACATGGTCCCCCTTGAGAAGACTTTGCAAAGATCTCACATTTACGTGGGCTAAACGGCGATGCCAAAGCCACCCCACATCAACTTTAGCCATTAGGCATGTCGCGGTCTTAGTGGGTTGCTCCGAAAAGTTAATCAAATAAAGACCATTCTCGACATGCCCAACAAAGGCTATTTTAAGAGTCTTGCTCCACAAGAGGGCCACAGTATCAATATCAAAGAATATAGCAAAGCCCATGAGTGCAAGTTGACGAACGGAAAGAAGATTGTATGCAAGGGACTCAACAAGCATGACTTTCTCGATCGCGAGATCATGAGAAATGACAACCTTGCCAAGACCCAATACCTTAGAGATGAGGCATCACCCCACTTGACGTTAGTGGGCATAAATGTGATCTTGTGCATGTCCACCACCAAGTCCTTGCTTCCGGTCATATGATTTGTGGCTCCACTATCGAGCAACCATGACCCCCCACCGGAAGCAAACACCTACAAGAGATCAATGCTTGGTTTTAGGTACCCATTTTGTCATGGGTCCTTTGATGTTAGTATCAAGGGTCTTATGAACCCAAATAGACCATTCAATGTACTCATAAGGAGAACCAACAAATTTAGCATAAACATGCCTATCACTAGCACGTCACAACACATAAGAAGGGTTAAAGTCGCCGGCTTTGTTGGAAGGGGTGGCATTGCCCTGTTTGACATCGCCACCCTTCACATTGTTCTTCTTCTCCTTTGGAGCACCCTCTCCCTCCTTCACAAAACTTTGCTTGAGAGGAGGAGGTCGTTTGGTCTTGTCATTCTTCTTCTTGTTCTTGGACTTGGGTACTGATACATCTCCAACGTATCTACTTTTCCAAACACTTTTGCCCTTGTTTTGGACTCTAACTTGCATGATTTGAATGAAACTAACCCGGACTGACACTGTTTTCAGCAGAACTACCACGATGTTGTTTTATGTGTAGAGAAGAAAAGTTCTCGGAATGTCCTGAAAATCCATGGAGGCACTTTTTGGAATTAATAAGAATTTCTGGGCGAAAGAAATACACCAGGGGGCCCACACCCTGTCCAAGAGACAGCCCCCCCTATAGGGCGCGCCCGCCTATCTCGTGGGCCCCCTGGACCTCCACCGACCTCAACTCCAACTCCATATCTTCCGTCTCGGGGAGAAAAAATTAGAGAGAAGGTTCATCGCGTTTTACGACACGGAGCCGCCGCCAAGCCCTAATCTCTCTCGGGAGGGCTGATCTAGAGTCTGTTCGGGGCTCCGGAGAGGGGGATTCGTCGCCGTTGTCATCATCAACCATCCTCCATCACCAATTTCATGATGCTCACCGCCGTGCGTGAGTAATTCCATCGTAGGCTTGCTGGACGGTGATGGGTTGGATGAGATTTACCATGTAATCAAGTTAGTTTTGTTAGGGTTTGATCCCTAGTATGCACTATGTTCTGAGATTGATGTTGCTATGACTTTGCTATGCTTAATGCTTGTCACTAGGGCCCGAGTGCCATGATTTGAGATCTGAACCTATTATGTTTTCTTGAATATATGTGTGTTCTTGATCCTATCTTGCAAGTCTATAGTCACCTATTATGTGTTATGATCCGACAACCCCGGAGTGACAATAATTGGGACACTTCTCGGTGATGATCGTAGTTTGAGGAGTTCATGTATTCACTATGTGCTAATGCTTTGTTCGGTTCTCTATTAGAAGGAGGCCTTAATATCCCTTAGTTTCCACTAGGACCCTGCTGCCACGGGAGGGTAGGACAAAAGATGTCATGCAAGTTCTTTTCCATAAGCACGTATGACTATTTACGGAATACATGCCTACATTACATTGATGAACTGGAGCTAGTTCTGTATCACCCTATGTTATAGCTATTACATGAGGAATCGCATCCGGCATAATTATCATCACTGATCCATTGGCTATGAGCTTTTCACATGTTGTTCTTCGCTTATCTACTTTTCCGTTGCTATTGTTACAATCACTACAAAACCCAAAAATATTACTTTTGCTATCGTTACCATTACTATCATACTACTTTGCTACTAAATACTTTGCTGCAGATACTAAGTTATCCAGGTGTGCTTGAATTGACAACTCAACTGCTAATACTCAAGAATATTCTTTGGCTCCCCTTGTGTCGAATCAATAAATTTGGGTTGAATACTTTACCCTCGAAAGCTGTTGCGATCCCCTACACTTGTAGGTTATCAAGACTAATTTCTGGCGCCGTTGCCGGGGAGCATAGATCTATTCTCTGAGTCACTTGGGATTTGTATCTATTGATCACTATGAAGAAATTGAAAGACGCTAAAACCAAGATTTATCCCTCAACTACGAGGGGAGGTAAGGAACTGCCATCTAGCTCTGCACTAGATTCTCCTTCTGTTATGAGTAAGCTTGCGACACCTAAACCTGCTACTGCTATGAATTCTGACATGTCACATGTTATTGATGATGCTACTTCTGCTATGCATGATGAAACTACTTCTGTGCATGATACTACTTTGCCATTAGGTGAATTTCTTGATGAACAACTTGCTAGAGTTAGGGGGGATGAAATTACTGAAGATGCTATTATTGATGATAGTGATGATGAAAGTTCTCCCAATGATTTTGTATTGCCTGTTGTTCCTGAGGGTTATTCAGGGAGTCTTAGATTAGGGGGTGTCCGGATGACCGGACTATAACCTTTGGGCGGACTCCTGGACTATGAAGATACAAGATTGAAGACTTCGTCCCGTGTCCGGATGGGACTTTCCTTGGCGTGGAAGGCAAGCTTGGCGACACGGATATGTAGATCTCCTCCCCATTGTAACCGACTCTGTGTAACCCTAGCCCTCTCTGGTGTCTATATAAACTGGAGGGTTTTTAGTCCGTAGGACGAACGACAATCATACCATAAGCTAGCTTCTAGGGTTTAGCCTCTCTGATCTCGTGGTAGATCTACTCTTGTACTACCCATATCATCAATATTAATCAAGTAGGAGTAGGGTTTTACCTCCATCGAGAGGGCCCGAACCTAGGTAAAAACATCGTGTCCCTTGTCTCCTGTTACCATCCGCCTAGACGCATAGTTCGGGACCCCTTACCCGAGATTCGCTGGTTTTGACACCGACTCCCCCTACCCGAGATTTGCCGGTTTTGACACCGACAGTCGGTGTCAAAACCGGCGAATCTCGGGTAGGGGGTCCCGAACTGTGCGTCTAGGCGGATGGTAACAGGAGACAAGGGACACAATGTTTTTACCCAGGTTCGGGCCCTCTCGATGGAGGTAAAACCCTACGTCCTGCTTGACTGATATTGATGATGTGGGTATTACAAGAGTAGATCTACCACGAGATCGAGGAGGCTAAACCGTAGAAGCTAGCCTATGGTATGATTGTTGTTATTGTTGTCGTCCTACGGACTAAAACCATCCGGTTTATATAGACACCAGAGAGGGCTAGGGTTACACAGAGTCGGTTACAATGGTAGGAGATCTACATATCCGTATCGCCAAGCTTGCCTTCCACGCCAAGGAAAGTCCCATCCGGACATGGGACGAAGTCTTCAATCTTGTATCTTCATAGTCTTGGAGTCCGGCCGATGATGATAGTTCGGCTATCCGGACACCCCCTAGTCCAGGACTCCCTCAGTAGCCCCTGAACCAGGCTTCAATGACGACGAGTCCGGCGCGCATATTGTCTTCGGCATTGCAAGGCGGGTTCCTTCTCCGAATAATTTGTAGAAGATTGTGAACACCAGGATAGTGTCCGGCTCTGCAAAAATAAATTCCACACTCCATCGTAGAGAGAATAATATTTACACAAGTTCAATCTGCTGACGTATTTCGTGGTGTGACGTCACACCACAACCAAGCCTTCACTCGAATTGTTTTTATTATACCGCCTCAGCGCGTTTAGCGAAGTGGTTTCCTTGGCACGTCTTGTTGAAGCAGAGATCGTGCTCCCCCTATTCCGGGATTCTCATCAATACGGACGTGGGTAACCCAACCGCGCCATTGATTGCGGCGCTTGGGAGAAAAGCGAGTTTTACCAGGCCGGTGGGGATGCATAGTTTCATCCTGTCCATATATAAGGGGATAAGGATCCACCTTCTCACCTACGCCTTCTTCCTCCTTTGCTTATCCATCTCCACGCACTCGAGCTCCAGCGCCCAAGTCCGCACATCTCGCCTCGACCTCCTCCAGCCATGTCCGGAGCGGGAGGCAAATGGATGGCCTCCTCCGTCACGGAGGGGCACATCGAGAGGCTGCGCGGCGCCGGATACCTGTCCAGCGAAATCGCGCACCGGCTCCCCAACAAGGGGCAGCTCATCCCCACCCCCAGGCCCCATGAGAGGGTGGTATTCCTTCCCCATTTCCTCCGCGGACTGGGCTTCCCACTTCACCCCTTTGTCCGGGGGCTCATGTTCTACTACGGCCTGGATTTCCATGATCTGGCCCCGAATTTCATCCTCAACATCTCGGTGTTTATCGTCGTGTGCTAGGCCTTCCTCTGCATCCAGCCCCACTTCGGCTTGTGGCTCAAGATCTTCAATGTCAAGCCGAAGGTCGTGAAGGGCAATCAAGCGGAATGCGGAGGCGCCATGGGGGGCAAGATACCCAACGTTACTTGGCTCGAGGGCGCCTTCGTGGAAACCATCAAGGGGTGGTAATCGGGGTGGTTCTACATCACCGAGCCGCATGACCCTAAATGGGCAGCGGCCCCCGAATTCAGATCTGGCATCCCCACACGGCTCACCTCTTGGAAGGAGAGTGGCCTGACTTGGGGTGATTCGAAGGAGCTGACCGGACTCCAAGCCTGTATCCAGAAGCTGGTGGACAAGAAGCTCAAGCTTGTCAACGTCATCCAGGTCATGCTTATCTGCCGGATCCTCCCGTGCCAACAACGGGCCTTTAAACTGTGGGAGTTTGATCCGGCTCAGCACCGAACCTTGAGCGGGCTCTTCGACACTAGGTACGAAGATGCCTGGAAGGTGCTTTTTAAGGGCGCTGAGGCCCCCGCATCCGCTACCGAAGATCGCGGATTCCGCTCGCATCGTCCGACTGATGAGGTAAATGATTTTACCCTTTATGGGGTACTTGCTTTTCATAGTTTGACTCTATGCGGGATCTAAACTCCCTTTCCTTTGACAGGACTGGCTGAAGAAGGCCGAGCAGACTAACTTTCCGGCCCCCTTGCCAGAAGACCCAGTGGATGCCCATCTGGCGGGGCTGCTGGTTCCGGCACCCCATGTGGTGCCGGAGAAGAAGGCCAAGAAGGAGGCCACGGGTACTCGAAAGAGTTCCCGTTTTCAGGTGTCCGATGACTCCAAGGCGGACTCCTCCCCCGAGGACGAGGAGAAGAAGAAAAGAGCCTCTCCCCCAGCGGGGGGAGGGAAGAAAAGGAGGGCCTCCCCAACGAGGGAGGCCGAGGGGTCCAAGAAGGGAAGAACTCTTCCCCGGACTGTTCTACCAACGTCGGTGACGACGACGAGGATTGGCCTCCGAGGGCCAAGCCCCTGGCGAGACCGTAAGTATCCGGACTCCTGAATGACTTCATGATTTGTCTTTTTGCCACTTGGTGTCTTTCTAACGCCGCATACAACCTTGCAGTCTGCCCAAGGACGATCTTCCCGCTTTGTCGAGCGGGTCCTTGGGTTCGTCGGATGTGAACAGCACCTCACTTCCAACCGCCTCTTCTCCCCGCGACGCTGACGACGTCGAGGTGGGATCCTAGAGAGGGACCCATCCGGAGGAGGAGGATCCGGAGGTAGCACAGGGCGACCTCCCGGACTTCGTGCCGAACTCCGCACCGGAACCTGCAGTGGTTCCGGAGTCCGGCGGGTGGCCACTTCACAAGAAGGGCAAGACCGTGGCACCGGAGGCCTCCGTCCAACCGGAGGTGCCGGATAACTTGCTGGAGGCGCTCAACGGCGCTTCCATCGAGGAGGAATACCGCACTGTCATGAGTGCGGTGATTCAGAAGGTCCAGCTCGCGAAAAGCGGGCTGACGGAAGCCTGCAGCAGCCTTCTATCAGGCTTTGAGGTAAGAATATTAATATATGTAAAATAGTACTGCATAGACAGTAGCCCCTGATGCTCGGTTTGGTGTTCGGAAAGAAAAGCCGGACTAAGGATCTAAAAAGATATACGCAGGAGTCATAAAAAATATGTCGATATGGGATTGCAGGCTACCCTGCTGACCTCTGCCGCACTGACTGCGGAGGTCAATACTTTGAAGCAAAACCTCGAGCGGTCCGAGAACGAGCTCGGCCGTGCCAAGAAGCAACTCGAGGACAAAGGTGAGTAGCACCTTATTAAAGTTGTACCTTACAGAAAAGGATTTGGTTGCAAAAAGAATGAAAAGGATAACGTGGGTATTGCAGGGGCCACAAACGAGGTGGCGACCCTGAAGAAGGCAGTGTCCGTGGCCGAACGTAATGCGGCCGCGGAGCGCGCCGAGCGAGAGAAGCAGGAGGCGCGGGTGGCGGAGGTACGGCAAGAGCTCCAGGCTCTCGTGGAAAAACACGAGAGTTTGGAGCGTGACTCGAAGACTCGAGAGTCCGACCTTGCATCGGCTCTTGAGAGTGCCAAAGCCGCAAAGGCCGAAGCCTACAAGGCCCTCCAGGAAATCGAGGCGTTGAAGAAAATTGCGTCGGGTAAGGCATTTTTCATGCAAAGCAAGCATGTGGATGTGGATTACGTGTTACTTACCCGAATTCAGAGCTCTCCAGGAGCATTCGCAGATCTGCCCTGCAGCGTGTCCGATGCTGCCGCTTTCTACAGGGCCGAGGAGGGGAGCGCGACGGAGAAGGTCTTCTGGTCTCAGTATGCTGAGGCTGGACATCCGGTTCCCCTTAGCTACCAGCTGAAGCAGCTGGTCGAGATCCACAAGGTGGCCGAATAGGCCATGAAGGGCCTCATAGTTCGGCTGTGGCCCAATGAGGCCATGCGTGGGAGCTACTTCGGCCTGGTGCGGCGGCTGGTGGATGCGTGTCCATGGGTTGATGTCATCAAGCAATCCGCCTGTATTGAAGGTGCCCGTCGGGCCCTTGCCCGTGCTAAGGTGCACTGGGGCAAAATGGATGCTGAGAAGCTTGTGACGGACGCGCCACCGCCGGGCAAGGAGTATTGCATGCCCGAGATGTATTATAAGAGTGTCCTGAAGGGTGCCCGCACTATTGCGGGTGAGTGCTCCAATGATGTAATATTTGAGTAAACTCGCATTTTGTTATCCTGTGCGCAGAAAACTTTGTTCATATGCGCTAAGAAATGCTTGTTGATTTAAAATATTACCTTCTGTGTGGCTGTTTATCAAATCTGAGAGATGGCTAGTCGTCGGCTTCAGCACCCGTGCCACGAGTGTTGGGGTGTTCGGTATAAATTTGAGCACTCTTGTTCCCATATTTGGGTCCATCTAGGGAGGCGCTCAACACGACGAACTAGGCAACCGGACTTATAATGCTTGAACACTCTCACTTAGCCATAGAATTCTATAATTTTAAATTTTGGCGAAGCCCCTAGTGTTCGGAAGGCCGAATTCGGGGCGCTATCCACGCCTGGGCCGGACAAAGCCAGTTCCTCGCTCTAAGCGGCATAAGTCTTTAGGGACTCGAAAAAACCTCTCGAACAGCGACCGGCTCTTGCCTCATCATGATGGTCAGTTTTAGCTTTCTCCACTGAGGCGTTAACCCAGCTCAACTGGGGCGCAATCGCAGTGGTTCTCCCAGTGCTACCTTAGCCGATACAACGGAACGTAAGGTACCAAAACATGGGAGCCGGGCAAACCCAACTATTGACCCAAGACATGATTCGGAGCTGATGCATATAATGCTATAAGTTCGGAGTGCCGCACTTGTGAAAGTGTTCGGACTTATCACACCATGATGTGCGGAACATAAGCCCCTGGTGTTTTTAGCCATACCAAAGTATGCGGATGCAATCATGTCGTAAATGAACATATGTATAAGAAAGAAATGCAATTATAAGCAAAAAGGTGCTGCATTGTTTTATTCAAGAAATACTGCTATGAATGCAGAACGATACAAATAGTGCGATAAGCAAGGGACGGGACTGTTAAACATGTCCCCCTCCAGGGGTAGGCTGCGGAGTGGTGTATAAAACAGATTAAATGCTCGTAAGGGAGACCACCTGGATATACGTCGCAGCCTTTCTCCTTCCCTGGCTGTTGCATCGTGAGTTCGGCCGGTCTACTGCCGGACAGGGCCTTTGGTAAACGTAGTCCTGTGGGTAAGAAAAAAGGAAAAAAAGAAATGACACACTTAGCAGCCCCTGATGTGGTTGAGCCGCATTCTGGGCCTGTCGTGGTCGTGCCCCTTCCCCTATGCCCATGGTATCTCCAGAGCGTAATGATGTACGTGAAGGACCAGTCTTGCGATCTTGCGAGGGCTGGGGTTGGGGTCGCATTGCTACGCATGCTCGGAACGCGCCAGGTGGTCTTGTTGTAGGTTACTGCGGGCGAGTTTGGCCGTGTCCGGTCGCTTAACGGCCGGACTTGAGAATTGCCTTAAGAGGCTGCATTGTACTTCTGCCGCGAGAGCCGCTGTATGTTCCTCCGTTCAGAGGGAGCGCTCGGTGTTTCCGTTGACCGTGATGACTCCTTGAGGGCCTGGCATCTTGAGCTTGAGGTATGCGTAGTGCGGCACCGCGTTGAACTTTGCAAACGCGGTTCGTCCGAGCAAAGCATGATAGCCACTGCAGAACGGAACTATGTCGAAGATTAACTCCTCGCTTCGGAAGTTATCCGGTGATCCAAAGACCACTTCCAGTGTGACTGAGCCCGTACAATTGGCCTCTACACCTGGTATGACGCCTTTGAAGGTCGTCTTTGTGGGTTTAATCCTTGAGGGGTCTATGCCCATCTTGCACATTGTGTCCTGATAAAGCAGGTTCAGGCTGCTGCCGCCGTCCATCAGGACTCTGGTGAGGTGAAATCCATCGACGATTGGGTCTAAAACCAATGCGGCGAATCCGCTGTGGCGGATGCTGGTGGGGTGGTCCCTTCGATCAAAAGTGATCGGCAGGAGGACCATGGGTTGAACTTCGGGGCGACTGGCTCCATCGCATATACGTCCCTGAGTGCGCGCTTCCGCTCCCTCTTGGGTATGTGGGTTGCGTATATCATATTCACCGTCCGCACTTGTGGGGGAAAACCCTTTTGTCCTCTGTTGTTCGGCGGTCGGGTCTCTTCTTCGTCATCGCTGTGTAGCCCCTTGTCATTGTTTTCGGCGATTAGCTTACCTGCCTGCTTGAAACCCAACAGTCCCTGTTGGTGTGGTTGGCTGGCTTTTCGGGGGTGCCGTGTATCTGGCATAAGCGATCGAGTATTCGGTCCAAATTGGACGGACCCGTAGTAGTTCTTTTGAATGGCTTCTTCCGCTGACCGGGTTTCGAGCCTCTGAATCCGGCGTTGACTGCTGTATCCTCATTATTGTCGCCGTTAATGCGGCGTTTGTTCTTGTTGCAACGTGACCTGCCATTGCGATCCTTGGTATCCGGACTGCCGGAATTTTTGCTGAGGTTGTTGCTGCGAGCTAGCCAGCTGTCCTCTCCCGCTCAAAAGCGGGTCATGAGTGATGTGAGGGCTGCCATGGATTTCGGCTTTTCCTATCCCAGGTGCCGGGCAAGCCATTCGTCGCGGATGTTATGTTTGAAGGCTGTGAGGGCCTCCGCATCCGGACAGTCGACGATTTGATTTTTCTTAGTTAAGAACCGTGTCCAGAATTGTCTGGCCGATTCGTCTGGCTGCTGAATTATGTGGCTTAGGTCGTCAGCGTCTGGTGGTCGCACATACGTGCCCTGGAAGTTATCAAGGAATGCGGCTTCCAGGTCCTCCCAACATCCAATTGATTCTGCTGGCAAGCTGTTAAGCCAATGCCGAGCTGGTCCTTTAAGCTTGAATTTCTTCGTCGTCCTCATCCCAACCGTCCTGACCGCAGTCCAGCCAGGGCTCTCCTGATAACGAGAGATATTTTAGCAAGCTCAAAACGTCGCCAAAAGGTGAGTGTTGAAAGATGTCCGCGGTGGCGAACTCCATGATCGGCGCCCAATCGGATTCGATTGGTGGGGGCGCGGGAGGTTCGGAGTCCGGCAAGGAGTCCGGCACCTTGGAGTCACGAGCTTCAGAAGGGACAAAGTCCGTATTCGGCTCTATCGCCGTAGAGGTGGCAGCCCCCGAGGCGGTGTCTAACCACCCGTCCTCAATCTGCGTAGCTGGCTCCGAATCGGAGGTCGGAGCGGACTCGTGTGCGGCCTCCAGGGCACTGTCCGGCAGCAGAGCTAAATCATGCCCATCGCGACAGTGCGGCACGCTCGGCTGTGGCTCAAATCCATTGAAGATCAAGTCTCCGCGGATGTCAGCCATGAAGTTCAGACTTCCAAATCTGACCTGACGGCCAGGGGCGTAGCTTTTGATCTGCTCCAGATGGCCAACCGAATTGGCCCGCAGTGCAAAGCCGCCGAATACGAAGATCTGTCCGGGGAGAAAAGTCTCACCCTGGACCGCGTCGTTGTTGATGATAGAAGGAGCCATCGAGCCTATCGGTGACGACACAGAGGAACTCTCAATGAAAGCACCAATGTCGGTGTCAAAACCGGCGGATCTCGGGTAGGGGGTCCCGAACTGTGCGTCTAGGCGGATGGTAACAGGAGACAAGGAACACGATGTTTTGCCCAGGTTCGGGCCCTCTTGATGGAGGTAAAACCCTACGTCCTGCTTGATTGATATTGATGATGTGGGTATTACAAGAGTAGATCTACCACGAGATCAAGGAGGCTAAACCCTAGAAGCTAGCCTATGGTATGATTGTTGTTATTGTTGTCGTCCTATGGACTAAAACCATCCGGTTTATATAGACACCGGAGAGGGCTAGGGTTACACAGAGTCGGTTACAATGGTAGGATATCTACATATTCGTATCGCCAAGCTTGCCTTCCACGCCAAGGAAAGTCCCATCCGGACACGGGACGAAGTCTTCAATCTTGTATCTTCATAGTCTTGGAGTCCGGCCGATGATGATAGTTCGGCTATCCGGACACCCCCTAGTCCAGGACTCCCTCACCGACATTGGTGCTTTCATTGAGAGTTCCTCTGTGTTATCATCTTTAGGCCTGATGGCTCCTCCGATCATCAACAATGATGCGGTCCAGGGTGAGACTTTTCTCGCCGGACAGATCTTCGTATTCGGCGGCTTTGCACTGCAGGCCAATTCTCTTGGCCATCTAGAGAAGATCGAAAGCTACGCCCCTGGACATTAGGTCAGATTTGGAAGTTTGAACTACATGGCTGACATCTGTGGAGACTTGATCTTCGACGGGTTCAAGCCACAGCCGAGCGCGCCGCACTGTCATGATGGGCATGATCTAGCTCTGTTGTCGAACAGTGCCTAGGAGGCCGCCCCAGTGTCCGCTCCGACCCTTAGCTCGGAGCCGACTGCGCCAATCGAGGACGGGTGGCTGGACACTGCCTCGGGGGCTGCAATCTCTACGGCGATCAAGCCGAACACCAGCCTTGTCCTTTGCGAAGCTCGTAACTCCAAGGTGCCGGACTCCTCTCCGGACTCCAAACCTTCCGCGCCCCTGCCGATCGAACCCGATCGGGCGCCGATCATGGAGTTTGCCGCCATCACTCAACACTCGCCCTTCGGCGACATTCTGAATTCACTAAAGTCTCTCTCTTTATCATGAGAGCCCTGGCCGGACTATGGTCAGCAAAGATGGGATGCGGATGACGAAGAAATTCAAATCCCACCCACAACCCACTTAGTAGCCACTGTCGATGATTTAACCGACATGCTTGACTTCGACTCTGAAGACATCGACGGTATGGACGACGATGTAGGAGACGAACAGGAACCAGCGCCTATAGGGCACTGGACAACCACCTCATCTCACGATGTATACATGGTGGACACACCTAAAATAAAAGACGACGAGGAACAAAGGGACGCAACAAGGGATCGTTCCCTCGAAAAGTAGTCAAAGCAGCGGCGCAAGCGCCGCCCCAAACCCCACCTCGACAGAAACATCAGCCATACAGACCTAGCCACAGAGCAGGGCGAACCGACGGACGAAGAACATGCCATTGAGCAACTGTCCGAATAGGGCAACTTGGGTAAACAAACCGAACAACCCGTCCCCGGCAAATATAATAGTCCGGACGACATCACGCCGGACAAGTTGCCGGAGCAGAAGAACCTCCACAAAAGGCTCGTCGCCACTACGCGCAGCCTGAAAAAGCAGAAGCGGAAGCTCAAAACAGCGGAAGATGCACTCAGAATCAGATGGGGCAAAGTACTCAACACCGCAGAACAATGCGGTGACAGTCGCCACACAAAGAGCTATCCGAAGCGAAACTTACTGCCGGAATTTGATGAGGAGGCCTTAGAGCCCCCGCAATCAAAAAATAAGGAAGCCACCCGGTCGGATAAACAACCCCATGGCCAACATAGAGCGGAAAATGGCGCCGCACACAAGCCGGCACGCGGTCCGCACAAGGATTCACATCAAAAAGACGGCCCAGCCAGATCTATCTACGGGCCGAGAAAGCAAGCTCTAGTAAGCAATGCAACACAACAAGTATCCGAACATCACGGCGCACCCAAATATAGGGGTGCGGCACACCCCCTATGTTTCACCGATGAGGTGCTGGACCATGAATTTCCAGCGGGATTCAAGCCCGTAAACATAGAGGCATACGACGGAACAACAGACCCTGGAGTCTGGATTGAGGATTATATCCTCCACATACACATGGCTAGAGGAGATGACCTCCACGCCATAAAATACTTACCCCTCAAGCTCAAAGGGCCATCCCGACATTGGCTTAAAAGCCTTCCCGAAAACACCATCGGAAGTTGGAAAGAGCTCGAGGATGCTTTTCGGGCAAATTTTCAAGGGACCTATGTCCGACCTCCGGATGCAGACGATCTAAGTCATATAACTCAACAACCTGGAGAGTCAGCCCAGAAACTCTGGAACAAATTTCTTACTAAAAAGAACCAGATAGTCGATTGTCCGGACGCCGAAGCCTTAGCAGCTTTCAAACACAGCGTTCGAGACGAATGGCTCGCCAGACACCTCGGCCAAGAAAAGCCAAGAACAATGGCCGCTTTAACAATCCTCATGACCCGCTTTTGCGCAGGAGAGGACAACTGGTTGGCAAGAAGCAGTACCAGCGACCCAAGTACATCCTAAGTCAGGGATGGAAACGAGATACCGCGACGAAGCAAGGACCAGCGCCGAACCAAGGGAAACAGCCCGAAGAGCGCGGCAGTCAACACTGGATTCAAAAGCTCTTGACAGAATTAGAAAAAGCTGCCCCCCAAGGATAACAGGGACGAGCTATCTAACCTAAACAAAATCTTGGACAAAACATGCCAAATCCATAGTACTCCCGGGAAGCCTGCAAACCATACCCACAGAGATTGTTGGGTCTTCAAGCAATCCGGCAAACTCAACGCCGAACACAAGGGGCTCAACATACCAAGCGAGGACGATGACGAACCCCACAAGCAGAGCACCGGAGAACACAAGAAGTTCCCACAAGAAGTCAAAACAGTAAACTCACTTCATGTGACAAAAGGGAAAAACTGAGTGGCGCCTATAGAGATACGCGCCATGCGGCCTGTCCCAGAGGAATCCCGCAACTGGTTGTTAAAACCAATCACCTTCGACCATCAGGATTATTCTAGAAGTATCCGGAACGCAGGCTGGACTGCCTTGATATTGGATCCGATAATTGACGGACTCCACTTTACACAAGTCCTAATGGACGACGGCAGTGGTCTAAACCCGCTATACCAGGACACAATCCGCAAAATGGGGATAAACCCAAAAAAAATCGCCATGGCAACACTTCCTTTCAAGGGGTAGCGCCAGGCCCAGAAACCCATTGTACGGGTTCTCTCCTGCTAGAAGTTATGTTTGGCTCCCCCGACAACTTCCGCCACGAAAAGCTAACCTTCCACATCGCCCCATTTACAAGTAGCTATCAAGCACTACTGGGATGCGAAGCTTTCGCCCGCTTTAACACAATACCGCATTACGCATCCCTTACGCTTAAAATGCCTGGTCCACGAGGCATCATCTCATTAAACGGAAATATCGAGTGTTCCTCGAGCGCGGAAGACTGTGCGGCTGCCTTGACAGCCACACACTAAACCGTCTTCACTAATCAAAGCACCTAAACAGGTCGTTCAGACCCCGAACATGGCTAGATGAGTCCGGCGTAAGCATACAAGGGCTTACTAGCGGCATACCCCCGTACAAGGGGCTCCGCGCGTGTACAACAAGGGACAATAAAGCTCAATTCTACCCATTTTCTGAATTATACCTTGTTTATTTAATATAACATAGATTTTCGCATGATCTTTTTCAACTAAGTTCCTCTCTTTTACAGATGAACATTGTGCTACACCCGTCCAGGATACGGCACAACGGAGACACAGGCGCAGACGTGCAGTAGGGACCCGTTCAAAGGATTCTTTTCAGATTAAGACCCTGCATAAACCTTTTTTACTGTCTCTTGTTGATACACATCCCCCGGTTTCTGGTTATAATTGAGGAGGAGGCTGGCGTCTTGGCATGTGGCCACGTCAGAATTTTGCGCGTACCTGGACACCAGGGGCTTCTTACCAAGTGTGTTGTTCAACCCATTTTCATAAAGACCGAATACCTTAGGGAGTGTTCGGCGTCGCGAGTTTGGCCTTATATGCATCAGCTCCGAATCATGTCTTTGGTCAAATGTTGGGTTTGCCCGGCTCCTGTGTTTTGCTTCCTTACGTTCCGCTCTATCGGCTAAGGCGGCACTAGGAGAACTACTGCGATTATGCCCTGGTTCGGCCAGGCGAGCACCTCAGTAGAGAAAGCCGAAAACTGACTGTCATGATATAGCGTGAGACTGGTCAACCACTCAATGACCCGCCGGAATCTTTAGGATTCCTCCGCATTAACGAAGGGTCGTTTCCCGGCCAGGCACACACGCGCCCCGAATTCGGGTGAGCGCGGTGCCCCTAGGGGCTATATAGTAGCCCCACTGTCAAACTCCTATGGCTAAGTGAAAGTGATAAAGCATTATAGTCCGGTTGCCTAGTTCGCTGCGCTATCACCTCCTTTATAGGACCAAGACGTTGGATCAAGTGTGAAAATGCGCCTTCTGCGAACACCCCCGCATTATATGCGTGGGGGCTGAAGCCGAAGACTGCCATCTTTCAGGTTATATACACATATACAATAACGGCCGGACAGGAGGTATTCTAATTCTTGAAAGCACAAGTGTAAAAAGCTTTTATATTCCATCGAAACATTGTTTTACAATAATACATGTTATTCGAACATAACATCCTTCAAGCACTGCGTCTCTATTAAATGAGCGCCCTGCAGAACTTCCTGAAAATAGTGCTCGGCAGGTACTCGGCTTTCTTCCGAATCTTGGGATGCAACATCAATGGCCGTCATCTCCGCCCAGTATGTCTTGACACAGGCAAGAGCCATCTTCGCACCCTCTATGCACGATGACCTATTCATTGCATTAATATGCGGCACCGCACCGAGGAACTGCTACACCAAGCTAAAATAACTCTTCGGCTCGGGCCTTTTCGGCCACAGATGACTCACGACATACTTGATGGCGAGTCCGGATAACCTATTCAGCTCCGCCCATGCGGCCAAACGATTGGTTAATGGAAGTGGGCGCTCTGGATTGTGGAACTGCGACCAAAAAAGCTTGTCCACTTCGTGGTCCTTTTGATCGCGGAAGTGTTCGACCGCGTCCGGGGCACTCGCCGCCAAGTCCAGATAAGTGTTCGCCGCACTCCACTGCCGGTCCAACAGAGCGTATTTAGGATCCCCGAACTCCATCCGCAGAATAAAGGGCTTTCCAGTCGTGATATCTCCGGCCTGACGTAGCTCCTCCTTCATAGCTCTCATCGCAGAGCGAGTATCCTTGGCCTCGGTAGTGACCTTCTCTAGGTCCTTCTGTGCCACCGGATCTTCTTTTTCAAGAAGCTTACAACGGTCGGCAGCATTCTTCAACTCTACAGCCATCTCGGCCATTTCCTTCTTGCTTTGGTAGTGAGCAACCTGTTCGGCTTTCAGCTCTTCAGCCGCCTTTAAGGCAGCCGCATCGCTTTTCCTGACCTACTCCTTGGCTCGGGCAAGTTCCACCCGAAGGTTCTCCATGGCAGCGGCACCATCTGCATCAAGCACACACGTTGTAAGGTAAGCTCCTCTTACCAGGTGTCTTCGGAGAAATTGCATACCATGTGCCTCGTCCAGCCGCTTATTGACAAGCGCAATGTCGGCATCTGCAACGACAAGTTGCCACTTTAGTTCGGCAAATTCATCAGCCCGGCTAGCCACCGGAGACTTCGCCACCTACATAGGAAAGGCGACATATCATACCTGGGATGATGATCCTCGGTGCGCCGTCATTTTTGACAACGCACCGAGTCTCAGGGGCTACTTTCTATACAGGGCGCATCTTATATATGCGGACCTGTCAAAAGGTACACCATTTCGCATAGCTCAAAACCTATCAGTAAACTCCTGACGGCCTCGTACAACCCGCTCTCCGTGGATGAAATCCTTCGAGTCACCGTATCCATCAACACACGGTGTTCTTCTGAGATAGACGCTCGCCCGAGCAGATCCTTCAGCTCCTCCGACCATGCACTGGACGGTGCCAGACTCGTCCGATAGCCTTTTTCGAAGGCCGGACACGGAGGGCCTTGGGGGGCCATATGACTGCCTTCCGGCCCTGCCAGATTCGGAGAAACCCTCCGTGACAACACCTCAGGGTCGCCTGCCTTGCAGTGCGGTACGGCAGGGGGGGGGGGGCGTTCCGCTCTCCATCATCTCCGGACAAAGATCCCCTGAAGATGAGCTCTGCTGAGAAGGGCTGAGATCCGAATTGCAAGGTAAAATTTCGGTTATCTTCCTCAGAAATAGAACAGGGATTTCTCTCATTTTAAAACCCCCCTCTTTACTTACGGCTCGATGGAGAGCTGATCCCCTTGGGGGCGCAATGCGACCAAGGCACCCCCCGGCACCGGACCCTCTGACAAAGATTTCTTCCCCCGCTTTGAGACCATGGCCTCCGGGTCTTCAGAGGCGGTCCTCTTCTTCCCCTGGTTAGAGGAATTCTCGATTCCTCGTTTCCTGACAGCCTCCTTCGGGGAGGTGGTAGCTTCCTTGTTCCCCTCTTCGCCTTCTTCCAAAGGCGCAACCTCCAGCATCCTGGTTAACACGGGATCCGGCGTAGTCTCAGGGAGGGGGGCCGGACACCTGATTAGCTTTGCTTTCGCTATCCACTCATGTTTAAGGGACAACTCTTTTAAGGGCAATTTTATGATAAATATACGGATAGCGTGTCCGGGTACAGGGCTACTTACTTTAGTATCCGGGCGATTGTAGCTCAGACCTGCGTCCTCGGACGAGTCCGGACACATTGCTTGTGATCCGAAGAACAATTTGTACATCTCCATGGGCGTCGCGCCCACAAAATGTTGGAGGGCTCGTGGCCCTTCCGGATTAAACTCCCACAGGCGGAGGGGGCGACCTTTGCAGGGCAGGATGCGGCGAATCAACATAACCTGCGTCACTACGGCCAGATTGATATCTCTTTCTAGGAGATCTCGAACGCGGCCCTGCAACAAGGGTACATCCTTGGACGGCCCCCAGTTAAGCCCTTTATTGACCCATGACGCTAGCTTTGGTGGGGAACCCGAGCGAAAGGCAGGTGGCGCCACCCATTTGGTGCCCCTGGGAGCTATGATATAAAACCACTCTCATTGCCACAAGCTGAACTCCTCTTGAAAAGAGCCCTCGGGCCATGGAGTGTCGGCATTCTTGCTTATAACAGCACCTCCGCACTCTGCGTGCTGCCCCTCGATCATCTTCGGCTCTACTTTGAAGGTATTAAGCCACAATCTGAAGTGAGGAGTAATACGGAGGAAGGCCTCGCACACGACAATGAACGATGAGATATGGAGGATGGACTCCGGAGCTAAGTCGTGAAATTCCAGCCCGTAATAGAACATGAGCCCCCTCATGAAGGGGTCCGTCGGGAAGCCTAGCCCCCGAAGGAAGTGAGAAGCAAACACCACTCTCTCACAAGGCTTGGGAGTGGGAATAACCTGCCCTTGAGCAGGCAGCCTATGCGAGATTTCGCCGGTTAGATACCTGGCATCTCTTAGGTTTCGCACGTCTTCTTTCGTAATGGAGGAAGGCATCCACCGGCCTTGAAGGTCAGAACCGGACATCATCGGAGGTCCGAAGCGCCCGAATCTGGAGGTTTGGGTGTTGGAACTCACAGTGAGAGGCGGATTTGATTGAGATTGAAAGAAAGGAGTCGAGCCTTGGTCTCTTTATAAAGAGGTTGAATACCAAGAGCCCTCCCCGTGGCCGTTTGGGACTCGCCTTTGATTGAGGAGGCATACCAACAGGCACGATTGGGTTACCCATGCCCGTATTGGTGAGAATCCCGGAATAAGGGGACACGATCTCTGCTTTGATAAGACGTGCCAAGGAAACCGCCTCGCTAAATGCGCTAAGGAGGGACAGCAAAATGATTCGAATAAATGCTTGGCCGTGGCGTTATGTCATGCTGCGAAATACGTCAGCAGATTAGATTTGTGCAAATATTATTCTCTCTATGGTGGTATGTGGAACTTCTTTTGCAGAGCCGGACACTATCCTTGTGTTCAAAATTTTCTATGAAGTGTTCAGAGGAGGAACCCGCCTTGCAATGCCGAAGACAATCAGCGCGCCAGACTCGTCGTCATTGAAGCCTGGTTCAGGGGCTACTGAGGGAGTCCTGGATTAGGGGGTGTCCGGATGACCGGACTATAACCTTTGGCCGGACTCCTGGACTATGAAGATACAAGATTCAAGACTTCGTCCCGTGTCCGCATGGGACTTTCCTTGGTGTGGAAGGCAAGCTTGGTGACACGGATATGTAGATCTCCTCCCCATTGTAACCGACTCTGTGTAACCCTAGCCCTCTCCGGTGTCTATATAAACCGGAGGGTTTTTAGTCCGTAGGACGAACAACAATCATACCATAGGCTAGGTTCTAGGGTTTAGCCTCTCTGATCTCGTGGTAGATCTACTCTTGTACTACCCATATCATCAATATTAATCAAGCAGGAGTAGGGTTTTACCTCCATCAAGAGGGCCCGAACCTGGGTAAAAACATCGTGTCCCTTGTCTCCTATTACCATCCACCTAGACGCATAGTTCGGGACCCCCTACCTGAGATCCGCCGGTTTTGACAGTTATGTTATGAATGAAGAAGCTGCTAGAGCTATCTTTGCTTGCAATGATAGATATGATCTTAAGAAATTATTAGCTAAATGGAAGCAGCAGTCTCTTAATGCTAGAATGAAACCTGACCCTACTTTTGCTACTTCACCTATCTGTGTTACTGATAAGGATTATGAATTCTCTGTTGATCCTGAGATTATTACTCTAGTTGAATCTAATCCTTTTTATGGCCTTGAATCTGAAACTGTTGTGGCACATCTTACTAAGTTGAATGATATAGCTACCCTGTTCACTCATGATGAAAGATCTCGCTATTTTTATATCCTTAAGATTTTTCAATCTCGTTAAAGGGTGATGCTAAGACTTGGTATAATTCTCTTTCTCCTGGTTGTGTGCGTAGTCCCCAGGATATGATTTATTACTTCTCTGCTAAATATTTCCCTGCTCATAAGAAACAAGTTTCCTTGCGGGAAATATACAATTTTGTGCAAATCAAAGAAGAGAGTCTCCCACAAGCTTGGGGGAGGCTTCTCCGGTTACTTAATGCTTTGCCTGATCATCCTCTCAAGAAAAATGAAATACTTGATATCTTTTATAATGGACTAATCGATGCTTCCAAGGACTACTTGGATAGTTGTGCTGGTTGTGTTTTCAGGGAAAGAACAGTCGACGAAGCTGAATCACTATTGAATAATATGTTGACTAATGAAAATAATTGGACTATTCCTGAGCCAATTCCTGAGGCAATTCCTGAACCAATTGAGCCAACTCCTGAGCCTATTCCTAAACCCACTCTGAAGAAGAGAGGTGTTTTATTTCTCAGTCCTCAAGATATGCAAGAGGCAAAGAAATCAATGAAAGAAAAAGGTATTAAAGCTGAAGATGTTAAGAATTTACCACCTATTAAAGAAATACATGGTCTTAATATACCGCCTGTTGAAGAACCACATTGTCTTGATAACCCGACACATGTAGTAAATGTAAATTCTCTCTATAGATATGATAAAGTTTAAATCCCCTCTACTAAATTTCATAGCCCATGCTTAGATGAATTTGATGACTTTATGGCTAGACAAGAAAGTTTTAATGCTTATGTTGGTAGAGAGTTAAAGAATAATGCTTTCGAGATAGGATGCGTGAGCAATAATATGGCTAGAGTAAAAGGTGAACTCCAACTCATTAGCAAATATGCGTCTATGGTTGCTACTCAAGCTGAGCAAGTACTTAAAGCTCAAAATGATTTGCTTGAGGAATTACATAATAAAAATGACTTTGCTGTTAGAGTGGCTACTAGAACTGGTAGAATGACTCAGGAACCTTTGTATCCTGAAGGCCACCCTAAGAGAATCGAGCAAGATTCTCAGACAAATAATTTAGAGGCACCTAGTTCTTCTAAAAAGAAGAAATAGAAAAATGATAGGACTTTGCATGCTTCTAGTGAATCTACTGTAGACACACCTGAGAATCCCAATGATATTTCTATCTCTGATGCTGAAACACAATTAGGTGATGAACATGAACCCAGTGATAATGTTAATGATAATGTTCCTGTTGATGCTCAACCTAGCAAAAACAATGAAGTAGAGGTTGAACCTGCTGTTGATCTTGATAACCCACAATCAAAGAATCAACGTTATGATAAGAGAGATTTTGTTGCTAGGAAGCACGGTAGAGAAAGAGAACCATGGGTTCAGAAACCCATGCCACTTTCCTGCTAAACCATCCAAGACAAAGGATGATAAGGATTTTGAGCGCTTTGCTGAATGATGAGACCTATTTTCTTACGTATGCGCTTAAATGATATGCTTAAAGTAAATCCTTATGCTAAGTATATGAAGGATATCATTACAAACAAAAGAAAGATATCGGAAGCTGAAATTTCCATCATGCTTGCTAATTACACCTTTAAGGGTGGAATACCAAAGAAACGTGGAGATCCAGGGGTACCGACTATACCATGCTCCATTAAACGAAACTATGTTAGAACTACTTTATGTGATCTTGGAGCCGGTGTTAGTGTTATGCCTCTCTCTTTATATCGTAGACTTGAATTGAATAAGTTGACACCTACTGAAATATCTTTGCAAATGGTTGATAAATCAACTGCTATACCTGTCGGTATTTGTGAGGATGTGCCTGTTGTGGTTGCAAATGTCACTATCTTAACAGACTTTGTTATTCTTGATATTCCTGAGGACGATAGTATGTCTATTATCCTTGGTAGACCTTTTCTGAATACTGCAGGGGCTGTTATTGATTGCAACAAAGGCAATATCACTTTTCATGTTAATGGTAATGAGCATACGGTACACTTTCCGAGGAAACAGTCTCAAGTTCATAGCATCAATTCTATTGGAAAAGTTCCAACTATCATTATTGGAGGTTTTGAATTTCCTCTCCCTACTGTCATGAAAAAGTATGATATTCTTATCGTTGGGGATTTTCATATCCCCGTTGAGGTAACTTAGTGTTATTCAAAATTTCTCCGGTTCCGTGTTATTCGGAATGAGTTTGTTAACAAGACTTGATCAACCTTGTTAGTGGATTCATTTTGATGATCATGGAATGGATGAAACTAGAAGGTGCAACCTTTTGTACCCTCTTTTTACTTTCTGTTATTTAAAATAAATAAAGCAAAAATAGTATTATCCGTCTGTTTTCTGAATTTTCTGTGCAATAAAAAAATTTCCTGAAAATAAAAGTGCTCCAAATGCCCTGCAAATTTGGTATGATTTTTTATGGAATATTTGAGGATTTTAGGCACTGAAATCACTGGAGGAGGGGCAATCACTAGGCCACGAGAGTGGAGGGCCCCCCCCCCCCTATAGGGCGCGCCCCCCTGTCTCGTGGGCCCCTGGTGGCCCTCTCCACTTATGCCAGCACCCACACACTTCATCTTCTACCCAAAAAAATCCCCATCCAGCTCAAGCAGGAGTTCTAGCTCATTTTGCTGCGATTTTCGATCTCCTTGCTCAAAGCTCCATTCAGAAAACTGCTTTGGGAGATTGTTGCTTGGTATGTGACTCCTCCATTGGTCCAATTAGTTTTTGTTCTAGTGCTTTATTCATTGCAAATTTTTGCTGCTTAGGTGACCATGTTCTTGAGCTTGCATGTTAAATTTATGAGGTCCCAAGCATTTCTAATGCATGATATAGCATCTAGGAACTTGTAGGAGTAGTTGCTACCAATCTTATTTAGTTTTATTCACTTTTATTTTGAAGTTACTAAAATTTCAGAATTATTTCAGAAAAAGAAATATGCTTAGGAGAATGTACCAAGGTGGTTCCTCGGTGAAGAAAGGGCCCAGGATTGCTATACGTGAGCAAGATGTTGAATTGCCGAGGAACGAGGATGTACGAGCTTGTGAGTGGCCATCCGATGATTTTATGGTCGAAGCGGGCTTTAAGGAGGAATTGACGCATATGTGCGTAATGCTGAGCTGGAGGACTTCTTACAAGATAAGTGTTCGCAGTACTATCAATTGACCGATTCCTTTGTGCAGAGGTTTAAATATAACCATACGCGTAATTCTCCTAGTGTCATATTTGATATTATGATACATCTTATACCATGGATTTAGAGGATTTCACAACTGCTTGCAAACTCCCGCAGTGTGGTAATATTAATGATCCTCACAAATCTGAATTTAGAGATTTTCGTGCTAATATTACTGTGGGAGAATCTAGGGACATAGCACAGGCTACCATAGGGAGCATTCTTTTTCCTGCTATACATTATTTTGCTCTCTTCATCGGTAGATGTATTAATGGTAAGGATGAAGCATGTCACATGTGTGTCCATGATCTGAGTATCCTCAAGAGTGCTGTGTTAGGTTATAAAGGTTATAGCTTGGGGGCAATAGTTGCACGTAGGTTGCAGAATAATAGTAGAAAGGGAAATTTATTTGGAGGAATTTATGCAACCCGTGTGGCTAATTATCTTGGTATAGCCCCACGAGAGGGAGATATGATAATACCTCCTGTTTATTTGGAATATGAAGCTATGGTCAGTCATCAATTTCTTGGGAGGAATGAACAATTCCTCCAATATCGACTAACCTATGACAGACACAACGTCGTCCATGTTACTCTTCCTGCTCCCTATCTTTTTGATTATCAGGCAAAAGGAAGATATGTTGTCACCGAGGAGGAAGCAGCTGAACACGAGAGGAGAGCGGAGGCAGCTCGCCAACACGCTGCAGCTCCGGAGGCGGTTGCCGCTACATCTCAGTACGACCCCGGTTTCACTTATGGATATCAGCCAGGCGGTCCTTGGTATTAGACCAACTTAGGCCAAAAGCCTAAGCTTGGGGGAGTACGTATTTCTCACCGACTTTACATTCATGTTCACACACTAGTTGTCGGTGCTCATACTCTTTCATTGTATTATCCATGTTAGTTTAAAATTCCTTTTTCTAGTTTTCTTCTTGTGTGTTTGATAAACCTTGAGAAAAACCAAAAAAATAGTTAGTTTAATTTCCATGCTTGTAGTAGAAATTAAAATGAAAACCCAAAAGATTTCTAGTTCTTCTTCTTTCTTGTTGGGAGCTTTCCCTTATAAATAGTTTTATTTTTCTTTTCTTTCCTTTGGGGGTCGAGAAGACCATATTGAAAATGTTTAGTGGCTCTCATATGCATGATTATTTATTTAACTTAGAGCCCATATTACTTGTCTTCTCTTTTGAGTTGAATGCTTGCAGATTCCAGCTTAGTCCAATGCACGTGCACTCTTATTATTATACACATCGTTCGGTCGTGCAAGTGAAAGGCAATAATGACGACATATGATGGACTTATTGGGATGAGAGGAGCTCGTATGAACTCGACCTCTCTTGTTTTTGTAAATATGATGAGTTCATCGTTCCTGAGTCAGCTTATTATGAAGTAAACATATTTGCAATAACATTTAGAGATTATAGTTGCTTGTGTCATGCTTGATTAACTTTGAGTTATAATGGTTTACCTTGCGTGCCAACATGCTATTAGAATGATTATGATGTGGTATGATGGGACGGTATCCTCCTTTGAATGAATTGAGTGACTCGACTTGGCACATGTTCACACATGTAGTTAAATCAAATCAACATAGCCTTCACGATATTTATGTTCATGGTGGATTATATCCTACTCATGCTTGTATTCAGTTTGAATTAATTCTAATGCATGTTTATGACTGTTGTCGCCCTCTTAGTTGGTCGCTTCCCAGTCTTTTGCTAGCCTTCACCTGTACTAAGCGGGAATACTGCTTGTGCATCCAAAATCCTTAAACCCCAAAGTTGTTCCATATGAGTCCACTATACCTTCCTATATGCGGTATTTACCTGCCGTTCCAAGTAAATTTGTATGTGCCAAACTCCAAACCTTCAAATGAAATTCTGTTTTTTATGCTCGAGCAGCTCATGTTACAACTAGGGCTGCCTATATCTTCCATGATAGGTGGGTTATTCTCAAGAGGAGTGGACTCCGCTCCTCATTCACGAGAAAGGGCTGGTAACCGGGATGCCCAGTCCCATGATCCAAAAAGATCAAAGCAAATCAAAATAATTAAACAAAACTCCCCCAGGGCTGTTGTTAGTTGGAGGCACTCATTGTTTCGAGCATGCCATGGATTGATGCTTGTTGGTGGTTGGGGGAGTATAAACCTTTACCATTCTGTTTGGGAACTGCCTATAATGCATGTAGTTTGGAAGATACAGCCATCTCATAGTTGTTGCGTTGACAGCGAAAGTATGCCGCCCAAAATGTTATTCAATCTATGTTTTAAAATCGAGCTCTGGCACCTCTACAAATCCCTGCTTCCCTCTGTGAAGGGCCTATCTATTTACTTTTATGTTGAGTCATCACCCTTCTTATTAAAAAGCACCCGCTGGAGAGCACACTGTCATTTGCATTCATTACTATTGGTTTATATTGGGTATGACTTGATTGGATCTCTTTTACCATGAATTACAATGTTTAGTCAGTCCTTGATCTTTAAAGGTGCTCTGCATTTATGTTTTGCAGTCTCAGAAAGGGCTAGCGATATACCATTTTGTTATATCTTGTTATGATTGTTTTGAGAAAGTGTTGTCATCCGAGTTTTATTATTATGGCTCGCTAGCTGATTATGTTATTGATATGTGTAATTGTGAGACCTAAGTGCTATTGTGAGTATGGTTAGTTCATAATATTTGCTGAAACCTGAATGCTGGCTTTGCGTGTTTACAACAACAAGAGCAAACAGAGTTTGTAAAAGTTTTCTTTATCACTTTCAGTCTATCAACTGAATTGCTTGAGGACAAGCAAAGGTTTAAGCTTGGGGGAGTTGATACGTCTCCAACATATCTACTTTTCCAAACACTTTTGCCCTTGTTTTGGACTCTAACTTGCATGATTTGAATGAAACTAACCCGGACTGACACCGTTTTCAGCAGAACTGCCATGATCTTGTTTTATGGGTAGAAAAGAAAAGTTCTCGGAATGTCTTGAAAATCCACGGAGGCATTTTTCGGAATTAATAAGAGTTTCTGGGCGAAAGAAATACACCAGGGGGCCCACACCCTGTCCACGAGACAGGGGGCGCCCCCCCTATAGGGCGCGCCCCCCTATCTCGTGGGGCCCCTGGACCTCCACTGACCTCAACTCCAACTCCATCTCTTCCGTCTCGGGGAGAAAAAAATCAGAGAGAAAGTTTCATCGCGTTTTACGACACGGAGCCGCCGCCAAGCCCTAATCTCTCTCGGGAGGGCTGATCTGGAGTCCGTTCTGGGCTCTGGAGAGGGGGATTCGTTGCCATCGTCATCATCAACCATCCTCCATCACCAATTTCATGATGCTCACCGCCGTGCGTGAGTAATTCCATCGTAGGCTTGCTGGAAGGTGATGGGTTGGATGAGATTTACCATGTAATCAAGTTAGTTTTGTTAGGGTTTGATCCCTAGTATCCACTATGTTCTGAGAGTGATGTTGCTATGACTTTGCTATGCTTAATGCTTGTCACTAGGGCCCGAGTGCCATGATTTCAGATCTGAACCTATTATGCTTTCATGAATATATGTGTGTTCTTGATCCTATCTTGCAAGTCTATAGTCACCTATTATGTGTTATTATCTGACAACCCTGAAGTGACAATAATTGGGACACATCTCGGTGATGACCGTAGTTTGAGGAGTTCATGTATTCACTATTTGCTAATGCTTTGTTCCGGTTCTCTATTAAAAGGAGGCCTTAATATCCCTTAGTTTCCACTAGGACCCCGCTGCCACGGGAGGGTAGGACAAAAGATGTCATGCAACTTCTTTTCCATAAGCACGTATGACTATTTTTGGAATACATGCCTACATTACATTGATGAACTGGAGCTAGTTTTGTGTCACCCTATGTTATAGCTATTACATGAGGAATCGCATCCGGCATAATTATCATCACTAATCCATTGCCTATGAGCTTTTCACATATTGTTCTTCGCTTATTTACTTTTCCGTTGCTATTGTTACAATCACTACAAAACCCAAAAATATTACTTTTGCTATCGTTACCATTACTATCATAATACTTTGCTACTAAATACTTTGCTGCTGATACTAAGTTATCCAGGTGTGGTTGAATTGACAACTCAACTGCTAATACTCAAGAATATTCTTTGGCTCCCCTTGTGTCGAATCAATAAATTTGGGTTCAATACTTTACCCTCGAAAGTTGTTGTGATCCCCTACACTTGTTGTTTATCAGGTGTGGACCCGACTCCCTCCTTGGCCACAACTTCCTTTTGATTGCTCAAAAGGTCATTGAGATTATTCTCACCTTGTATGCAAGACACAAGGCCTTTCTCAAGTTGCTCCTTCAACTTGGCATTCTCCTCCACAAGATGCACATGCTCACAACACGGGTTAGTAGCATTTGCATTATCAATTAATACCATATGAGGAAAAGTGGCTTTCTCCTTGGTTAGCTTCACTTGGAGTTGATCATGAGACTCCTTGAGGATAGCATGAGCACCATTCAAGACTTTGTGAGCCTTGTCAAGTATACAAAACTCCTCCTTGAGTCTAGCATGGTCAAACCAGGTTTATCTTTCTCGGAATTGAGCACACGAGATATAACAAGAGCATGATCAAGATCTTTCTTTAATTTAGCATGGTCATCGTTGTGTGACTCCTCAAGATCCAAACGATGAACACGCTCTTCCTCAAGCGCATTAGAGAGATCCGGTATCTCATCCGCATAGTCACGACTATGACCTTCCATCTTAGAGATGGTTTCTTCATGACCGTCGATCATGTCATTGGCTTCACCAAGTTGTTCCAAGAGAGCAACGAAGTGCTTCCTGGTTTTGCCCTTGAGCTTACTCATAAAAGACTCAAATTCATTTACTTCCTCATTAGACTCCTCACTTTCATCAATGCAATCCGTCAAGGATGGATTAGTAATGATGGTGGTTTTGATGTTGGGGGTTACCTTGTTGGTGGCTTTATCCATGAGGCACTTGGTGGAGATGTTCTCGTTGGGTGAATCGAAGAGAGACACCCATGGAGTTGTGGCAGTGGCAACGAAGGCCATGGCCATGGGTTCACAATCTTCATCGTCATCATCATCCTCATTGTATTCTTCTTGTGCCACCAACCCTTTGGTCAGAGTCTTATTGGTGAAGTTGTTCTTGTTGGGGAAGGACTTGGCTTTGTCTTTTTGGATGAGCTTGCCACCATTGTCTTCCCTCTTCTCGTAAGGGCACTCCACAACAAAATGGCTCACGTTGCCACAATTGTAGCATGTTCTCACACGTTGCTTGCCCTTGAAGCCACTTGAGTTATTCTTGTTGAAGTTGGGCCTTGTGTTCTTCTTGCTCCAAAATTTCCTTGAAGCAAGAGCCATGTGCTCATGGTAATCATATTTTGTATCTTCGGGGTTGCTCTCCTCATCTTCCTATTCCTCCTCTTCATCCACACTAACTATGGCCTTCAAGGCAAGGTTGGACTTCTTTGCTCTTTGAGAACACAACACCGCATTATCGGTGGTCTTGTCCAAGATCGTCATTGCCACAAACTCATCCAACACTTCACTTGAGGACAAGGTGTGGAAGTCCGGCCTTTGACGGATGACGGAGGATATGGCCTTGTGGTAAGGCATCATGGCCTTGAGGAACTTTTGGTTGATCCAATTTTCATCCGTGTCCTTGCTCCCATGATCTCGGAGTGAGACCGCAAGATTAGTTAATCTCCGGTAAAGCTCACGAGGTTCTTCATCTTCATTCATTGCAAATTCATTGGCTTAATCTTGCACAACTTCATAGTTGGAGCGTTGAATGCTTGCGCTTCCCTTGTAAAGGGAAACAACATGGTGCCATGCTTCCTTGGCCACGGTGAAGGGTCGGAGATGTGCAATGTCTTCAGGTGGAATTGCATCTTGGATGATGAAGAGAGCATTCTCACTGAATTGATTATCTGCGGCTTCTCTAGGGGTGAAGTTTCTTTGATCATGCGGATACAAACCTTCCTCGATGATTCTCCAAAGATTAGTATTAACATGATTTAAATCACGTTTAAAGCGATAAACCCAATAGTCAAAATCCTCATTCTTCACAATATTGGGAGGAGAACCCGCATGATTTAAATGAGTAGTGGGAACCGGTCCTCCATAAGTAAGAGGTGGTTCAACATGAGAATTGATGCCATTTCCACTTTTACCACTAGGCAAAGGAACTTTATCACTAGAAGCTTCCCCCTTATCGGAGTAGGCATCCGCCACCTTGTTAGTGGGAGCGACCACTTCCGAAGGTGCGGTGGATAATTTAAGACCATCAAGGAACTCTTTGAACATGCCTTTGACCTCGTGGCCATAATTCTTTTTGTTACAAATTACCTTTCTGAGTTCATTTTCTAACAAAGTAATATTTCTATATTAAAGTAGAAACATTTCATCCACACTAAAACAATCTACTTACAAACTTGATGACAGCCGAGAGTTACCCTACCAAAATATAACATAGATTTTCGCACGATCTTTTTCAACTAAGTTCCTCTCTTTTACAGATGAACACTGTGCTACACCCGTCCAGGATACGGCACAACAGAGACACAGCCGCAGACGTGCAGAAGGGACCCGTTCAAAGGATTCTTTTCAGATTAAGACCCTGCATAAACCTTTTTTACTGTCTCTTGTTGATACACATACCCCGGTTTCTGGTTATAACCGAGGAGGAGGCTGGCGTCTTGGCATGTGGCCACGTTAGAATTTTGCGCGTACCTGGACACCAGGGGCTTCTTACCAAGTGTGTTGTTCAGCCCATTTTCATAAAGTCCGAATACCTTAGGGAGTGTTCGGCGTCGCGAGTTTGGCCTTATATGCATCAGCTCCGAATCATGTCTTTGGTCAAATGTTGGGTTTGCCCGGCTCCTGTGTTTTGCTGCCTTACGTTCCGCTCTATCGGCTAAGGCGGCATTGGAGAACTATTGCGATTATGCCCCGGTTCGGCCAGGCAAGCACCTCAGTAGAGAAAGCCGAAAACTGACTGTCATGATATAGCGTGAGACTGGTCAACCACTCGATGACCCGCCGGAATCTTTAGGATTCCTCCGCATTAACGAAGGGCCGTTTCCCGGCCAGGCACACACGCGCCCCGAATTCGGGTGAGCGCGGTGCCCCTAGGGGCTATATATTAGCCCCACTGTCAAACTCCTATGGCTAAGTGAAAGTGATAAAGCTTTATAGTCTGGTTGCCTAGTTCGCTGCGCTATCACCTCCTTCATAGGACCAAGACTTTGGATCAAGTGTGAAAATGCGCCTTCTGCGAACACCCCCGCATTATATGCGTGGGGGCTAAAGCCGAAGACTGCCATCTTTCAGGTTATATACACATATACAATAAGGGCCGCACAGGAGGTATTCTAATTCTTAAAAGCACAAGTGTAAAAAGCTTTTATATTCCATCGAGACATTGTTTTACAATAATACATGTTATTCGAACATAACATCCTTCGAGCACTGCGTCTCTATTAAATGAGCGCCCTGCAGAACTTCCTGAAAATAGTGCTCGGCAGGTACTCGGCTTTCGTCCGAATCTTGGGATGCAACATAAATGGCCTTCATCTCCGCCCAGTATGTCTTGACACGGGCAAGAGCCATCTTCGCACCCTCTATGCACGCTGACCTATTCATTGCATTAATATGCGGCACCGCACCGAGGAACTGCTGCACCAAGCTAAAATAACTCTTCGGCCGGGCCTTTTCGGCCACAGATGACTCATGACATACTTGATGGCGAGTCCGGATAACCTATTCAGCTCCGCCCATGCGGCCAAACGATTGGTTAATGGAAGTGGGCGCTCTGGATTGTGGAACTGCGACCAAAAAAGCTTGTCCACTTCGTGGTCCTTTTGATCACGGAAGTGTTCAGCCGCGTCCGCGGCACTCGCCGCCAAGTCCAGATAAGTGTTCGCCGCACTCCACTGCCGGTCTAACGGAGCGTATTTAGGATCCCCGAACTTCATCCGCAGCATAAAGGGCTTTCCAGTCGTGATATCTCCGGCCTGACGTAGCTCCTCCTTCATAGCTCTCATCGCAGAGCGAGTATCCCTGGCCTCGGTAGTGACCTTCTCTAGGTCCTTCTGTGCCAACCGATCTTCTTTTTCAAGAAGCTTACAACGGTCGGCAGCATTCTTCAACTCTACAGCCATCTCGGCCATTTCCTTCTTGCTTTGGTAGTGAGCAGCCTGTTTGGCTTTCAGCTCTTCAGCCGCCTTTAAGGCAGCCGCATCGCTTTTCCTGGCCTTCTCCTTGGCTCGGGCAAGTTCCGCCCGAAGGTTCTCCATGGCAGCGGCACCATCTGCATCAAGCACACATGTTGTAAGGTAAGCTCCTCTTACCAGGTGTCTTCGGAGAAATTGCATACCTTGTGCCTCGTCCCGCCGCTTGTTGACAAGCGCAATGTCGGCATCTGCCACGTCAAGTTGCCACTTTAGTTCGGCAAATTCATTAGTCCGGCTAGCCACCGGAGACTTCGCCACCTAAATAGGAAAGGCGACATATCATACCTGGGATTATGATCCTCGGTGCGCCGTCATTTTTGACAACGCACCGAGTCTCAGGGGCTACTATCTATACAGGGCGCATCTTATATATGCGGATCTGTCAAAAGGTACATCATTTCGCGTACCTCAAAACCTATCAGTAAACTCCTGACGGCCTCGTACAACCCGCTCTCCGCGGATGAAATCCTTCCAATCACCGTATCCATCAACACACGGTGTTCTTCTGAGATAGACACTCGCCCGAGCAGATCCTTCAGCTCCTCCGACCGTGCACTGGACGGTGCCAGACTCGCCCGATGGCCTTTTTCGAAGGCCGGACACGGAGGGCCTTGGGGGGCCATACGACTGCCTTCCGGCCCTGCCGGATTCAGAGAAACCCTCCGTGACGACACCTCAGGGTCGCCCGCCTTGCAGGGCGGTACGGCAGGGGGAGGCGTTCTGCTCTCCATCATCTCCGGACGAAGATCCCCTGAAGATGAGCTTTGCTGAGAAGGGCTGAGATCCGAATTGCAAGGTAAAATTTCGGTTATCTTCCTCAGAAATAGAACAGGGATTTCTCTCATTTTAAAACCCCCCTCTTTACTTACGGCTCGATGGAGAGCTGATCCCCTTGGGGGCGCAATGCGACCGAGGCACCCCCCGGCGCCGGACCCTCTGACAAAGATTTCTTCCCCCGCTTTGAGACCATGGCCTCCGGGTCTTCAGAGGCGGTCCTCTTCTTCCCCTGGTTAGAGGAATTCTCGATTCCTCCTTTCCTGACAGCCTCCTTCAGGGAGGTGGTAGCTTCCTTGTTCCCCTCTTTGCCTTCTTCCAAAGGCGCAACCTCCAGCATCCTGGTTAACACAGGATCCGGCGTAGTCTCAGGGAGGGGGGCCGGACACCTGATTAGCTTTGCTTTCGCTATCCACTCCTATTTAAGGGACAACTCTTTTAAGGGCAATTTTATGATAAATATACGGATAGCATGTCCGGGTACAGGGCTACTTACTTTAGTATCCGGGCGATTGTAGCTCAGACCTGCGTCCTCGGACGAGTCCGGACACATTGCTTGTGATCCGAAGAACAATTTGTACATCTCCATGGGCGTCGTGCCCACAAAATGTTGGAGGGCTCGTGGTCCTTCCGGATTAAACTCCCACAGGCGGAGGGGGCGACGTTTGCAGGGCAGGGATGCGGCGAATCAACATAACCTACGTCACTACGGCCAGATTGATATCTCTTTCTAGGAGATCTCGAACGCGGCCCTGCAACAAGGGTACGTCCTTGGACGGCCCCCAGTTAAGCCCTTTATTGACCCATGACGCTAGCTTTGGTGGGTAACCCAAGCAAAAGGCAGGTGGCGCCACCCATTTGGTGCCCCTAGGAGCTATGATATAAAACCACTCTCGTTGCCACAAGTTGAACTCCTCTTGAAAAGAGCCCTCGGGCCATGGAGTGTCGGCATTCTTGCTTATAACAGCACCTCCGCACTCTGCATGCTGCCCCTCGATCATCTTCGGCTCTACTTTGAAGGTCTTAAGCCACAATCTGAAGTGAGGAGTAATACGGAGGAAGGCCTCGCACGCGACAATGAACGATGAGATATGGAGGATGGACTCCGGAGCTAAGTCATGAAATTCCAGCCCGTAATAGAACATGAGCCCCCTCATGAAGGGGTCCGTCGGGAAGCCTAGCCCCCGAACGAAGTGAGAAGCGAACACCACGCTCTCACAAGGCTTGGGAGTGCGAATAACCTGCCCTTGAGCAGGCAGCCTATGCGAGATTTCGCCGGTTAGATACCTGGCATCTCTTAGCTTTCGCACGTCTTCTTTCGTAATGGAGAAGGCATCCACCGGCCTTGAAGGTCGGAGCCGGACATCATCGGAGGTCCGAAGCGCCCGAATCTGGAGGTTTGGGTGTTGGAACTCACAGTGAGAGGCGGATTTGATTGAGATTGAAAGAAAGGAGTCGAGCCTTGGTCTCTTTATAAAGAGGTTGAATACCAAGAGCCCTCCCCGTGGTCGTTTGGGACTCGCCTTCGGTTGAGGAGGCATACCAACAGGCACGATTGGGTTACCCACGCCCGTATTGGTGAGAATCCCGGAATAAGGGGACACGATCTCTGCTTTGATAAGACGTGCCAAGGAAACCGCCTCGCTAAATGCGCTAAGGAGGGACAGCAAAACGATTCGAATAAATGCTTGGCCATGGCGTGATGTCACACTGCGGAATACGTCAGCAGATTAGATTTGTGCAAATATTATTCTCTCTACGGTGGTATGTGGAACTTGTTTTGCAGAGCCGGACACTATCCTTGTGTTCAAAATCTTCTATGAAGTGTCCGGAGGAGGAACCCGCCTTGCAATGCCGAAGACAATCAGCGCGCCAGACTCGTCGTCATTGAAGCCTGGTTCAGGGGCTACTGAGGGAGTCCTGGATTAGGGGGTGTCCGGATGACTGTTCTATAACCTTTGGCCGGACTCCTGGACTATGAAGATACAAGATTGAAGACTTTGTCCCGTGTCCGGATGAGACTTTCCTTGGCGTGGAAGGCAAGCTTGGTGACACGGATATGTAGATCTCCTCCCCATTGTAACCGACTCTGTGTAACCCTATCCCTCTCCGGTGTCTTATATACCGGAGGGTTTTTAGTCCGTGGGACGAACAACAATAATACCATAGGGTAGCTTCTAGGGTTTAGCCTCTCTGATCTCGTGGTAGATCTACTCTTGTACTACCCATATCATCAATATTAATCAAGCAGGAGTAGGGTTTTACCTCCATCGAGAGGGCCCGAACCTGGGTAAAAACATCGTGTCCCTTGTCTCCTGTTACCATCCACCTAGACGCATAGTTCCGGACCCCCTACCTGAGATCCACCGGTTTTGACAGTTATGTTATGAATGAAGAAGCTGCTAGAGCTATCTTTGCTTGCAATGATAGATATGATCTTAAGAAATTATTAGCTAAATGGAAGCAGCAGTCTCTTAATGCTAGAATGAAACCTGACCCTACTTTTGCTACTTCACCTATCTGTGTTACTGATAAGGATTATGAATTCTCTGTTGATCCTGAGATTATTACTCTAGTTGAATCTAATCCTTTTTATGGCCTTGAATCTGAAACTGTTGTGGCACATCTTACTAAGTTGAATGATATAGCTACCCTGTTCACTCATGATGAAAGATCTCGCTATTTTTATATCCTTAAGATTTTTCCGTTCTCATTAAAGGGTGATGCTAAGACTTGGTATAATTCTCTTTCTCCTGGTTGTGTGCGTAGTCCCCAGGATATGATTTATTACTTCTCTGCTAAATATTTCCCTGCTCATAAGAAACAAGTTTCCTTGCGGGAAATATACAATTTTGTGCAAATCAAAGAAGAGAGTCTCCCACAAGCTTGGGGGAGGCTTCTCCGGTTACTTAATGCTTTGCCTGATCATCCTCTCAAGAAAAATGAAATACTTGATATCTTTTATAATGGACTAATCCATGCTTCCAAGGACTACTTGGATAGTTGTGCTGGTTGTGTTTTCAGGGAAAGAACAGTCGACGAAGCTGAATTACTATTGAATAATATGTTGACTAATGAAAATAATTGGACTATTCCTGAGCCAATTCCTGAGGCAATTCCTGAACCAATTGACCCAACTCCTGAGCCTATTCCTAAACCCACTCTGAAGAAGAGAGGTGTTTTATTTCTCAGTCCTCAAGATATGCAAGAGGCAAAGAAATCAATGAAAGAAAAAGGTATTAAAGCTGAAGATGTTAAGAATTTACCACTTATTGAAGAAATACATGGTCTTAATATACCGCCTGTTGAAGAACCACATTGTCTTGATAACCCGACACAGGTAGTAAATGTAAATTCTCTCTATAGATATGATAAAGTTTAAATCCCCTCTACTAAATTTCATAGCCCATGCTTAGATGAATTTGATGACTTTATGGCTAGACAAGAAAGTTTTAATGCTTATGTTGGTAGAGAGTTAAAGAATAATGCTTTCGAGATAGGATGCGTGAGCAATAATATGGCTAGAGTAAAAGGTGAACTCCAACTCATTAGCAAATATGCGTCTATGGTTGCTACTCAAGCTAAGCAAGTACTTAAAGCTCAAAATGATTTGCTTGAGGAATTACATAATAAAAATGACTTTGCTGTTAGAGTGGCTACTAGAACTGGTAGAATGACTCAGGAACCTTTGTATCCTGAAGGCCACCCTAAGAGAATCGAGCAAGATTCTCAGACAAATAATTTAGAGGCACCTAGTTCTTCTAAAAAGAAGAAATAGAAAAATGATAGGACTTTGCATGCTTCTAGTGAATCTACTGTAGACACACCTGAGAATCCCAATGATATTTCTATCTCTGATGTTGAAACACAATCAGGTGATGAACATGAACCCAGTGATAATGTTAATGATAATGTTCCTGTTGATGCTCAACCTAGCAAAAACAATGAAGTAGAGGTTGAACCTGCTGTTGATCTTGATAACCCACAATCAAAGAATCAACGTTATGATAAGAGAGATTTTGTTGCTAGGAAGCACGGTAGAGAAAGAGAACCATGGGTTCAGAAACCCATGCCCTTTCCTCCTAAACCATCCAAGACAAAGGATGATGAGGATTTTGAGCGCTTTGCTGAATGATTAGACCTATTTTCTTACGTATGCGCTTAAATGATATGCTTAAAGTAAATCCTTATGCTAAGTATATGAAGGATATCATTACAAACAAAAGAAAGATACTGGAAGCTGAAATTTCCACCATGCTTGCTAATTACACCTTTAAGGGTGGAATACCAAAGAAACGTGGAGATCCAGGGGTACCGACTATACCATGCTCCATTAAACGAAACTATGTTAGAACTACTTTATGTGATGTTGGAGCCGGTGTTAGTGTTATGCCTCTCTCTTTATATTGTAGACTTGAATTGAATAAGTTGACACCTACTGATCTTTGCAAATGGTTGATAAATCAACTGCTATACCTGTCGGTATTTGTGAGGATGTGCCTGTTGTGGTTGCAAATGTCACTATCTTAACAGACTTTGTTATTCTTGATATTCCTGAGGACGATAGTATGTCTATTATCCTTGGTAGACCTTTTCTGAATACTGCAGGGGCTGTTATTGATTGCAACAAAGGCAATATCACTTTTCATGTTAATGGTAATGAGCATACGGTACACTTTCCGAGAAAACAGTCTCAAGTTCATAGCATCAATTCTATTGGAAAAGTTCCAACTATCATTATTGGAGGTTTTGAATTTCCTCTCCCTACTGTCATGAAAAAGTATGATATTCTTATCGTTGGGGATTTTCATATCCCCGTTGAGGTAACTTAGTGTTATTCAAAATTTCTCCGGTTCCGTGTTATTCGGAATGAGTTTGTTAACAAGACTTGATCAACCTTGTTAGTGGATTCATTTTGATGATCATGGAATGGATGAAACTAGAAGGTGCAACCTTTTGTACCCTCTTTTTACTTTCTGTTATTTAAAATAAATAAAGAAAAAATAGTATTACCCGTCTGTTTTCTGAATTTTCTGTGCAATAAAAAAATTTCCCGAAAATAAAAGTGCTCCAAATGCCCTGCAAATTTGGTATGATTTTTTATGGAATATTTGAGGATTTTAGGCACTGAAATCACTGCAGGAGGGGCAATCACTAGGCCACGAGAGTGGAGGGCGCCCCCCCCCCCTATAGGGCGCGCCCCCCTGTCTCGTGGGCCCCTGGTGGCCCTCTCCACTTATGCCAGCACCCACACACTTCATCTTCTACCCAAAAAAATCCCCATCCAGCTCAAGCAGGAGTTCTAGCTCATTTTGCTGCGATTTTCGATCTCCTTGCTCAAAGCTCCATTCACAAAACTGCTTTGGGAGATTGTTGCTTGGTATGTGACTCCTCCATTGGTCCAATTAGTTTTTGTTCTAGTGCTTTATTCATTGCAAATTTTTGCTGCTTAGGTGACCATGTTCTTGAGCTTGCATGTTAAATTTATGAGGTCCCAAGCATTTCTAATGCATGATATAGCATCTAGGCACTTGTAGGAGTAGTTGCTACCAATCTTATTTAGTTTTATTCACTTTTATTTTGAAGTTACTAAAATTTCAGAATTATTTCAGAAAAAGAAATATGCTTAGGAGAATGTACCAAGGTGGTTCCTCGGTGAAGAAAGGGCCCAGGATTGCTATACGTGAGCAAGATGTTGAATTGCCGAGGAACGAGGATGTACGAGCTTGTGAGTGGCCATCCGATGATTTTATGGTCGAAGCGGGCTTTAAGGAGGAATTGACGCATATGTGCGTAATACTGAGCTGGAGGACTTCTTACAAGATAAGTGTTCGCAGTACTATCAATTGACCGATTCCTTTGTGCAGAGGTTTAAATATAACCATACGCGTAATTCTCCTAGTGTCGTATTTGATATTATGATACATCTTATACCATGGATTTAGAGGATTTCACAACTGCTTGCAAATTCCCGCAGTGTGGTAATATTAATGATCCTCACAAATCTGAATTTAGAGATTTTCGTGCTAATATTACTGTGGGAGAATCTAGGGACATAGCACAGGCTACCATAGGGAGCATTCTTTTTCCTGCTATACATTATTTTGCTCTCTTCATCGGTAGATGTATTAATGGTAAGGATGAAGCATGTCACATGTGTGTCCATGATCTGAGTATCCTCAAGAGTGTTGTGTTAGGTTATAGAGGTTATAACTTGGGGGCAATAGTTGCACGTAGGTTGCAGAATAATAGTAGAAAGGGAAATTTATTTGGAGGAATTTATGCAACCCGTGTGGCTAATTATCTTGGTATAGCCCCACGAGAGGGAGATATGATAATACCTCCTGTTTATTTGGAATATGAAGCTATGGTCAGTCATCAATTTCTTGGGAGGAATGAACAATTCCTCCAATATCGACTAACCTATGACAGACACAACGTCGTCCATGTTACTCTTCCTGCTCCCTATCTTTTTGATTATCAGGCAAAAGGAAGATATGTTGTCACCGGGGAGGAAGCAGCTGAACACGAGAGGAGAGCGGAGGCAGCTCGCCAACACGCTGCACCTCCAGAGGCGGTTGCCGCTACATCTCAGTACGACCCCGGTTTCACTTATGGATATCAGCCAGGCGGTCCTTGGTATTAGACCAACTTAGGCCAAAAGCCTAAGCTTGGGGGAGTACGTATTTCTCACCGACTTTACATTCATGTTCACACACTAGCTGTCGGTGCTCATACTCTTTCATTGTATTATCCATGTTAGTTTAAAATTCCTTTTTCTAGTTTTCTTCTTGTGTGTTTGATAAACCTTGAGAAAAACCAAAAAAATAGTTAGTTTAATTTCCATGCTTGTAGTAGAAATTAAAATGAAAACCCAAAAGATTTCTAGTTCTTCTTCTTTCTTGTTGGGAGCTTTCCCTTGTAAATAGTTTTATTTTTCTTTTCTTTCCTTTGGGGGTCGAGAAGACCATATTGAAAATGTTTAGTGGCTCTCATATGCATGATTATTTATTTAACTTAGAGCCCATATTACTTGTCTTCTCTTTTGAGTTGAATGCTTGCAGATTCCAGCTTAGTCCAATGCACGTGCACTCTTATTATTATACACATCGTTCGGTCGTGCAAGTGAAAGGCAATAATGATGACATATGATGGACTTATTGGGATGAGAGGAGCTCGTATGAACTCGACCTCTCTTGTTTTTGTAAATATGATGAGTTCATCGTTCCTGAGTCAGCTTATTATGAAGTAAACATATTTGCAATAACATTTAGAGATTATAGTTGCTTGTGTCATGCTTGATTAACTTTGAGTTATAATGGTTTACCTTGCGTGCCAATATGCTATTAGAATGATTATGATGTGGTATGATGGGATGGTATCCTCCTTTGAATGAATTGAGTGACTCGACTTGGCACATGTTCACACATGTAGTTAAATCAAATCAACATAGCCTTCCCGATATTTATGTTCATGGTGGATTATATCCTACTCATGCTTGTATTCAGTTTGAATTAATTTTAATGCATGTTTATGACTGTTGTCGCCCTCTTAGTTGGTCGCTTCCCAGTCTTTTGCTAGCCTTCACCTGTACTAAGCGGGAATACTGCTTGTGCATCCAAAATCCTTAAACCCCAAAGTTGTTCCATATGAGTCCACTATACCTTCCTATATGCGGTATTTACCTGCCGTTCCAAGTAAATTTGTATGTGCCAAACTCCAAACCTTCAAATGAAATTCTGTTTTTTATGCTCGAGCAGCTCATGTTACAACTAGGGCTGCCTATATCTTCCATGCTAGGTGGGTTATTCTCAAGAGGAGTGGACTCCGCTCCTCATTCACGAGAAAGGGCTGGTAACCGGGATGCCCAGTCCCATGATCCAAAAAGATCAAAGCAAATCAAAATAATTAAACAAAACTCCCCTAGGGCTGTTGTTAGTTGGAGGCACTCGTTGTTTCGAGCAAGCCATGGATTGATGCTTGTTGGTGGTTGGGGGAGTATAAACCTTTACCATTCTGTTTGGGAACTGCCTATAATGCATGTAGTTTGGAAGATACAGCCATCTATAGTTGTAGCGTTGACAGCGAAAGTATGCCGCCCAAAATGTTATTCAATCTATGTTTTAAAATCGAGCTCTGGCACCTCTACAAATCCCTGCTTCCCTCTGTGAAGGGCCTATCTATTTACTTTTATGTTGAGTCATCACCCTTCTTATTAAAAAGCACCCGCTGGAGAGCACACTGTCATTTGCATTCATTACTATTGGTTTATATTGGGTATGACTTGATTGGATCTCTTTTACCATGAATTACAATGTTTAGTCAGTCCTTGATCTTTAAAGGTGCTCTGCATTTATGTTTTGCAGTCTCAGAAAGGGCTAGCGATATACCATTTTGTTATATCTTGTTATGATTGTTTTGAGAAAGTGTTGTCATCCGAGTTTTATTATTATGGCTCGCTAGCTGATTATGTTATTGATATGTGTAATTGTGAGACCTAAGTGCTATTGTGAGTATGGTTAGTTCATAATATTTGCTGAAACCTGAATGCTGGCTTTGCGTGTTTACAACAACAAGAGCAAACAGAGTTTGTAAAAGTTTTTCTTTATCACTTTCAGTCTATCAACTGAATTGCTTGAGGACAAGCAAAGGTTTAAGCTTGGGGGAGTTGATACGTCTCCAACTTATGTACTTTTCCAAACACTTTTGCCCTTGTTTTGGACTCTAACTTGCATGATTTGAATGAAACTAACCCGGACTGACACCGTTTTCAGCAGAACTGCCATGATCTTGTTTTATGGGTAGAAAAGAAAAGTTCTCGGAATGTCCTGAAAATCCACGGAGGCATTTTTCGGAATTAATAAGAATTTCTGGGCGAAAGAAATACACCAGGGGGCCCACACCCTGTCCACGAGACAGGGGGCGCCCCCCCTATAGGGCGCGCCCCCCTATCTCGTAGGGCCCCTGGACCTCCACTGACCTCAACTCCAACTCCATCTCTTCCGTCTCGGGGAGAAAAAAATCAGAGAGAAAGTTTCATCGCGTTTTACGACACGGAGCCGCCGCCAAGCCCTAATCTCTCTCGGGAGGGCTGATCTGGAGTCCGTTCGGGGCTCTGGAGAGGGGGATTCGTTGCCATCGTCATCATCAACCATCCTCCATCACCAATTTCATGATGCTCACCGCCGTGCGTGAGTAATTCCATCGTAGGCTTGCTGGAAGGTGATGGGTTGGATGAGATTTACCATGTAATCAAGTTAGTTTTGTTAGGGTTTGATCCCTAGTATCCACTATGTTCTGAGAGTGATGTTGCTATGACTTTGCTATGCTTAATGCTTGTCACTAGGGCCCGAGTGCCATGATTTCAGATCTGAACCTATTATGCTTTCATGAATATATGTGTGTTCTTGATCCTATCTTGCAAGTCTATAGTCACCTATTATGTGTTATGATCCGACAACCCCGAAGTGACAATAATTGGGACACTTCTCGGTGATGACCGTAGTTTGAGGAGTTCATGTATTCACTATGTGCTAATGCTTTGTTCCGGTTCTCTATTAAAAGGAGGCCTTAATATCCCTTAGTTTCCACTAGGACCCCGCTGCCACGGGAGGGTAGGACAAAAGATGTCATGCAACTTCTTTTCCATAAGCACGTATGACTATTTTTGGAATACATGCCTACATTACATTGATGAACTGGAGCTAGTTTTGTGTCACCCTATGTTATAGCTATTACATGAGGAATCGCATCCGGCATAAGTATCATCACTAATCCATTGCCTATGAGCTTTTCACATATTGTTCTTCGCTTATTTACTTTTCCGTTGCTATTGTTACAATCACTACAAAACCCAAAAATATTACTTTTGCTATCGTTACCATTACTATCATAATACTTTGCTACTAAATACTTTGCTGCTGATACTAAGTTATCCAGGTGTGGTTGAATTGACAACTCAACTGCTAATACTCAAGAATATTCTTTGGCTCCCCTTGTGTCGAATCAATAAATTTGGGTTCAATACTTTACCCTCGAAAGTTGTTGTGATCCCCTACACTTGTTGTTTATCAGGTGTGGACCCGACTCCCTCCTTGGCCACAACTTCCTTTTGATTGCTCAAAAGGTCATTGAGATTATTCTCACCTTGTATGCAAGACACAAGGCCTTTCTCAAGTTGCTCCTTCAACTTGGCATTCTCCTCCACAAGATGCACATGCTCACAACACGGGTTAGTAGCATTTGCATTATCAATTAATACCATATGAGGAAAAGTGGCTTTCTCCTTGGTTAGCTTCACTTGGAGTTGATCATGAGACTCCTTGAGGCTAGCATGAGCACCATTCAAGACTTTGTGAGCCTTGTCAAGTATATAAAACTCCTCCTTGAGTCTAGCATGGTCAAACCAAGTTTATCTTTCTCGGAATTGAGCACACGAGATATAACAAGAGCATGATCAAGATCTTTCTTTAATTTAGCATGGTCATCGTTGTGTGACTCCTCAAGATCCAAACGATGAACACGCTCTTCCTCAAGCGCATTAGAGAGATCCGGTATCTCATCCGCATAGTCACGACTATGACTTTCCATCTTAGAGATGGTTTCTTCATGAGCCTCGATCATGTCATTGGCTTCACCAAGTTGTTCCAAGAGAGCAACGAAGTGCTTCTTGGATTTGCCCTTGAGCTTACTCATAAAAGACTCAAATTCATTTACTTCCTCATTAGACTCCTCACTTTCATCAATGCAATCCGTCAAGGAAGGATTAGTAATGATGGTGGTTTTGATGTTGGGGGTTACCTTGTTGGTGGCTTTATCCATGAGGCACTTGGTGGAGATGTTCTCGTTGGGTGAATCGAAGAGAGACACCCATGGAGTTGTGGCAGTGGCAACGAAGGCCATGGCCATGGGTTCACAATCTTCATCGTCATCATCATCCTCATTGTATTCTTCTTGTGCCACCAACCCTTTGGTCAGAGTCTTATTGGTGAAGTTGTTCTTGTTGGGGAAGGACTTGGCTTTGTCTTTTTGGATGAGCTTGCCACCATTGTCTTCCCTCTTCTCGTAAGGGCACTCCAGAACAAAATGGCTCACGTTGCCACAATTGTAGCATGTTCTCACACATTGCTTGCCCTTGAAGCCACTTGAGTTATTCTTGTTGAAGTTGGGCCTTGTGTTCTTCTTGCTCCAAAATTTCCTTGAAGCAAGAGCCATGTGCTCATGGTAATCATATTTTGTATCTTCGGGGTTGCTCTCCTCACCTTCCTATTCCTCCTCTTCTTCCACACTAACTTTGGCCTTCAAGGCAAGGTTGGACTTCTTTGCTCTTTGAGAACACAACACCGCATTGTCGGTGGTCTTGTCCAAGATCGTCATTGCCACAAACTCATCCAACACTTCACTTGAGGGCAAGGTGTGGAAGTCCGGCCTTTGACGGATGACGGAGGACATGGCCTTGTGGTAAGGCATCATGGCCTTGAGGAACTTTTGGTTGATCCAATTTTCATCCGTGTCCTTGCTCCCATGATCTCGGAGTGAGACCGCAAGATTAGTTAATCTCCGGTAAAGCTCACGAGGTTCTTCATCTTCATTCATTGCAAATTCATTGGCTTAATCTTGCACCACTTCATAGTTGGAGCGTTGAATGCTTGCGCTTCCCTTGTAAAGGGAAACAACATGGTGCCATGCTTCCTTGGCCACGGTGAAGGGTCGGAGATGTGCAATGTCTTCAGGTGGAATTGCATCTTGGATGATGAAGAGAGCATTCTCACTGAATTGATTATCCGCGGCTTCTCTAGGGGTGAAGTTTCTTTGATCATGCGGATACAAACCTTCCTCAATGATTCTCCAAAGATTAGTATTAACATGATTTAAATCACGTTTAAAGCGATAAACCCAATAGTCAAAATCCTCATTCTTCACAATCTTGGGAGGAGAACCCGCATGATTTAAATGAGTAGTGGGAACCGGTCCTCCATAAGTAAGAGGTGGTTCAACATGAGAATTGATGCCATTTCCACTTTTACCACTAGGCAAAGGAACTTTATCACTAGAAGCTTCCCCCTTATCGGAGTAGGCATCCGCCACCTTGTTAGTGGGAGCGACCACTTCCGAAGGTGCGGTGGATAATTTAAGACCATCAAGGAACTCTTTGAACATGCCTTTGACCTCGTGGCCATAATTCTTTTTGTTACAAATTACCTTTCTGAGTTCATTTTCTAACAAAGTAATATTTCTATATTAAAGTAGAAACATTTCATCCACACTAAAACAATCTACTTACAAACTTGATGACAGCCGAGAGTTACCCTACCAAAATATAACATAGATTTTCGCACGATCTTTTTCAACTAAGTTCCTCTATTTTACAGATGAACACTGTGCTACACCCGTCCAGGATACGGCACAACGGAGACACAGGCGCATACGTGCAGTAGGGACCCGTTCAAAGGATTCTTTTCAGATTAAGACCCTGCGTAAACCTTTTTTACTGTCTCTTGTTGATACACATACCCCGGTTTCTGGTTATAACCGAGGAGGAGGCTGGCGTCTTGGCATGTGGCCACGTCAGAATTTTGCGCGTACCTGGACACCAGGGGCTTATTACCAAGTGTGTTGTTCAGCCCGTTTTCATAAAGTCCGAATACCTTAGGGAGTGTTCGGCGTCGCGAGTTTGGCCTTATATGCATCAGCTCCGAATCATGTCTTTGGTCAAATGTTGGGTTTTCTCGGCTCCTGTGTTTTGCTGCCTTACGTTCCGCTCTATCGGCTAAGGCGGCACTAGGAGAACTATTGCGATTATGCCCCGGTTCGGCCAGGCAAGCACCTCAGTAGAGAAAGCCGAAAACTGACTGTCATGATATAGCGTGAGACTGGTGAACCACTCGATGACCCGCCGGAATCTTTAGGATTCCTCCGCATTAACGAAGGGTCGTTTCCCGGCCAGGCACACACGCGCCCCAAATTCGGGTGAGCGCGGTGCCCCTAGGGGCTATATATTAGCCCCACTGTCAAACTCCTATGGCTAAGTGAAAGTGATAAAGCATTATAGTCCGGTTGCCTAGTTCGCTGCGCTATCACCTCCTTTATAGGACCAAGACGTTGGATCAAGTGTGAAAATGCGCCTTCTGCGAACACCCCCGCATTATATGCGTGGGGGCTAAAGCCGAAGACTGCCATCTTTCAGGTTATATACACATATACAATAACGGCCGCACAGGAGGTATTCTAATTCTTGAAAGCACAAGTGTAAAAAGCTTTTATATTCCATCGAGACATTGTTTTACAATAATACATGTTATTCGAACATAACATCCTTCGAGCACTGCGTCTCTATTAAATGAGCGCCCTGCAGAACTTCCTGAAAATAGTGCTCGGCAGGTACTAGGCTTTCGTCCGAATCTTGGGATGCAACATAAATGGCCTTCATCTCCGCCCAGTATGTCTTGACACGGGCAAGAGCCATCTTCGCACCCTCTATGCACGCTGACCTATTCATTGCATTAATATGCGGCACCGCACCGAGGAACTGCTGCACCAAGCTAAAATAACTCTTCGGCTCGGGCCTTTTCGGCCACAGATGACTCATGACATACTTGATGGCGAGTCCGGATAACCTATTCAGCTCCGCCCATGCGGCCAAACGATTGGTTAATGGAAGTGGGCGCTCTGGATTGTGGAACTGCGACCAAAAAAGCTTGTCCACTTCGTGGTCCTTTTGATCGCGGAAGTGTTCGGCCGCGTCCGCGGCACTCGCCGCCAAGTCCAGATAAGTGTTTGCCGCACTCCACTGCCGGTCCAACGGAGCGTATTTAGGATCCCCGAACTTCATCCGCAGCATAAAGGGCTTTCTAGTCGTGATATCTCCGGCCTGACGTAGCTCCTCCTTCATAGCTCTCATCGCAGAGCGAGTATCCCTGGCCTCGGTAGTGACCTTCTCTAGGTCCTTCTGTGCCAACCGATCTTCTTTTTCAAGAAGCTTACGACGGTCGGCAGCAATCTTCAACTCTACAGCCATCTCGGCCATTTCCTTCTTGCTTTGGTAGTGAGCAGCCTGTTTGGCTTTCAGCTCTTCAGCCGCCTTTAAGGCAGCCGCATCGCTTTTCCTGGCCTTCTCCTTGGCTCGGGCAAGTTCCGCCCGAAGGTTCTCCATGGCAGCGGCACCATCTGCATCAAGCACACATGTTGTAAGGTAAGCTCCTCTTACCAGGTGTCTTCGGAGAAATTGCATACCTTGTGCCTCGTCCGGCCGCTTGTTGACAAGCGCAATGTCGGCATCTGCCACGTCAAGTTGCCACTTTAGTTCGGCAAATTCATTAGTCCGGCTAGCCACCGGAGACTTCTCCACCTAAATAGGAAAGGCGACATATCATACCTGGGATTATGATCCTCGGTGCGCCGTCATTTTTGACAACGCACCGAGTCTCAGGGGCTACTATCTATACAGGGCGCATCTTATATATGCGGATCTGTCAAAAGGTACATCATTTTGCGTACCTCAAAACCTATCAGTAAACTCCTGACGGCCTCGTACAACCCGCTCTCCGCGGATGAAATCCTTCCAATCACCGTATCCATCAACACACGGTGTTCTTCTGAGATAGACACTCGCCCGAGCAGATCCTTCAGCTCCTCCGACCGTGCACTGGACGGTGCCAGACTCGTCCGATGGCCTTTTTCGAAGGCCGGACACGGAGGGCCTTGGGGGGCCATACGACTGCCTTCCGGCCCTGCCGGATTCGGAGAAACCCTCCGTGACGACACCTCAGGGTCGCCCGCCTTGCAGGGCGGTACGGCAGGGGGAGGCGTTCTGCTCTCCATCATCTCCGGACGAAGATCCCTGAAGATGAGCTCTGCTGAGAAGGGCTGAGATCTGAATTGCAAGGTAAAATTTCGGTTATCTTCCTCAGAAATAGAAGAGGGATTTCTCTCATTTTAAAACCCCCCTCTTTACTTACGGCTCGGTGGAGAGCTGATCCCCTTGGGGGCGCAATGCGACCGAGGCACCCCCCGGCGCCGGACCCTCTGACAAAGATTTCTTCCCCCGCTTTGAGACCATGGCCTCCGGGTCTTCAAAGGCGGTCCTCTTCTTCCCCTGGTTAGAGGAATTCTCGATTCCTCCTTTCCTGACAGCCTCCTTCGGGGAGGTGGTAGCTTCCTTGTTCCCCTCTTTGCCTTCTTCCAAAGGCGCAACCTCCAGCATCCTGGTTAACACAGGATCCGGCGTAGTCTCAGGGAGGGGGGCCGGACACCTGATTAGCTTTGCTTTCGCTATCCACTCCTATTTAAGGGACAACTCTTTTAAGGGCAATTTTATGATAAATATACGGATAGCATGTCCGGGTACAGGGCTACTTACTTTAGTATCCGGGCGATTGTAGCTCAGACCTGCGTCCTCGGACGAGTCCGGACACATTGCTTGTGATCCGAAGAACAATTTGTACATCTCCATGGGCGTCGTGCCCACAAAATGTTGGAGGGCTCGTGGTCCTTCCGGATTAAACTCCCACAGGCGGAGGGGGCGACGTTTGCAGGGCAGGGATGCGGCGAATCAACATAACCTGCGTCACTACGGCCAGATTGATATCTCTTTCTAGGAGATCTCGAATGCGGCCCTGCAACAAGGGTACGTCCTTGGACGGCCCCCAGTTAAGCCCTTTATTGACCCATGACGCTAGCTTTGGTGGGTAACCCGAGCAAAAGGCAGGTGGCGCCACCCATTTGGTGCCCCTGGGAGCTGTGATATAAAACCACTCTCGTTGCCACAAGTTGAACTCCTCTTGAAAAGAGCCCTCGGGCCATGGAGTGTCGGCATTCTTGCTTATAACAGCACCTCCGCACTCTGCATGCTGCCCCTCGATCATCTTCGGCTCTACTTTGAAGGTCTTAAGCCACAATCTGAAGTGAGGAGTAATACGGAGGAAGGCCTCGCACGCGACAATGAACAATGAGATATGGAGGATGGACTCCGGAGCTAAGTCATGAAATTCCAGCCCGTAATAGACCATGAGCCCCCTCATGAAGGGGTCTGTCGGGAAGCCTAGCCCCCGAAGGAAGTGAGAAGCGAACACCACGCTCTCACAAGGCTTGGGAGTGCGAATAACCTGCCCTTGAGCAGGCAGCCTATGCGAGATTTTGCCGGTTAGATACCTGGCATCTCTTAGCTTTCGCACGTCTTCTTTCGTAATGGAGAAGGCATCCACCGGCCTTGAAGGTCGGAGCCGGACATCATCGGAGGTCCGAAGCGCCCGAATCTGGAGGTTTGGGTGTTGGAACTCACAGTGAGAGGCGGATTTGATTGAGATTGAAAGAAAGGAGTCGAGCCTTGGTCTCTTTATAAAGAGGTTGAATACCAAGAGCCCTCCCCGTGGTCGTTTGGGACTCGCCTTCGGTTGAGGAGGCATACCAACAGGCACGATTGGGTTACCCACGCCCGTATTGGTGAGAATCCCGGAATAAGGGGACACGATCTCTGCTTTGATAAGACGTGCCAAGGAAACCGCCTCGCTAAATGCGCTAAGGAGGGACAGCAAAACGATTCGAATAAATGCTTGGCCATGGCGTGATGTCACACTGCGGAATACGTCAGCAGATTAGATTTGTGCAAATATTATTCTCTCTACGGTGGTATGTGGAACTTGTTTTGCAGAGCCGGACACTATCCTTGTGTTCAAAATCTTCTATGAAGTGTCCGGAGGAGGAACCCGCCTTGCAATGCCGAAGACAATCAGCGCGCCAGACTCGTCGTCATTGAAGCCTGGTTCAGGGGCTACTGAGGGAGTCCTGGATTAGGGGGTGTCCGGATGACTGTTCTATAACCTTTGGCCGGACTCCTGGACTATGAAGATACAAGATTGAAGACTTTGTCCCGTGTCCGGATGAGACTTTCCTTGGCGTGGAAGGCAAGCTTGGTGACACGGATATGTAGATCTCCTCCCCATTGTAACCGACTCTGTGTAACCCTATCCCTCTCCGGTGTCTTATATACCGGAGGGTTTTTAGTCCGTGGGACGAACAACAATAATACCATAGGCTAGCTTCTAGGGTTTAGCCTCTCTGATCTCGTGGTAGATCTACTCTTGTACTACCCATATCATCAATATTAATCAAGCAGGAGTAGGGTTTTACCTCCATCGAGAGGGCCCGAACCTGGGTAAAAACATCGTGTCCCTTGTCTCCTGTTACCATCCACCTAGACGCATAGTTCGGGACCCCCTACCTGAGATCCACCGGTTTTGACAGTTATGTTATGAATGAAGAAGCTGCTAGAGCTATCTTTGCTTGCAATGATAGATATGATCTTAAGAAATTATTAGCTAAATGGAAGCAGCAGTCTCTTAATGCTAGAATGAAACCTGACCCTACTTTTGCTACTTCACCTATCTGTGTTACTGATAAGGATTATGAATTCTCTGTTGATCCTGAGATTATTACTCTAGTTGAATCTAATCCTTTTTATGGCCTTGAATCTGAAACTGTTGTGGCACATCTTACTAAGTTGAATGATATAGCTACCCTGTTCACTCATGATGAAAGATCTCGCTATTTTTATATCCTTAAGATTTTTCTGTTCTCATTAAAGGGTGATGCTAAGACTTGGTATAATTCTCTTTCTCCTGGTTGTGTGCGTAGTCCCCAGGATATGATTTATTACTTCTCTGCTAAATATTTCCCTGCTCATAAGAAACAAGTTTCCTTGCGGGAAATATACAATTTTGTGCAAATCAAAGAAGAGACTCTCCCACAAGCTTGGGGGAGGCTTCTCCGGTTACTTAATGCTTTGCCTGATCATCCTCTCAAGAAAAATGAAATACTTGATATCTTTTATAATGGACTAATCCATGCTTCCAAGGACTACTTGGATAGTTGTGCTGGTTGTGTTTTCAGGGAAAGAACAGTCGACGAAGCTGAATTACTATTGAATAATATGTTGACTAATGAAAATAATTGGACTATTCCTGAGCCAATTTCTGAGGCAATTCCTGAACCAATTGACCCAACTCCTGAGCCTATTCCTAAACCCACTCTGAAGAAGAGAGGTGTTTTATTTCTCAGTCCTCAAGATATGCAAGAGGCAAAGAAATCAATGAAAGAAAAAGGTATTAAAGCTGAAGATGTTAAGAATTTACCACTTATTGAAGAAATACATGGTCTTAATATACCGCCTGTTGAAGAACCACATTGTCTTGATAACCCGACACAGGTAGTAAATGTAAATTCTCTCTATAGATATGATAAAGTTTAAATCCCCTCTACTAAATTTCATAGCCCATGCTTAGATGAATTTGATGACTTTATGGCTAGACAAGAAAGTTTTAATGCTTATGTTGGTAGAGAGTTAAAGAATAATGCTTTCGAGATAGGATGCGTGAGCAATAATATGGCTAGAGTAAAAGGTGAACTCCAACTCATTAGCAAATATGCGTCTATGGTTGCTACTCAAGCTGAGCAAGTACTTAAAGCTCAAAATGATTTGCTTGAGGAATTACATAATAAAAATGACTTTGCTGTTAGAGTGGCTACTAGAACTGGTAGAATGACTCAGGAACCTTTGTATCCTGAAGGCCACCCTAAGAGAATCGAGCAAGATTCTCAGACAAATAATTTAGAGGCACCTAGTTCTTCTAAAAAGAAGAAATAGAAAAATGATAGGACTTTGCATGCTTCTAGTGAATCTACTGTAGACACACCTGAGAATCCCAATGATATTTCTATCTCTGATGCTGAAACACAATCAGGTGATGAACATGAACCCAGTGATAATGTTAATGATAATGTTCCTGTTGATGCTCAACCTAGCAAAAACAATGAAGTAGAGGTTGAACCTGCTGTTGATCTTGATAACCCACAATCAAAGAATCAACGTTATGATAAGAGAGATTTTGTTGCTAGGAAGCACGGTAGAGAAAGAGAACCATGGGTTCAGAAACCCATGCCCTTTCCTCCTAAACCATCCAAGACAAAGGATGATGAGGATTTTGAGCGCTTTGCTGAATGATTAGACCTATTTTCTTACGTATGCGCTTAAATGATATGCTTAAAGTAAATCCTTATGCTAAGTATATGAAGGATATCATTACAAACAAAAGAAAGATACCGGAAGCTGAAATTTCCACCATGCTTGCTAATTACACCTTTAAGGGTGGAATACCAAAGAAACGTGGAGATCCAGGGGTACCGACTATACCATGCTCCATTAAACGAAACTATGTTAGAACTACTTTATGTGATGTTGGAGCCGGTGTTAGTGTTATGCCTCTCTCTTTATATCGTAGACTTGAATTGAATAAGTTGACACCTACTGAAATATCTTTGCAAATGGTTGATAAATCAACTGCTATACATGTCGGTATTTGTGAGGATGTGCCTGTTGTGGTTGCAAATGTCACTATCTTAACAGACTTTGTTATTCTTGATATTCCTGAGGACGATAGTATGTCTATTATCCTTGGTAGACCTTTTCTGAATACTGCAGGGGCTGTTATTGATTTCAACAAAGGCAATATCACTTTTCATGTTAATGGTAATGAGCATTCGGTACACTTTCCGAGGAAACAGTCTCAAGTTCATAGCATCAATTCTATTGGAAAAGTTCCAACTATCATTATTGGAGGTTTTGAATTTCCTCTCCCTACTGTCATGAAAAAGTATGATATTCTTATCGTTGGGGATTTTCATATCCCCGTTGAGGTAACTTAGTGTTATTCAAAATTTCTTCGGTTCCGTGTTATTCGGAATGAGTTTGTTAACAAGACTTGATCAACCTTGTTAGTGGATTCATTTTGATGATCATGGAATGGATGAAACTAGAAGGTGCAACCTTTTGTACCTTCTTTTTACTTTCTGTTATTTAAAATAAATAAAGCAAAAATAGTATTATCCGTCTGTTTTCTGAATTTTCTGTGCAATAAAAAAATTTCCCGAAAATAAAAGTGCTCCAAATGCCCTGCAAATTTGGTATGATTTTTTATGGAATATTTGAGGATTTTAGGCACTGAAATCACTTCAGGAGGGGCAATCACTAGGCCACGAGAGTGGAGGGCGCCCCCCCCCCCTATAGGGCGCGCCCCCCTGTCTCGTGGGCCCCTGGTGGCCCTCTCCACTTATGCCAGCACCCACACACTTCATCTTCTACCCAAAAAAATCCCCATCCAGCTCAAGCAGGAGTTCTAGCTCATTTTGCTGCGATTTTCGATCTCCTTGCTCAAAGCTCCATTCACAAAACTGCTTTGGGAGATTGTTGCTTGGTATGTGACTCCTCCATTGGTCCAATTAGTTTTTGTTCTAGTGCTTTATTCATTGCAAATTTTTGCTTCTTAGGTGACCATGTTCTTGAGCTTGCATGTTAAATTTATGAGGTCCCAAGCATTTCTAATGCATGATATAGCATCTAGGCACTTGTAGGAGTAGTTGCTACCAATCTTATTTAGTTTTATTCACTTTTATTTTGAAGTTACTAAAATTTCAGAATTATTTCAGAAAAAGAAATATGCTTAGGAGAATGTACCAAGGTGGTTCCTCGGTGAAGAAAGGGCCCAGGATTGCTATACGTGAGCAAGATGTTGAATTGCCGAGGAACGAGGATGTACGAGCTTGTGAGTGGCCATCCGATGATTTTATGGTCGAAGCGGGCTTTAAGGAGGAATTGACGCATATGTGCGTAATGCTGAGCTGGAGGACTTCTTACAAGATAAGTGTTCGCAGTACTATCAATTGACCGATTCCTTTGTGCAGAGGTTTAAATATAACCATACGCGTAATTCTCCTAGTGTCATATTTGATATTATGATACATCTTATACCATGGATTTAGAGGATTTCACAACTGCTTGCAAACTCCCGCAGTGTGGTAATATTAATGATCCTCACAAATCTGAATTTAGAGATTTTTGTGCTAATATTACTGTGGGAGAATCTAGGGACATAGCACAGGCTACCATAGGGAGCATTCTTTTTCCTGCTATACATTATTTTGCTCTCTTCATCGGTAGATGTATTAATGGTAAGGATGAAGCATGTCACATGTGTGTCCATGATCTGAGTATCCTCAAGAGTGCTGTGTTAGGTTATAAAGGTTATAGCTTGGGGGCAATAGTTGCACGTAGGTTGCAGAATAATAGTAGAAAGGGAAATTTATTTGGAGGAATTTATGCAACCCGTGTGGCTAATTATCTTGGTACAGCCCCACGAGAGGGAGATATGATAATACCTCCTGTTTATTTGGAATATGAAGCTATGGTCAGTCATCAATTTCTTGGGAGGAATGAACAATTCCTCCAATATCGACTAACCTATGACAGACACAACGTCGTCCATGTTACTCTTCCTGCTCCCTATCTTTTTGATTATCAGGCAAAAGGAAGATATATTGTCACCGGGGAGGAAGCAGCTGAACACGAGAGGAGAGCGGAGGCAGCTCGCCAACACGCTGCAGCTCCGGAGGCGGTTGCCGCTACATCTCAGTACGACCCCGGTTTCACTTATGGATATCAGCCAGGCGGTCCTTGGTATTAGACCAACTTAGGCCAAAAGCCTAAGCTTGGGGGAGTACGTATTTCTCACCGACTTTACATTCATGTTCACACACTAGTTGTCGGTGCTCATACTCTTTCATTGTATTATCCATGTTAGTTTAAAATTCCTTTTTCTAGTTTTCTTCTTGTGTGTTTGATAAACCTTGAGAAAAACCAAAAAAATAGTTAGTTTAATTTCCATGCTTGTAGTAGAAATTAAAATGAAAACCCAAAAGATTTCTAGTTCTTCTTCTTTCTTGTTGGGAGCTTTCCCTTGTAAATAGTTTTATTTTTCTTTTCTTTCCTTTGGGGGTCGAGAAGACCATATTGAAAATGTTTAGTGGCTCTCATATGCATGATTATTTATTTAACTTAGAGCCCATATTACTTGTCTTCTCTTTTGAGTTGAATGCTTGCAGATTCCAGCTTAGTCCAATGCACGTGCACTCTTATTATTATACACATCGTTCGGTCGTGCAAGTGAAAGGCAATAATGACGACATATGATGGACTTATTGGGATGAGAGGAGCTCGTATGAACTCGACCTCTCTTGTTTTTGTAAATATGATGAGTTCATCGTTCCTGAGTCAGCTTATTATGAAGTAAACATATTTGCAATAACATTTAGAGATTATAGTTGCTTGTGTCATGCTTGATTAACTTTGAGTTATAATGGTTTACCTTGCGTGCCAACATGCTATTAGAATGATTATGATGTGGTATGATGGGATGGTATCCTCCTTTGAATGAATTGAGTGACTCGACTTGGCACATGTTCACACATGTAGTTAAATCAAATCAACATAGCCTTCACGATATTTATGTTCATGGTGGATTATATCCTACTCATGCTTGTATTCAGTTTGAATTAATTCTAATGCATGTTTATGACTGTTGTCGCCCTCTTAGTTGGTCGCTTCCCAGTCTTTTGCTAGCCTTCACCTGTACTAAGCGGGAATACTGCTTGTGCATCCAAAATCCTTAAACCCCAAAGTTGTTCCATATGAGTCCACTATACCTTCCTATATGCGGTATTTACCTGCCGTTCCAAGTAAATTTGTATGTGCCAAACTCCAAACCTTCAAATGAAATTTTGTTTTTTATGCTCGAGCAGCTCATGTTACAACTAGGGCTGCCTATATCTTCCATGCTAGGTGGGTTATTCTCAAGAGGAGTGGACTCCGCTCCTCATTCACGAGAAAGGGCTGGTAACCGGGATGCCCAGTCCCATGATCCAAAAAGATCAAAGCAAATCAAAATAATTAAACAAAACTCCCCCAGGGCTGTTGTTAGTTGGAGGCACTCGTTGTTTCGAGCAAGCCATGGATTGATGCTTGTTGGTGGTTGGGGGAGTATAAACCTTTACCATTCTGTTTGGGAACTGCCTATAATGCATGTAGTTTGGAAGATACAGCCATCCCATAGTTGTTGCGTTGACAGCGAAAGTATGCCGCCCAAAATGTTATTCAATCTATGTTTTAAAATCGAGCTCTGACACCTCTACAAATCCCTGCTTCCCTCTGTGAAGGGCCTATCTATTTACTTTTATGTTGAGTCATCACCCTTCTTATTAAAAAGCACCCGCTGGAGAGCACACTGTCATTTGCATTCATTACTATTGGTTTATATTGGGTATGACTTGATTGGATCTCTTTTACCATGAATTACAATGTTTAGTCAGTCCTTGATCTTTAAAGGTGCTCTGCATTTATGTTTTGCGGTCTCAGAAAGGGCTAGCGATATACCATTTTGTTATATCTTGTTATGATTGTTTTGAGAAAGTGTTGTCATCCGAGTTTTATTATTATGGCTCGCTAGCTGATTATGTTATTGATATGTGTAATTGTGAGACCTAAGTGCTATTGTGAGTATGGTTAGTTCATAATATTTGCTGAAACCTGAATGCTGGCTTTGCGTGTTTACAACAACAAGAGCAAACAGAGTTTGTAAAAGTTTTTCTTTATCACTTTCAGTCTATCAACTGAATTGCTTGAGGACAAGCAAAGGTTTAAGCTTGGGGGAGTTGATACGTCTCCAACATATCTACTTTTCCAAACACTTTTGCCCTTGTTTTGGACTCTAACTTGCATGATTTGAATGAAACTAACCCGGACTGACACCGTTTTCAGCAGAACTGCCATGATCTTGCTTTATGGGTAGAAAAGAAAAGTTCTCGGAATGTCCTGAAAATCCACGGAGGCATTTTTCGGAATTAATAAGAATTTCTAGGCGAAAGAAATACACCAAGGGGCCCACACCCTGTCCACGAGACAGGGGGCGCCCCCCTATAGGGCGCGCCCCCCTATCTCGTGGGGCCCCTGGACCTCCACCGACCTCAACTCCAACTCCATATCTTCTGTCTCGGGGAGAAAAAAATCAGAGAGAAAGTTTCATCGCGTTTTACGACACGGAGCCGCCGCCAAGCCCTAATCTCTCTCGGGAGGGCTGGTCTGGAGTCCGTTCGGGGCTCTAGAGAGGGGGATTCGTTGCCATCGTCATCATCAATCATCCTCCATCACCAATTTCATGATGCTCACCGCCGTGCGTGAGTAATTCCATCGTAGGCTTGCTGGAAGGTGATGGGTTGGATGAGATTTACCATGTAATCAAGTTAGTTTTGTTAGGGTTTGATCCCTAGTATCCACTATGTTCTGAGAGTGATGTTGCTATGACTTTGCTATGCTTAATGCTTGTCACTAGGGCCCGAGTGCCATGATTTCAGATCTGAACCTATTATGCTTTCATGAATATATGTGTGTTCTCGATCCTATCTTGCAAGTCTATAGTCACCTATTATGTGTTATGATCTGACAACCCCGAAGTGACAATAATTGGGACACTTCTCGGTGATGACCGTAGTTTGAGGAGTTCATGTATTCACTATGTGCTAATGCTTTGTTCCGGTTCTCTATTAAAAGGAGGCCTTAATATCCCTTAGTTTCCACTAGGACCCCGCTGCCATGGGAGGGTAGGACAAAAGATGTCATGCAACTTCTTTTCCATAAGCACGTATGACTATTTTTGGAATACATGCCTACATTACATTGATGAACTGGAGCTAGTTTTGTGTCACCCTATGTTATAGCTATTACATGAGGAATCGCATCCGGCATAATTATCATCACTAATCCATTGCCTACAAGCTTTTCACATATTGTTCTTCGCTTATTTACTTTTCCGTTGCTATTGTTACAATCACTACAAAACCCAAAAATATTACTTTTGCTATCGTTACCATTACTATCATACTACGTTGCTACTAAATACTTTGCTGCTGATACTAAGTTATCCAGGTGTGGTTGAATTGACAACTCAACTGCTAATACTCAAGAATATTCTTTGGCTCCCCTTGTGTCGAATCAATAAATTTGGGTTGAATACTTTACCCTCGAAAGCTGTTGTGATCCCCTACACTTGTTGTTTATCAGGTGTGGACCCGACTCCCTCCTTGGCCACAACTTCCTTTTGATTGCTCAAAAGGTCATTGAGATTCTTCTCACCTTGTATGCAAGACACAAGGCCTTTCTCAAGCCTCGATCATGTCATTGGCTTCACCAAGTTGTTCCAAGAGAGCAACGAAGTGCTTCTTGGATTTGCTCTTGAGCTTACTCATAAAAGACTCAAATTCATTTACTTCCTCATTAGACTCCTCACTTTCATCAATGCAATCCGTCAAGGAAGGATTAGTAATGATGGTGGTTTTGATGTTGGGGGTTACCTTGTTGGTGGCTTTATCCATGAGGCACTTGGTGGAGATGTTCTCGTTGGGTGAATCGAAGAGAGACACCCATGGAGTTGTGGCAGTGGCAACGAAGGCCATGGCCATGGGTTCACAATCTTCATCGTCATCATCATCCTCGTTGTATTCTTCTTGTGCCACCAACCCTTTGGTCGGAGTCTTATTGGTGAAGTTGTTCTTGTTGGGGAAGGACTTGGCTTTGTCTTTTTGGATGAGCTTGCCACCATTGTCTTCCCTCTTCTCGTAAGGGCACTCCACAACAAAATGGCTCACATTGCCACAATTGTAGCATGTTCTCACATGTTGCTTGCCCTTGAAGGCACTTGAGTTATTCTTGTTGAAGTTGGGCCTTGTGTTCTTCTTGCTCCAAAATTTCCTTGAAGCAAGAGCCATGTGCTCATGGTAATCATATTTTGTATCTTCGGGGTTGCTCTCCTCATCTTCCTCTTCCTCCTCTTCTTCCACACTAACTTTGGCCTTCAAGGCAAGGTTGGACTTCTTTGCTCTTTGAGGACAAGGTGGTCTTGTCCAAGATCGTCATTGCCACAAACTCATCCAACACTTCATTTGAGGACAAGGTGTGGAAGTCCGGCCTTTGACGGATGACGGAGGACATGGCCTTGCGGTAAGGCATCATGGCCTTGAGGAACTTTCGGTTGATCCAATTTTCATCCGTGTCCTTGCTCCCATGATCTCGGAGTGAGACCGCAAGATTAGTTAACCTCCGGTAAAGCTCACGAGGTTCTTCATCTTCATTCATTGCAAATTCATTGGCTTAATCTTGCACCACTTCATAGTTGGAGCATTGAATGCTTGCGCTTCCCTTGTAAAGGGAAACAACATGGTGCCATGCTTCCTTGGCCACGGTGAAGGGTCGGAGATGTGCAATGTCTTCAGGTGGATGATGAAGAGAGCATTCTCACTGAATTGATTATCCACGGCTTCTCTAGGGGTGAAGTTTCTTTGATCATGCGGATACAAACCTTCCTCAATGATTCTCCAAAGATTAGTATTAACATGATTTAAATGACGTTTAAAGCGATAAACCCAATAGTCAAAATCCTCATTCTTCACAATCTTGGGAGGAGAACCCGCATGATTTAAATGAGTGGTGGGAACCGGTCCTCCATAAGTAAGAGGTGGTTCAACATGAGAATGGATGCCATTTCCACTTTTACCACTAGGCAAAGGAACTTTATCACTAGAAGCTTCCCCCTTATCGGAGTTGGCATCCGCCACCTTGTTAGTGGGAGCGACCACTTTCGAGGGATTGAGAGATAGCAAGCTCGGAGAAGGTCAACAATGGGGGAAGAACACGAGCTCAAAAGATACGTCTCAATGGGGAAGAAGACCCCCATTTATAGGTGGGGAGAAAAACCAACCATTATCCCCTCACTCAGCCCGCACAACGCGGTACTACCGCACGGGGCTGCGGTACTACCGCGGTCGGCTGCGGTACTACCGCTGCAGGTTGCGGTACTACCGCATGTGCAGCACTGGCCAGATGAAGGCCTATTGCACAGGGCAACGAGCGGTAGAATCGCCGGAGCGGTACTACCGCGCGCCCCTACGGTACTACTGTAAGGCAGGCAACACTAGGCGCAGAGAAAGCACGGAAGTAAAAAATTACTTCTGTACCTACTTCCGCTGAGGAGGACCTGCGCAAAACTCCGGCACGGTACTACCGCACATGAAGAGCGGTACTACCGCGTAGGGCGCGGATGTAAAAAATTAAATCCGCCCCTACTTCCGCTCATGCTGCTACGCCTGGCCAGAGCCCACGGCACTACCACGCCCGCGGCGCGGTACTACCGCGTAGGGCGCGGATGTAAAAAATTACATCCGCTCCCACTACCGCTCGAGCAGCTCCGCCTGGCCTGAGGCCACGGTATTACCGCTCCCACAGAGCGGTACTACCGCAAGGGCCTGTGGTACTACCGCTCCGGAGAGAAGTACTACCGCATGCCCCAGATCAGCAACACTAGGAGTCCTTCATTTTGCAGAGAAGACAACAGAGGGTAACAATAAAACCAGAACTGCCATAACTTCTGCAAATGAGCTCCGAATTGAGCAAACTCAAGCTTGTTGGATACAAGACAACGAGTAGCATCAAAACAGAGACAGGGGAGGTATGCCTAACAAGCAAAGGAGTGAAACCTCCAACAGAGAAGAACCGGCATACCCTCCAACATCGAAAACATCATAAAAGACGCATGTGAACTCCGTTTTCGATGAACTCGAGCTTGTCATAAAAATGACCAAAAGCTCCAAAACTCACAAGGAGAAGAACCAAACAAGAACCAATAAAGATGATGCAAGGATGCAATGGTTTGAGCTCTCTACGAACGATACAATCAAGCAACTCATCGAGAGCCCCCCTTGATAGTACGGCAATCGATCCTATAACTTGGTCTCCCACAACTACCATGAGACCGGTAAAATAGAAAACCTATCAAGGGCAAACCTTTGCCTTGCACAAAATCCACTTGAGCTAGATGATGATGATCTACTCCTCCTCAAGATGGACCACCTTTCTTGATTGCGTTGGCTCGATGAGGACTAGTTGATTGCTCCCCCATACTCCACTATGGGTGAGCCACTCTTCCGCTCATCTTCACAAGTCCATTGTCACCATAATGGATGGCAAGCTTCAAGCACTTGATCTCTTCGTGATACATCACTTGAACTTGCACACCGTAACCTAAGCCCACAAAGAACTCTCACGAAGACCCTGGGTTAGCACACAAAGCGTAATGGACAATGCTTACCATACCATGGGATCACTTGATCCCTCGGTACATCTTGTGCGCTTTCTGTGTTGAATCTTTCCAACTCTCTTCATTTGGATGATGTATTGAAGGTGGACATGAATGATCACACAATCTTATTCTTCAAGACATGCTTGCAATAATCTCAACACTCACATGACCAATCTTTGGATAATTCCTTAATAACACCTTGGTCAACTCATAAACTCCTTGAAACCAACACATGGACTTCAAGAAAGGCCTATGGACAAAACCTTCAAACATAACTCAAGGCAACCATTAGTCCATAGAGATTGTCATCAATTACCAAAACCAAACATGGGGGCATCACATGTTCTTTCACAACACCATGGCAGTTTTTCTGAAAACAGCGTCAGTCCGGGTTAGTTTCATTCAAATCATGCAAGTTAGAGTCCAAAACAAGGGCAACAGTGTTTGGAAAAGTAGATACGTTGGAGATGTATCAACTAAACTAAGATTTGAACATGAATTCTTCACCAAATTTAATCTCAAATAAGAAGAAAAACTGAGAATCGGTACATATTTAATACAGAAACTTAGTTAACTAAGTTTTAACAGACCTGATATTATAAAAGCTTGTCCTGTTCATTTGGAACAATTAACCAAATTAAGTTGGAGTATAAAGTTATCATATTGGACTACTTTGCTAATGCCCCAACCTTGTCGAATTTAGGCACAAGCAAGTCTAGCGCAGTTGGAGAAACTGAATAAGAAGAGCATTGCGCAGCTGTGATGCATCAATTTTACCACTTCAGTCACGGTCAAACCTCTCAAATATATATTGCACAAAAACAACAGGAAATCGACATGCAATGCTAATCTCCACAAATAAGTAAAGTAAACTTGAAGCCATAGCCACTCACCCTCCAGTTCTGAAGACTATAAAAAAACAGAAGTAAAGTCCTTAGGCCCTGGAAGAATTAAGGGCACAAATTAAAGTATGAGAGAAGTCAACGGAGAATAGCTGAAATACATATTAAGGGAAATGCTGAATTTCGAAATTTCACATGCTTTAAAAAAACTAAGATCATTTATACTACAAGTGTGTGAACAATGGCATTGATATTAGAGTAGAGATCAATCAGGTAGTCCAAAACTAACACTGCTCCAGAACTAATTGATGAAGCTCCACATAGAAAAGGAAATAGGAGATCAGAAAGACGATGAAATCTTACTCTTTCCATGGCCTGCCGCGGCAGTGGAGCGTCCTCTTGCAGACCAAGTCGGGGGCCAGCAACGTCCAAGCCCAACTCGTTCATCTCCTGCAGTTCAAAGATGATAGAGAAGCAATTAGCGAGGATTAAGCATGTGAAAAGTGCACAACATCATCGAATAGAATCTCACCATAGGCGTGTTTCACCATCATAATAAATCAATCCACAACCCAAATGGACCCATGTTCACAATATCAGTTCCTATATGCATCAAGCAGAATTCAACTCTAATAGAGGTTTCGTACCATTTTCCTTTATCCAGCCGATTAAATCTAGCATTAACCAAAACTATGGCATTAACAAAACTATATCAGCAGTCCAGTACCCAAAACGTAGCTACCTATACACAATCATAGAGAATCTAAAAGGACCACCACCTGAGATCTAACCAAGTCACAAAATGATTTCTCATCCGACATGAGTTCCTTCTTGAGCAGAGAGAGAGAGAAAGAGAGAGAGAGAGAGAGAAAGAGAGAGAGAGAGAGAGAGAGAGAGAGATGAACTTGAGGGCCCTCGTTGATTTTCTGCAGCTGTCGTGGCCCTTTGCAGTACATGCCCCACGCGCTACAAAGATGGATCTGAGACGTACCTCGAGGACAGTGCTGCTGGATGGCGTCCTCCCTGACGATGAAAAGGCACAAAGGGCAGCTGCCTGCTTGTCGGCGACCTCCATGATGGACCGGAGCTGAGCACCGTGTGTCAGAGGCACAACGCCTCATGCACCTGAGGAATGACGGCATGGCAAGAAGAGAGGCGACGACGAAGGTTGGATCCAAAGACGCGGAGGAGATGCTCGGGGACGTGTCAGCCGCGGGTGCCGGCGCAGGCGCGTGGCCGCCGTGGCTCACCTCACCAGAGACGTGGGCTCTTGCGGTCGTGCTGCGGATTGGGGGGAGGCACCGGCAGAACTTGGTTGCTCCTCCTCGCAGGGATCTACTGGCAGAGGTGATGGGGTGGGGACGGGGAAGGGGGAGCTCAAGGAGATGGAGCAGTCGTGGCGCGAGGGGGAGGGGGAGGAGAGCGGCGGCACAGGGTAAGGAGGGAGGAGAGCGAGGCGGCGGCGGACGGGAAGGATGGTTTGCGGCGGCCGCGGGCGTGGAGGATGGCTGGTGGGCAACGGCGACAGGTGGAGAGGAGGGGAGTCAGGGCGAGGGCGAGGGCTGAGGAGTGGGAAAGGATAGATGCGGCTAGGGTTACACACGGCGTGAAAATACAAAAATGCCCTCGGTGGGGCATGAGATTTACAGGCGGTGGCACGAGTAGCAGTGCTCATTTCGATCGGAGGACAGGAGCAGTGCTCATTTCGATCGGACGGCCAGGATCGCTCCACCCAAAGATCCGACAGCCAGATCTCTTTTGGACACGCAATCGAATGGTCCAAAATCACATGGCCTGAGAAGGCTTCATTTTGTTCCAGACTCTAACAATGGGATGCTTTATCCATGGTGACTTGCATCTATTTAAATAAAATATGATTATGTCTAGAGGTTTTGACCTTTTACATAATAAAATGTGTATAATAAATTCACAAATTACAAATACACAAATTTCAGACGGAACATCTAGATAAATCATTTTGTTAGAGTGTGCCCTCCAGGATCTTGGATGGGCGGGAGTGGAGTACACATGGGATAACTAGCAGCAAGATGCCGCCAATGTCAAGGCGCGCTTGGATCGGGCTCTAGTCAACTCGGCTATGTTGAATCTGTTTGAGGAGTCCAGGGTTAGACATGTTAGCTCTATTGAGTCGGACCACTATTTTATTGTAATTGAATTGCGTGAGCTTAACAATCACACCCATAATAAAGGAGTGAAGCGGTTTCGTTACGAGAACGTGTGGAAATCACATGCTGACTATGATGATCTTGTTAGTGAATCATGGCAGCGGTTACATCATGGTCAAGGCCTTGCGGGTATCGCATGTACTCTCTCCAAGATGCAGGGCGAACTTGGTGCATGGGGTGCAAAAGAATTCGGTAGCCTATCCAAAACGGTGAAGACACTTCAAAAAAAGATCGAAAGTTTGCGCCGGCATGCAGTTGGCCGAGGGCCTTCGGCGGAGGAGATGGAAACAGCTCGAAAACTCAGAGAAGCTCTTAGGCAAGAAGAAGTTTGGCTGCGGTAGCGCTCGAGAGTTCGCTGGCTGCGTGCGGGTGATCGCAATACAACCTATTTCCAAGCTCAGGCGAAGCAACGGAAACGTATGAATCGCATAGTTGGTCTGAAGCGCCTAGACGGGTCTGTATGTGCGAACCCGTAGGAGGATAAAGTGGAAGTCCAAGAGTTCTACCAACATCTCTACACATCACAAGGCTTTCACAATATGGATGGATTGTTACAGTTTGTGCCAGAACGAGTTACTCCAGAGATGAATGATGACCTACGGCGACCCTTCGATGCCACTGATGTGCGCACGGCGTTGTTCCAAATGGCACCGTCAAAAGCACCTGGCATTGATGGTTTCACAACGGGTTTCTTCCAGCGACACTGGTCAATTGTTGAGAAAGACTTAGTGTCGGCTGTGTTAGATTTTTTGAATGGTGGGGAGCTTCCGACGGGCCTCAATGACACTTCCATCACTTTGATCCCTAAGGTACGACACCCCCAATCCATCACACAATACCGTCCCATATCCCTTTGTCCAGTGCCTTACAAGATAGCTGCCAAGGCGATCACCAATCGCTTGAAACCATGGATGGATTCGATAGTGGGAGAGGAGCAAAGTGCTTTTGTACCAGGCAGGTTGATAACAGATAATGTACTGGTGGCATTTGAGAGTATTCATTCTATGAAGAGAAGGAAGAAAGGTAAAAATTCCTCATGTGCTATTAAACTAGACATGATGAAAGCGTATGATCGCATCGAGTGGCATTACTTGGAGGCTATGCTTATCAAATTGGGTTTTGGCCACCTTTTTGTTCGTTTGCTAATGAAGTGTGTCATGTCAGTCAGATTCACTGTTAGGATGAATGGAGAGTTGCTCCCTTTTTTCACACCCTCTCGGGGTTTGAGACAGGGATGCCCGGCATCCCCTTTTCTGTTTCTGCTTTGCGCAGAAGGACTCACCTCTCTGCTCAACCATTATGGCAGAAATTTTGTCGACAGAGGGGTTAGGGTCTCATACAGATCACCATGGGTTAATCATCTTCTGTTTGCGGATGACAGCTTAATTTTTATCAGTGCAATAGAGGAAAGTGCAGATAGGTTGAATCAAATTCTGAAAATATACGTGGATTCTTCGGGCCAAAGTGTCAACAAAGAAAAGAGCTCGGTCTTCTTCACTTCAAACGCTCCCACCCTAGTCCGGAATATAATCAAATAGAGACTTGGAATTATGGTGGAAGCATTCAGTGAGAGATATTGATGTAGGGCAAAACCCTAGTTGGTCGATCTTTCACGTTTGGAGGGATCCCACGGGAGAAACACGAAGAACACGCGGAAACACAAAGGGGAAATCACGGGGAGGACGAGAGAGAAACACGAAACCGACAGAGAATAGATCACACGAGTGCTAGATCACCGAACACAAAGAGATGCATATGATCCACAATCAACAAAGGTAAGGATACAAAGGACAGTTCATCTCCGTACGGAGGTCTTGCATCCACGAGGGGATCTTCCCACGGTGGGGCTCTTGAATCCGCTTGGGGGATCTTCTCCGAAGAGGTCCTGAACTCCGAGGAGAAGTATCCAAGTGGATGAGCAAAGGCTCTCTCACAAATATGAGCTAATCCAATGCTAACTCTAACTAGGAGGAGGTGGGGGAGTATATATAGTGCTAGCCCATGGAGGGGTAAGTGAGAGGGGGATACATGGGCCCTTGGCCCGTTCTCTGCGCACAGGCAGGCCGGAAGTTCCGGGCGGGGCCGGAAGTTCCGGGCTCCAGAAGTTCCGGGCAGGTTCCGGCCGGGTTCTGGGCTAACCAGAGAGTTGGCGTGCTCGGGGATGGTCTGGACTCCGGGGGCCGGAGGTTCCGGGCAGGCCGGAAGGTCCGGGGGCCGGAAGTTCCGGGCAGGCCGGAAGGTCCGGGCTTTCCAGAAGCTTGTCCCTGCTTCTTCTTCCTTCTCCTCTTCCATGCTTGGCCTTGGTCCTTGGATCCTCCATGGTCGTCTCGGTTGTACCTGAGTGTATGCAAGGTCCATGCATGAGGTAGTAGCCATGTCTCACATGTGGATAGTGAAGGTTCGAAGAGGAGTGAGTTCACCTTGTGCCCAATGGCGTATGGTCGAGGTCTCGTCATATGTCCTTTTGGGGTTTGGAGAGTAGTCAGAGTGTACATGGGGATGACCGTGGGATGCTCCGCATCATCTCCCCCCCCCCTTGGGAAGGATCCGACCTCGGATCGTGATCCTCATCACCATGGAAACGGGTGTCATGGGCGGACTTGTAGTCGGACGTAGGTGAAGGCATTGCGCAATCCAAGTACTCCAAGGTGTCTCCGGTATGTGGTACATGCAAAATGAGAAAACACAAGCGACACTCGGAAATACAATGGTTAGCGCACACAAAATGTCCATCAATTAAGCGTGAGTCCATGCGAAGGGATAGTGCGTGACAAAGCGCATGAAGCTTATCAAGATGATCTAGAATGGTATGCAAAGCATTCATGGGAACAAATGCAATCATTGTGCACAAAATTGTGTTATGAGTATGAGCAATGCAACCACGGTGCAAAATGATGTCATAATGGGATGGTTTATCAAATGCATGAACATGGCAATGGATGCTCAACATGTGGATATTATCATGCAATTGATGGTCAACAATATGGTCATGATGTATGAATATGCCATCAAGGTAGATCACAACAAATTTGCTAAGGAAATGCATAAGCTCATATATCATGGATGACATGGGAATACAAGATGCAACAAGGCAATCATAATGTGAGTCAATCCATGCATGAGGTGCAAACTTTGTGGTAAGTATGATATGTCCATCGAGCATGACATGTGGGAGCACAATCAACAAATATGTAGGTGTGAGTGCAATGTGCCAAAGGAGTGTTGATGTACCAATGCTCGATGTCGTGGCATGAGTGGAAATCCGAAGGTGCATCCAAGAAGTCCGAGCGCTCCTCAATGTAAAGGTCCATAGAGCCAATTTCCAATGTCGCTCCTCCGTTCGTGAGATGTATCATGTAGACAACAAGAAGGAAACAACAATGAAAGAATGACCCATCCAATATGCGTATTTGAGGATGGCTCAAAGGGAAGGAGTTCACCTCAAGAAAGTTCCCAAAGATGTTGGAGTCGTACATCATGTATGCCTTCACATAGCCAATATGTCGCATAACGGCACCGCCTTGTGAATCCTCCAAAATGAAAGAACATGATAAACACTCAGAAAAACAAATGAGGTTAGCGGAGATGCAAAACCTATCATTCGTGTGGTAAGATACCCAACAAGTGTATGCATCATGCTCATCATAAGAAAGTACAAGGGAGCATTTCATAGTATGGAGGCATATGATGAAAGAGCAACCAAATGCAATAGGCTCAATCAAACAAGCATGCATCACAAGTAAGGTTTCAAAGTCTCCAAGATCAATAAGCATAGGATGGTTGCACTCAATACAAGTGGATATGAAAGAGGCAACTAATGGACACAAGAGACAATGATCAAGATATATCATGTGAGAGGCATGAGCATATATGTCATCAACCCAAGAAAGCGAGTAATAGTGGAACATGGGTGATGCAAAATAGCAAGCAATCATAGCGATCAAGTCAAGCATGTCATGTGTGCAAATAGTGGGCATACAAAATGCACATGACATTTCACAAGCATAATGGTAAGATATGAACAAAGTAGCATCAATAGCATGGGGCACATGATAAACATGGCAATAGCAACAAGGATCTCCACCAAGCATGCAAATACACATAGGAGTATCATAATGGTGAATCATGGGTAGATGCAAGCAAGGGTCACAATGGCATGGCAAAGGCATAGGAGCAAGCATAGCACGCAAAGTGAACACGGTAAAATGAGCATAAGGTGACAAGTGGTAAATAGCCCATAGCCGTGTGAGAGCCAAGTAGAAGAGATGCGCGTAGTCCTTGCGCGAAGGGAACGGTGGTAAGGATAGTCCACGGGATCCCAAGTCGTCGTTGCTCTCAAGAGCTCGTTTCGTCAACTCTTGGGATTGAGAGGTTGACGAGTATATGAGAGTACCTATACAAAACAAAGACAAAAGAAAAATTGTCTGTGCATGGTATATGTACACATCATCCATCATGATGCGCACATGCATGTGTCGGTTAGCACAAAATAGCCAATGCTCAAATAAATGAGATGTGTGATATAGAAACATGTCATCCATCATGATAGGCTTGTTATTATGTATAGCATAATGGAGACTCAAATTATGTAATGCATCATGAGAAATATCTAGAGCATTGTTATTCACGGAATGCATATGGTGTACACTATTATGAGAATCATGCAAAGTATGAAATGCATCAAGATCTCCTAATATGTATGAGGAAACTATGGGGGTCTCCTCATGAGCATGAGTAGCAACATCACGTGGAGAATATTGACAACATTCAAAACAATGCATATTTGGTTCAATGTGATCATGGCATGGCATAGTAGATGAATTGCGCAAATTATGTAAAGGAAGCATGGCAATATCATCAGAAGAGAAGCAAAAGCCAATGACCATCATCTCGTCATCTATGCCATTAGTGCAAATAGGATTGATTTCAATGGGGCATGCATAGTTACTATGTTGAGATTGAAATGAGGCAATATGGGAGATCTCACTCATAGCATATGACAAGTTCAAAGGGTTGTCAAACATGATGTGACCAAAAGAATTTTCACATGATATCCTATGGAGCATAGCATCACAACTAGGCAACTCAACATGCTCATCATCATATTCATCATAAATAGGTAAGTCCAGGCATGAAGAAGTCTCACTAGCATGAAGCATGGGAATAGGTGGGTCAACATCATGGGAGCAATCTATGTCAAGAGAGTCCACTAGTGGGACAAGAGAAGCACCATCACCTATGTTACCGTTGGAGCGTCGCTCATGTGTTGTAGGTGAGGTGTTGAAGATCGTCTCGTTGTCATCTTCATCTTGATGGAACCATGTGGGGTGCATCATCGTCCACCATGGCCATCGGTTTTCCCATTGAAGGGATGGACTCGTCAAGGATAGGCATGTCTTCATGTAGGAGACCTAGCACCAAAGAAGAAAACACACTAGGAGTAGAGGTTAAGTCGTTAGAAATCATAGTGGCCTCACATGCCGTGTCAACTACCTCACTCACTAAGTGTTGTGGCTCACTCACTCCCTCAAGGATGCTCTCACTCATATGGTAGGTGGAGTCACTCAAATGGCTCTCAACCTCACATAGGATGTGTTGCATGCTCTCATGTGTGGGGCTAGTGGTGGTCACACTCATCCTCTCATAGGAAATGCTCTCAATGTCATGTATGGTGGAGTCACTCATGTCACTCATGGGGTGGTGGCTCTCCTCACATGACAAATGGGGCATCTCAACATATGTGGGTGTCGGAGAGATGTAAGTGCAAATGTCTCCATGCGCGGTCGCGTACCTTGACTCGGAGTATGAGTCCAAAGTGGGCGTCGTCTTCATGTTGTTGAAGAGGTTCGCGCTCGTCGCCGTGGTCGAAGGGGATGGCCCTTGCTCGACCGTCTTGTCGCCGTCTTGGTGTTGGAGGCCCATATGATGTGGCACCTCGTAGCTCGTCTCCATGACCGAAGGGACTTTCCCATGCTCGGCCGTCTTCCTTGGGGGGCTTCCGAAGATGGAAGTGTCACCCTCACTTGTATGTGGTCGCCTTAGACTTGATGAAGTCGTTGTAGGCGTACTTGTGGGAAGTAGGCGAAGATGTCGTACGTCCATAGGCGAAGATGCCTTGAGAACACTTGGCGAAGATGCCGAAGTGATTGATGTAGCCGTAGAGCCGTCTTGGTGTTGGTCGTCTCGCGGTCTTCTTTTATGCTCATGAAGCTTCGACTTGGCGTGTTGGGACTTGTGCATTTGCGCTTGTGGAGCATCTTCATGATGATGGTGTCGTTGTCGCGCTTGAGCTCGAAGGTGTTTGTCGTCGTCGTGCACATGATGCTTGGACGTGACTTGCCCTTCATGACGATGTGGATCACGAACGTGATGGTGGTCGCCATGTCGATGTTGACTTGGACGACTTGCGCTTGCATCTTGTTTGTGCTCTGAAGATGATCGACTTGGTCGCCGCCGCCTTGAAGATGACGAAGGGGAAGTAGACTTGATCAAGGCTCTAATCTCCTCCATCCTTGCATCTTGCTCCTCTTTATGTGCGGCAAGCTTCTTGTCGAAGTAGTCCCTTCTCCTTGCTTCGGAGTGATGAATGTCGATGGAGATGTTCTCGATGCGCTCTCGCAATCTTGATTGTGTGCCTTGCACTTGTCGTTGTAGATCGAAGATAGACGCTTTGGTTATGTAGTTGTTCACGCCGTCGTTGTTGTCGAGGACCGGAGAGGAAATGCCTTGCCTATCCATCACAAGACTCGAGCAAATATGAGTGGGAGAAAGAGAAGAACTTATACCAATGTACCTTGACCGATGTTGAAAATGAATCAAGTTCACTCAAATGCGGACAATGAAATAGCACTTTTGGTACCAATTCTTGTCGGTTCTCACACCTACACAAGTAAAGCTTATGGTGGAGCTCGGTGAGGATAGTGGCACAAAAATTTAATGCAAAATGTTAGCAAGAGTCAATAATGTTGAAAGAGATTCACAAATTCGCAAGTGAAACAAATGGACCAATAGCAATATGTGGCACACGGAAACACACACACGGATAGATAAATGGGGTCGTGCAACCAAGGAATGAGCACAAAATGTGGAATCCACGGAAAACGCTCGTGTTGCACAACTCAAGAGAGACGCTAGCATGATTGCTCAATAGGCGGATACGACACTTGTGCACAACCTATAAGATGCAAAATGGATAAACTTCTATCCCATGTATGCTATGTATGTATGGTTCCCGGTGTTTCTCACACAATGATCCAAGATGATCAAATATGATACCATATGATATATTGTGATGCTATGGCTATTGCTTACAAGCTCTTTGCTCTCTCTTTTTCTTTGCTTAAAAGCTTGGGTGGCTCTTTCTCTTTTGAGCTCTTTTCTCATGCAATATTTCACGAACCAAGATAGCGATTGTGTATGCTATGACAACTTTGTGACACACAAGTGGATCCCAAGATATGCACCACTATGGTATGGTATGTATGTTATGGAGTATGATCCCTAATGTGCACAAGTAACGTTCCCGGCAATACTCAAATGGCTAGTCTCGATAGGCAAGTAACGCAAAATGGGCTAGGGGTTAACAATGCAATGGGAAGGGGAATATACAAAGGAGGGATACCACGATACCAAGATGATATGGAGGTTACTGTCTGGCGATGATGAGTGGCGGTGTTCTTGATGTAGAAACCAAGATGATGGAGTCTCGTCCCTAAGTAGCCGAAACACCTTAGGACACGGAAAAACCGCGAACTCAAAATCTCAAATGCCAAATGTCAAAATGGTGGTACCGGGAATGCGGTGGTGGTTTGCACTTGGCAAAACGGAAGTGGGATGATGGGCTATACACGTGTCGGAGTTGAAGTTGCCGTCCCTAAGTATCCGAAACACCTTAGGAGACACAAGCCACAACTCAAAGAAGCTCAAACAACTATTGGGTTAAGTTGGGGGTGGCGGAAGTGTATGGTGGGCAAGCCTATGCGGAAGTTATGGTGGTGGTTGAGGAAGAAGCAACCGTCCCTAAGTAGCCTAAACACCTTAGGAGACTCAAGTCACTACTCAGACAACCTCAAATGCTATGGGGACCATAATGGGTTAGGTTGCGGAAGTCGGTGGTGGCTATGCGGATGATATGGTGGAAGGCCTAGGCAAAGATGCCAAAGTTCCAAAAATTTGATGAAGTCAAATGGTGGTGAAACCAATGTGAGGACCTCGGGCACGTTGATAGCTTCAAAACGAGCCAAAGAACACTCAAATCGGAGTTCGGAGCGAAAAGTTATGATGAAAAAGGTGAAAGAGGCTGATGCTGAAATTCTGTGCAATGTTTCTGGTTAGGCCGGAAATTCCGGGTCTACGGCCGGAAGTTCCGGGCTCCGGAAGTTCTGGGGGGTGGCCGGAAGTTCCAGGGGTCGCGGAAAAAGTGCCAGGGTTAGGGGGATTTGGGGGTAAACTCTCTGTTTAGCCCGGAAGTTCCGGGGGTAGGACGGAAGTTCCGGGGGACGGAAGTTTCGGGGGAGTCCAGAAGTTCCGGGGGTCGTGGAATTTCGTCCGGGACGAACCCTAAATTCCAGATCTGAGAATGGGGGCGGAAAAACACGATTTCCCGGGGCAAAATTGAGACGATTTCGTGGATGGAAATGGGGGAAAAGAAGGGGAATGCTAGATCCACTCATAACACAACGAATCCATGGATCAAAATCAACAAAACATCATCAAAACCAACAAATCACAAAAAAAATTGGGGGCTATTTTTGGTGGGGATTTTCGGATTTAGGACGAAATCACACAAAACTAGGCTAGCAAACAAAGTGGGGGGCTCCAATTTCGTGATCAACCATGGCTCATGATACCATATGATGTAGGGCAAAACCCTAGTTGGTCGATCTTTCACGTTTGGAGGGATCCCACGGGAGAAACATGAAGAACACGCGGAAGCACAAAGGAGAAATCATGGGGAGGACGAGAGAGAAACACGAAACCGACAGAGAATAGATCACACGAGTGCTAGATCACCGAACACAAAGAGATGCATATGATCCACAATCAACAAAGGTAAGGATACAAAGGACAGTTCATCTCCGTGCGGAGGTCTTGCATCCACGAGGGGATCTTCCCACGGTGGGGGTCTTGAATCCGCTTGGGGGATCTTCTCTGAAGAGGTCCTGAACTCCGAGGAGAAGTATCCAAGTGGATGAGCAAAGGCTCTCTCACAAATATGAGCTAATCCAATGCTAACTCTAACTAGGAGGAGGTGGGGGAGTATATATAGTGCTAGCCCACGAAGGGGTAAGTGAGAGGGGGATACATGGGCCCTTGGCCCGTTCTCTGCGCATAGGTAGGCCGGAAGTTCCGGGCGGGGCCGGAAGTTCCGGGCTCCGGAAGTTCCGGGCAGGTTCCGGCCGGGTTCCGGGCTAACCAGAGAGTTGGCATGCTCGGGGATGGTCTGGACTCCGGGGGCCGAAGGTTCCGGGCAGGCCGGAAGGTCCGGGGGCCGGAAGTTCCGGGCATGCCGGAAGGTCCGGGCTTTCTAGAAGCTTGTCCCTGCTTCTTCTTCCTTCTCCTCTTCCATGCTTGGCCTTGGTCCTTGGATCCTCCATGGTCGTCTCGGTTGTACCTGAGTGTATGCATGGTCCATGCAAGAGGTAGTAGCCATGTCTCACATGTGGAAAGTGAAGGTTCGAAGAGGAGTGAGTTCACCTTGTGCCCAATGGTGTATGGTCGAGGTCTCGTCATATGTCCTTTTGGGGTTTGGAGAGTAGTCGGAGTGTACATGGGGATGACCGTGGGATGCTCCGCATCAGATATCTTGGTCTACCCACAGCTGTGGGAAGGATCACCAGCGACACCTTCGACCATATTAGCGACAGAGCTCACGGAAGTATGCAGGGGTGGTCGGAGTGCAATTTTGCATGTGCAGGAAGAGAGATCTTGCTTAAGTCTATTATCCAATCTATCCCTACTTTTAGTATGTCCTGCTTTCGACTCACGAAGAAGGTATGCAAGAAATACACTTCCAATACGGCCAAATATTGGTGGAGTAGCTCTCTGCACAGAAGATCCTTGCATTGGATTTCTTGGAAAGCACTTGCATCTCCAAAATTTCAGGGGGGAATGGGTTTTCGTGATATGGAGTTGTTCAACCTTGCACTTCTTGGGAAGCATGGGTGGAGGTTCATGGTCAGTTCTGATTCACTGTGCGCCCGAGTTATGAAGGGCCGGTATTTCCCGGATTCAGATTTTATGCATGCCACAGTGCCGAAGTCAGCCTCCCCAATTTGGCGGGCGATTGTGGCTGGGCGTGAGGCCCTTCAGGAGGGTTTGATCATGCGAGTTGGTGATGGAAGCTCTGTCTCTATATGGGAAGATAAGTGGATTCCAGGCACCATTAGTATGTCTCCCATGTCTATAATCACTCCTACTTCATTACATACAGTCAATGAGCTCATTGATGAAGAAAATTGGACATGGAAGACGGATCTTGTTCGACAAAACTTTCTTGCTCCGGATGCAGAAGCTATATTAAACATACCATTGCGCACCGGAGGTGGGCAGGATTTCTTTGCTTGGGCTTTTGAAAACTCGGGTGTCTACACTGTCAAACCGGCGTACCGTGCTCTCATGAATCAGAAAGAGCGCCATGCTCTAGAGGAAGGGACGGTTACTGGTGCCTCAAAATCAGAACAGCAGATGTGGACATCTCTATGGAAGCTCAAAGTGGTGCCTAAGGTCAGAGTCTTCTAGTGGAGAGTTCTTCGCGGGATCCTCCCTGATGAAGCAACCCTTAAGCACAAACATATCAAACCTCTTAGTCTATGCAATGTTTGGCTAAAGAGGAAGATCTTATGCATGCATTGGTGTCTTGCTCCCATGCACACAGATTTTGGGATGAAGCGCAAACCTGGTTCGGCTTTTGACTCCCGCGCTTGCACCCTGCCACCTGGGCGCGCGACATCCTATGTGATGATCGTTTCTTGGATCATGTGAGAGAATAGATTGTGTCGGTGATGTGGGCTATCTGGCATTCGCGGAATCGATGGACTCACGAGAAGGAACATGTCGATCCAGTGTACTCCACTCACCGCATTCGAGAGGACTTGGCCTTGCTAGAGATTCCTATGAAGCAGGCCACCCTATTGCCAGGACATGGTTGGCGTCCTCCAGAAGCGGGACTTGTCAAAATTAATGTTGATGGTGCAATCAATTCGGAAGCGGGACTAGCCGGAGCGGGAGGTGTTGCTCGTTCTGCTATGGCGATGCTTGCTTCCTGGTCCAAACCGCATGTAGGTGTTACGGATCCTCTCATTGCGGAGGCCTTGTCACTACGAGAGGGAGTTCTCTTTGCTCGTCTTCGAGGCTATGCACATGTGATATTGGAATCCGATTGTTTGGAGATAGTGAATCTCTGGAACACTCGTCACGGCTCTCGAACGGTTGTGGCTCCGTTACCAGTAGAGATTGGAGAGCATGCTTTGTAGCAAAAAAAAAAAGACAAAGGAATAATTTTAGATTGAAAAGATTATATGAAACAGAAAAATGTGTATATGCGTGGAGTAGATGTTACCACTTGAACATAAAAAATATATTTCACTTCACTTCTCGCGAGAAAACTTGAATGGGCGGGTCGGCTCTTGGATTACTTCTCACGTGGAAACTTGTGATATTGCCTTCATTAGCTAGACCTAACAATGTTGCTACGTTTGTCGTCTTCTAATTAAAGGCATTGTGTTTTTCCTCACGTTTTGGTCGTAATCAGTTAGACTGCCACCTAGATGAAAAATCCTTGTCACAAGGGGCAGACGCAGACCTCCACATAATTATGTACTATATGGACTTAGTCGTGTGTGGTTTTAGACCATTATTTTGTGTCGTGTTTCTGTCAAAGTTGCTCACGCCATGTTCTCCGCCCGTGTTTATAATTAGATGCTTCAGCTGCGGTGACTTTCATCTATTTAAACTAAATATGATTGTTGTCCAGAGGTTTTGACCCTTTTCCCAAATAAAATGTTTATAACAAATGTACAAATTTCGGATCAAACATCTAGAAAGATAATTTTGTTAGACAATGGAATAATTTTTGATTGGAATGATTATATAAATCGGAAAAAAAAATATGTACATGGGGCAGAGGTTACTACTTGAACATTACAAATTACTTCACATCACATCCCGCGAGAAACTTTGAATGTGCGGGTCACCTCTTGGATGACACCCCATTACGATGGTGACTCGTCACTTCACTTCCAGTGTGAAAACTCGTGATCTGGCCTTCATTAGCTAGACTGCCACATAGGATGAAAAATCTTTGCCACGAGGGGCATACCTCCATATAATTAAGTGTATGGTCTTAGTCGTAGGCGTTTTTAGTCCATTATTTTGTGTCATGTTTCTATCAATGTTGTTCAGGCCATGTTCTCGGTTTCCATTTGTAATTAGATGCTTCGGCCTCAATGTCCATCATCTATTTTAACATATTACCGAGAGGTTTTGACATTTTTTCAAGACAAAACGTTTATAACAAATATACAAGTTTTGGATGGAACACCTAGAAAGATTATTTTGTTAGATAATGTGATAATTTTACATTGGAAAGGTTATACAAAACAGAAAGAAAAAAATGTGTACTTGGAGCATAGGTTACTAGTTGAATATAGTTTTTTTTTGTTACCATGCAGAAAAAAGATAGAAGTTCTATCAGATAGCATGTGTGTGGTTTTCTAACTATAGAAAGACACACACAAAGTAGTACTCCCTCCGTCCCGAAATTCATGTCGCAGCGGCCATTTTGCAATTTACTCCTCATCCTTTTCCCGACAAAACCCGAAGTCCCTCTGTGTAGTTGTTTTCTTCCTCCTTGCTCTCCGACCGACTGGCGCCGCCTGCGCCGCTCCCCTCCACGCAGCTCCAAGCCGCCTGTGCCTTCTCTCCCTTCCCCGCGGTTCCTCTCCCTCCCCAGCGCCGGCGCCCTCTACCTTGCGCGCGTCACCGGCGCTCTCTTCCTCTCGCATGTCCCTCCGCATCGGTGAAAATGTGATTTTTCCCCTCCGGCACTCCGATCTGCAGCGGCCGTGCTCAATCTACGTCGGGGACTACCAAGACGGTGCGACGGAGCTGCTTCTGCCGGTCGCCTGCACGGAGCTGCTGCTACCGGTCGTCAGGTGAGGAGCGCGTCTCCTGCAGCCGCGGCTACCTGGCCACGCAGCAGCGGCGACGGGATGGTGGCGGCAAGGGGGATCCTCTATCCGCTCTAGGACTCCACACGGCCAAGGGGGCGAGCTCCTCCGTCCGCTCTAGGACTCCACACGGCCAAGGGGACGAGCTCCTCCGTCCACTCTAGGACTCCACCGCCAAGGAGGCACGCCCTTGCATCGGGGAGGTGCTCGAGCTTGTCAAAGGTGCCCCTCCCCTTCCCCCTCCAGATCTGATTTGCTGGTGAATTGCAGGTTCAAGTCACTATCTTTGAGCAAGATTTCAGATTTCTGATAATTATACTGAATCTTGAAGTGTATTGTCAACTGAACGTATTGGCAGATTTCATATTTAGACTGAATGTTTACTACTCCTGTCAATAACATACTGAATTTTTAGACAATTTAATCTTGAAGTATAAACTGAATGTTTAGACAGAGTTCTTATTCATGTCTAAGTATAAACTGAATGCTGCTCGTCTTTAGTACTGCTACTGCCTGCGGCTTGAAGTGTCGTGGCGGGGTAGCTAAGGGAGGTGGCCAGGTCCTGCTGATTCGCTCGGTGCCTCTGACAGTCTGATGTCCTGAGGTTTTGAGGCGATTCTGCTCTCGTTTTGCTCGGTGGTTTCTGTCTGGGGAGCTGCTGATTTGGTAGTCTGCCTCTAGAAATGTTTGGAGTTTGTCTGGTAGTCCATGCGTGCTTCATCATGAATTTTCAGAGCATTTGCTGGTGGTTCAGATTTCTGTCTGGGCTTCAGACCTCGGTCTGAATTTGTACTAGTTTTGAACTGAAAAAACAGAGAGATCTAGGTGTGAACTATGAACTAGGAGTTGTACTCACACTGCACATAAAGAAGATGTTGTGAACTGTCTTGGTGAATTTGTCCCAATTGCAGAAAATTCAGTCATTCTAACTGCACATAAAGTAAATTTTAGAATGACTGAATTTTAGAATTTGTTCCAATTTGCTGAAAATACTCCGTGTTCAAGTTGAAAATGGCTGTGGAGGATTTTAGAAAGTGCCATTTGTAATCAGTGTGCTATCTTTTGAGTTGTTGTTCATGGTGGGAAAAAAAGAATGCAGCTTAATCCTGCTATCAAACACTTTGCTCTAACCACTTCTACTCATAATTGTTTGAAACATTATTCAATGTAGTCTCAGTTAACTGAATTTTCTGAAGTCATTTTCCTGCTCACAAGTTGATAGAAAACTGTTTGAAACAAATTTTGACACAAGTTGACTGAAACAAATTTAGAAATCATAGTGCTCCTGTGATTTAGATTCAGTAAACATGACAGTAAAATTGCTCTAAGAGTGCTAACTAAATAAAGGGCTTGCTGTATTAAGCAAATCAATTGACTAAATGCATCTTTAGCTGAATTTACTAAGGTAATATTGGCTGTGTGAGTTGAATTCACAAGGTGAGCATGTGCTACGGCTGTGCACTAACAGTGAGCACATTACCAGTTCTAGTGCATCCTAGTGAAAATCTACCCCAGTCCAGTGCATCCTTTCATATAAATCCATGATGCACATAAATTTGGTCACAGTAAGTACTCCAATAGTGATTACAGTCAAAGTGAATTTCAGATGATTGCTTTTTCAGTTACCAGTTCCAATTTCCATTCAGTGTAATTCACTTTCAATTTCAGTTTTTAGTGCAATTCACTTTGAATTTCAACTAACTTTCATCTGGACTACTGTACGACTTTCCTATCAGCCGCCAGCAGCAGCAGCAGCACAGGCGTGGGAAGGCAATTGGAGGCAGCAGCAGAGTTCGTGAATCGGGGGGCGTCGGCGTCGGCCACCACCAGAAGAGGCGTCGCCGACCACCAGCAGCAGGTGGTTCCCCTTCTTCTTGGTGCTACTCGTCAGCAGCAGCTGGCGGTCGAAGCGGGCCTTCGCGGGGGCGATGCGCGGCAGAATCAGGGGCGGCGACCTGTGTCCTAGGTGGCGCCGGTCCTGCTCATTGGTGGGCGGGCGGCGGAGATCCTGCTCGTGGGTGGCGGAACGGCGCGCCGGCGGTGGGCGGCGGAACCAATTGGCCGAGGCCCCGCTCGTGGTGGGTGGGTGGCGGAGGTCCTCCTGGGCGGGCTCGTCGGCTGCGCAGGGCATGTTTGTCGGCGTCCTCCTGGGCGGGCTCGTCGGCGGCGCAGGACCTGCTCGAGCAACGGGCGGCTGGCCATGGGGGGTGGGGCCGCGTGGGCGATGGACGGAGGAGGAAGAAGGGGACGGGGACTTATTTGTCAGAGCTTTAAAAGCATAAGGGCTTTTTTGGAAAAACGCCACTGTACTGCGCTCACGACATGAATTTCGGGACGGAGGGAGTACGTTTCTTGACATCAGTTTGAGCTGTACAAAGATCGTGCGGTAGGTAGAGAAATACTCCCTCCGTTCCTAAATGCAAGTCTTTTTAGACATTTCAAATGGTAACAACATACGAATGTATGTAGACATATTTTAGAGTGTAGATTCATTCATTTTGTTTCGTATGTAATCATTTGTTAGAATCACTAGAAAGACTTATATTTAGGAACGGAGGGAGTATATATGATGCCCCCAAAAGGAAAAGGGAAATGATGTGTTCAATAGCATGCGAATTTCCAAGGGTGCACACAACAACAATAAAAATCCTTTTTTTTCTTCACATCCATTTTAGCTCAGATAATTATGACTTGGCATCCATGGTTATGGCATTTCTTAACAGGACCAGTAGCATGCAATGCAAGCGTCTTCAATCATACTCCAGATAGTTTCAGTTGCATCTCGGTAAGCTTCAACTGCCACCACGAACGGTGGAGCTCAATCAATCAGTCGGACCAAGGCGCGATCTGGTCGATGCGGACGCTGAGTGGCACCTCCATGGCCGCCGCCCCGTCACCCCCGTCCGCTCCCGGGACCAGGTACATCGGCGGCACCGCGAGGAACGTCGGCTCGCCGGCGGCCACCACGGCGCCGGGCGAGGTGCTGCTCCTCATCTGCATCTCCACCAGCACGGTGTCCGCCTTGCCGCCGTTCGCGGTCAGGTTGACCCACATCTTGCACGTGAACCGCGGCCTCGTGGCCGCGCTCCCCCTGGCGCAGACCACGGACACGGCGGTCGCCGCGGAGCCGAGAGCGCCGACGGTGAGCACGAACACGCGGCCGTCGTCGTCGCCGACGAGGAGCTGCCGCGGCGTGGACACGGGGACCTGGAGCCGGCTCACCTTGCCGTAGCGGATGGCGCGCACCGGCACGGAGTGGGCGGCGCTGAGGTGGCCGGCGAGGTCCGGCGCCGCGCTGACGAAGGCGCAGCCGTGCTCCGTGCAGCGGCAGGGCGCGTGCGCGCACGCGCTCCGGTGCTCGTCGGCCTCGTGGTAGGTGACGTACCTGTGGCAGCCGGCGTTGGGGCACTCGACCCGGGTGGAGGACACGACGGCGTCCAGCGCGGGGCAGGGGTCGAAGAAGCCGCAGCCGTCCGCGCACGCCCCGCACTGGCCAGAGGGCTGCTGGGCCGCGCACCCGCCGCAGGCCAGGTGGCCGCCCTTGCACTGCAGGCACACAGATCGGACTCCGGCGGTAGATCAGCACATCTGCAGGAAAGAATCGATCGGGTCTGCACGAAAGAAGGAAGGGAGCAGAGGAAGAACCTGGAAGACGGGGGGCTTGAAGGGGAGGGCGCAGAGCGGGCAGTGGAGCACGCACATGTCGATCTTCACCGCGACTCCGCCCTGGGGCTGTGCTCCGCCACCGCAACGATGGCGCCTCCTCCGGCCGCCGCGTCGTGCGCGACGAGCTCTTGCTTCACGGAGTGGGCGTCGGGCAGGTCCAGCCGCGCCTTCTTGGCGCTCTCGTCGGCCTGGTCCATGGTCGACGGCGAGCCCCTGCTCCTGCCTTCGGCGGCGCCGGCGCCCTGCATCCTGGCTCTTGCTCCTGGGGAAAGGAAAACCCTCTCTGGCCAAGCTTTACCTGTACGAGGCGCAAGAGCAAACGGGGCGAGGACAAGGAGCTCGGCCCGTACCGCACTAGAGATGAGATTGAGATGCTTGCTTCATCATTGACTAGTGCCGAATTCCACCCGCGTCCCTCCACTTGCCACTATTCCACACACATATCAGATTTTAGTGAAACCCACTTCTCTCTCACACTGTCACATGCGCGACCACCTCAAAGGTGACGAACGAGCACACCGACGACGAGGTGATCAATGACACATGGATGATTAAACTCCGGCTAGTCGGCGATGGCCCTTCTGCAACGTGAACCTGACTGCGCAGATCTAGGGTTAAGCGGCATTGCATCGAGATGCGACAAATATGTGACTCATAAACCATCTCTATGGTGATACGAATGTGTTGTGAACTAGGGTGGAAGTATAATATTTTTCTTTAGCTGGAAGAAGTTCGACTTAACTCAATGTACACAAAACTTTCTTCTCCATGAATCACGACCCTCGTTCGCTTTTCTTTTTTTAGTTCAGCTGGACGCCAATAGTTTGAAAATGAAATTTGAGTAAGCCGATTTCTGATGGGAAGGGAGGAGGAGGCGCGCGGAGCACCTACGTCGCCGACAGCATATCTTAGGGATGCAGGTTGGCCGGGGTAGCAATAACATTGGTGT
>NC_041385.1:33479098-33623353 GCF_002162155.2 Triticum dicoccoides | reverse complement strand
GATCCTCTGCAAAATAAATTGTTTATCCGACTGACGCCTAGCCGCTCATTTCTGTTTTCACCACTGGCATTTATCTTTGATTTGACAGCCAGCACAACCAAACCCTCACCAAAACCTGGCCTCGCACAAGCTCTGCTTCCCCAGCTCCCCTTCCCTGCCACGCACACCTCGGCTCTGCTCCGAGCCGCCCCATTGAGGGCTGCCCGCCCATGGCGGAAGAACCTTCGGTGAAGAGGACCAAGACGGAGGACCTTGGTGCGGGGTCAGAGCCAGACGCCGCGGCGGCGGCTGCGGCGGCGGCGGAAGAAGGGGAGAGGCCGGGCGGCGAGGTGACCGTCAAGATACAGTCCAAAGCTCTCCGCTGCAGGATCTGCTCCGAGCCCCTCAAGCCACCCATCTTCAAGGTGACACCTCCCGCCGCATTCCATCCCTCCTCATCTTCAAGATACAGTTCTTTAATTTTATTTGCCCGGATAGATTCCTGAGAGCAGAGTGTACACTCAGATGTGGCTGTAGCTGCTCCTCTCACTGATACTAGTAGGCTGTACGCTGCTGTAGCACATACTACCGCACATGGGCCGGCCGTTTCCTCTGAAATGTGTGCTATGTGATATGATGCCAGTGGAGTGGATTGGCATTCCCAATGCCTTGAATTGCACTTGTGCCTTGTCTCCTAGTCAAAGGAAAAGATGCTGCATCTGTTCTTGGTAGGATGCACAAATGGCACCTTGTAGGGTCTTGATTGGTTTCGTGCCAAACTGAGTATGTAACATTTAGGAACCAGTTTCCAATCGAGTCTGCGTATTAGTGTCATGCTAGTTTAGCACATACTGCATATAGACAGCAGGCGCAGTTTCCCGCCGTTTGCTCTGAAATTTAAGTCACTGGATCAACGTTTCCATGGCGCATCTTGCGTATTTCCATCTATACTTTCTGAATGCAGTCATTCCTTGTTTGCTCCTCGAAGGAAAAGATGATGGTCCTTTTACCTTTCTGAATGCTGCTGTTCTCGGTAGGATGAACAAATGCCACCTTGTAGGGTCCTGATTGGTTGCGTGTGAAAACTGAATGTCTAGCAGCTAGGAATCGGTTTTCAGTCTACTCTGTATCTGTTCAAGTGACTTGCTGGCTTTGCACATTTTGCTAGGTTTCCTAAATGGGACCTTGGTAGGACGTTAACTGTTGCTGTCTACAAGCTAAAAAAAAATGGAGCACTTAAGACTCAATTTCCAGTCTAGTGGGTAGTAGTGGAATGCTATTTTAGCTGGTCTCTTAAAAACTGGTGTCTCAAATCTGAATAGGGTAGCATTTAGGGCTCAATTTCCATTATAGTGGTTAATATGCCAGTGGATTAACATTTCCATGGCATAAGTTGCAGTTATTCCATGGCATAAATTGCAGTGGTATGATAACCAAATGGGAAATGGCACGTTGTAGGGTCTTGATTGCTTGTATGTGAAAACTGAATGTAGCAGCTAAGACCCAGCTTCCAATCTAGTCTGTAGTAGTGAAATGCTAGATTAGCACATAGTGGTTATAAACGGCAGGCGAAGTTTAGGAGGCATAATGTCAGTTGATCAACATTTCGGTGGCATCTATTGCAATATTTACAACCATTTATACCTTCTTGGCTGCTGTTGTTCTGGCTAGGATTCCTAAATGGGACCATGATGTTGGTGTCTTGAAGCTGAAAATGAACCAGTTATGACTGAATTTCCAATCTAGTGGGCAGCAGTGGAATGCTAGTTTTAGCTGGTTTCTTTTTACTATGTAGGATCTTAATTGCTGGTGTCTCAGAGCTGAACAGGGCAGCAGTTAGGACTCAATTTCAATGTAGTGGTTAAATGCTAGTTTAGCTGCTCTCTTATTACTCCTATGTAGGTTCTTAATTTTTGGTGTCTCAAAACTGAATGCGTTTTCCATAGCGTAACTTGAGGAGCAGCTTGTTTGGTAAGATGCTAGTCTAGCTATCTCTTGCTACACTTTCTTCTTCCTAAGAGTGCATTGATGTAGACGCTTTTCTGATTGTTGTTGGGAGTAAAAAAAAGGATCTTTTCTCCCTGGTTAATAGCAAATACTGCATGGGCAAAGGTGAAAGTTGCCTGCTGTTTTCCTCTGAAATTTAAGAATGTCAGTGGATCAGCATTTAGGTGCCATAAATTGCAATTTATTCCCCTTTTTTCTTTTTGAAGAAACATTTTTTCCATTTACTTGTTTGGCTCCTGCTAGGATAACAAAATGGAATCTGAAAAGTGAATTTGTAGCAGTCAGAACTCAGTTTCCAATTTGGTGGTTTGTAGTCAAATGCCACTTTGGCTGCTCGCTTACTATGTAGGGTCTTAGTTGTTGGTTTCACAACTGAATACAATGTTCCATACCGTAACTAAGGAGCAGCCTGTTTTTACTCTAGTCGTTGGTAGTGAAATGCTTATGATTTGGTTGTTCCCTTACTATGTAGATGACTGATATCTTTCATGTTTCTGCCTGCATTGCACTCAGTTGTTTAGTTGTGTGTTTTTCTGCAGTTTATTATCCATTGTTTGCTGCTGCTGATCCTTGTGCTAATATTCTCATGTTTCTTCAGTGTGCGGCTGGGCACGTTTTGTGTTCTCAGTGCCCGGAAAAGCTCCGTGAGGTTGGGCACGTTTTGAGGCTGGGTACATTCTGCGCTCTGTGTTGCAAAAGCACTAGCTATTCCCGCTGCGTCGAGCTCGAGCAGTTCATCGACGCCATGAAAGTGCCATGCTCGAACCAAACATACGGCTGCAACGAGTTCGTCGGCTACCAGGAGAAAGAGAAGCATGAGAGTTCATGCCCACATGCTCCATGCTACTGCCCAGAGGATGACTGTGCCTTCAAAGCGCCGGCATGTTGCCTGCTGGACCACTTCGTCACCGCGCACGGATGGTCGCCGACCAACTTGGGTTACAACAAGCCACTGAAGATCCTCTTGGCACGAGACCGCCGGTTCATGCTTCTGGTTGGGGAGGACATGTCCTTGTTCCTCCTGATCAACACCCTGACCAGCATCGGCAGTGCTCTCACCGTGGTCTGCGTCAGGCCCCACGAGTCTGAACCGAGCTATTCGTGCAACATCTCGGCTGCTCATGGTGTCGCTGGTGGGAAAACCGATGGGAGGCTCGTGTTCCAGAAGGATCCTCACGTGTCAAGCAGCTCGCTGGTGGGTGGAGTTCAGATGGGCAACTTCTTCCTGCTGGTTCCTCTGGAATTCGCCGAGACCTCATCTGGTGAACTCACTGTACACATCCGCATCGACAGAGTGGCGCCATAGGGATCTCAGCTGGAAGCTATATATGGACAGAGCCTTTTGGGCCACTATGCTAACACCACTTTTAATGACTGCATATGGTGAAACAGCTAGCTAGATGTTGCCCAAAGCTCTTTAATCACCATCAGCTGGAGGAACTAAAACGTGTTTAGAACTCAGTTGTCTTGCTATGTACGTAGCTTGTTGTCGTTTGTAGTGGCAGTAGAATTTACCTTTGCTTAGCTTGTTGTCTTGTTATGTATCTTATGTAACTCAGTTGTCCCAATGGAAGATCAGTATCTTGCAACTCAAAATTGTACTGTATTTGTCAAGTTTGACTACGTGTTATTTAGCTAGTAAGATGGACGTTACCATTGAACTGGTATTTGAACCAAGAACTTGGTGCTGCATTGCACAGACGCACACCATCGCCAGATCATTAGCTGATCTTCAAGATTTTGCATGGTTTCCTCTCTCAGAAAAATCTCCCGTTAACGAAAAAGGGGAGGGAAACCACAAAGCCTTCCATTTTAGAAGTCTTGATGCAGAGGCTGGGGGCTGTGGATCATCCTCCTTTTTGAAAAAGAAGACAAATTCCTACAAATTTTGCAGTAACCTGTTCGAATCCCATCAAGACTTGGGGTTATCTATAAGCAGCTAATTAACTCGAGGAAGTAGACTGAGTTTAGAAGACAATTGTTCTACTCTGTAGCTTGTTGTCATTTGGAATAGTTAGATATTGGTCTGCTCTGTTACATCTCCGCTTTAACTGGACAGAAATTACCTACTCTCCGCATTTTATGTTCCGCATATGTGAGGCCGGGTTGCTTGTGAGTTTCCTGAATCCTGAGGCTTCCGATTGGTGGGTGGTGCACATAGACACTGGTTCTTGATTCTTGGTGCTGCTATATGTATGTGTGTTTGCAGGTCGCCGGTGGACAATAGGGTAGACCGATGAACAGAGTGATTGGGCTGCCTGGCGATTCGATCAGCTTTCCGGAGGAGATCTAGAAGATACCGAGGTGCACTGCTAAGTCGCCCGGACAATGTGTGCGTCAGCTGGGACTCGAGAGCCTATGGCCCTGCAAGACATTTACTGCTCCCTTGAACTTTTCCTACATTGCTGAACAATATGAGAGAGATGTTGAATGTGATACATTGCTGTAACCTGTGGTGCTACCCTGTTTTCTCTTGCATTGCCATCTTACCTCATGCATCATTTTCTTCCCTTGTTTATAGTAGAAATGTTGCAATTAGCTCCATCGAACAAGTAAAAATTAAACGTGAAACAGAAACATTTTCTAATTTCTGAATAAATCATTAAAGAGTCGAATATTTTTTAAATCCAAACATTTTTCGAAAAAGGGACAACAATTTTTAAAATTACAACCAGTTTTTGAAAATGCAAACTTTTTTTAAGTACATGAACATAAATTAATAAAGCAAACTTTTTTTTCAAATTACGAACAAAATTTTCAAAATGTGAACTTGTTTTGGAATTAACCGATTTTTTTTTGAATTCATGAACACATTTTGAAAACATGATTTTTTTATGTGTGAACGTATTTGGAGAGAGAAGTTCCTTAACCACTTCAAAATTTGTGAAAAAAAATTCGAAGGCGATTTTTTTTAGATTCCTGGAACATTTTTTGGATTTTGCGATCAAACTTTGAAAACGTGAACATTTCTTTAAATTGCGAATAAATTTTGAAAGGGGGAGCATGTTTTGAAATTCACAGACATTTTCCGAATTTGTGAATTTTTTTGAATGTGAACATTGTTAAAATTAGTAATTACAAACTTTTTTGAATTATCAAACTTTTTTGTAAAGTAGTGAAAAAATTATAAAATTATATTTGTTTTTGGAATTTTTGAACAAAATTTCAAAACAGGGACATTTTAGAAAAAATGATTTTTTTTAAAATGTATTCTTTTAAAATTTCTGAAGATTTGTTGAAAAATAAAATATCAAAATATAAGATAAAAAGAAAATAAAAAAATGAAAAACTAAAAAAGGATAGAAAAGAATAAAAAAAGAAGGAAAACATGACGGTGTCCTGTGCGGGTGTCCTAGACGTGTGTGTCGTCTGGCATCAGCGACGCAGTGGTGAGGGACCTTCCGCCTTCGATGGCTCACTCAGGCGGGGCGGTGGTGCAGCTCCAGTCGTGTGGTTTCCCGACGGTAGACGACACCCGTGAGCGTGTGGGATGATGGAGGAGGTCGATATGGCGATCCAGCCGGGGATGGGCCCGAATTTGCCAGGAAAAGCTTGGTTCAGCCTCGGTCATACCATCAATGGCGGCGCCCGCGGGCGTTCTTACCTCGTTACAGGCGTTGTGGAGCAATTTTCATTCCTTGTGTGCCCCACCGTATAAACATTTTTAGCAAGTAGGATGATTATTCCTGGTACAAGTCATTCATCCAAGAGCTGGTGTAGGCAAACTCTTATCCTGGTGATGAATGATCTGCATTATGCAAACATAGATTGCCATTTGTCAATCGTCAGATCAAGATTTTGGGTTGAATTTTTTTGTTTTTACAAAAAATACCATGCATTCTAAAAAAAGAAAGAACACGTATAAATGAAAGAAACTGGAATCAGTAAGTTGCTTATATGCTGTTTTGTATGCTGCGCAGGGAGGGGAAGGGAGGGGAGCGGAGGGAGGGGGGCAATGCCCCCCTCCCCCTCATCACCCCCTCAGTTTCTAATTTTTCTAGGACGGGTTTAGGTGGGCCACTCTATACATATGCACGAGATTGTCGTCCCACAGAAGCAGGATGCCTCCTCGGGTGCCAATGGTAGGCCATTGTGCAAATGAAAAGTCTGCAGCTCAGACGCCGGCGAGCAAGTGCTCGGCCACCTCTCTCTCTCTCCCTCTCTCTCTCTCTCTCTCTCTCTCTCTCTCTCTCTCTCTCGTGTTGAACAGATTCAATCAGTGTCGCCTCTGACTCGAGCAACACCGATGCACAAACTGCACCACCGCCGTTGTCGGCCTCCGCGAGGCAACACGGATGGTCGCTGATCAACTTGGCTTACAACAAGCCACTGAAGACCCCCTTGGCACAAGACTACAGGTTCACGTTGCTCGTTGGGGAGGACATGTCATTGTTCCTCCTAACTAACACCCTGACCAGCATCGGTAGTGCTCTTACCGTGGTCTGTGTCAGGCCCCATGAGTCTGAACCGAGCTATTCGTGCAACATCTCGGCTGATCATGGTGTTGCTGGTGGGAAAACCGACGGGAGGCTTGTGTTCCAGAAGGATCCTCACGTGTCAAGCAGCTCGCTGGTGGGTGGAGTTTAGCTAGGCAACTTCTTCCTGCTGGTTCCTCCGAAATTCGCCAAGAGCTCATCCAATGAACTCACTGTACACATCCACACCGACAGAGTGGCGCCATAGGGATCTCAGCTAGAAGCTGTGGACACAGCCTTTTGTGCCACTCAGCTAACACCACTTTCAATGACTGCATATGGTGAAACAACTAGATGTTGCCCAATGCTCTTTAATCACCATCAACTGGAGGAACTAAAGTGTGTTTAGAACTCAGTTGTCTTGTTATGTAGCTTGTTGTTTGTTTGTAATGATTGTAGGGTTTATCTTTGCTTAGCTTTGGACCTGATTAAAATTCCAATGGAAGATCACTATCTTGCAACTCGAAATTGTATTTGTCAAGTTTGACTACATAGGGGAAATATTTGGTAGTCTCACCCCTAGGGTGCTCCCGGTGCTCCAAACTCAGTAGCACATTTTAAAATGTTCAAAAAATTCTGAAAAAATATCCAGCACATTGACACAACATCAATGTATGTTGTTACAAAATTTTAAATTAAAATTCAAAACATTGGTCGAGATACAAAAATGACAAAATGGACATCAATGTGATAATGTGCCTAATCTAAAGCCTAACTTATGTTGTGTACTATTTACTATTGAATTTGTCATTTATGTTTCTCAAGCAATGTTTCGAAATTTGATTTCATATTTTTGGACAACATACTTTGATATTGTGTCAATGTGGTGGATCTGTTTCAGAATTTTTCGAACATTTAAAGATGTGCTATCGAGTTTTGGAGCACCGGGAGCACCTTAGGAGTGGCAATACCGGATATTTCTCATGACTACGTAAAAGTAGGAGTATAGGCCGACCGCACCTAGACATACATTTCTTTGGTTTATTTATATCACCTTTGCCCAACGTGGTGTAAGTTTTCTTTTCTATATGGATCTCACACGGCCACACTAAGCGGCCATGGGCTGGGCCACGTGAGCCCTATGGGCCACCCCGGCAAGCCCCTGTGGCTCTTTTTCATCACTCGTTGCACATTGATTATTTTTGTTAATTTTTCCTTTTTGGTTTCTTTTTGTTAATTTTTTGTAGTTTGTTCTAGAAAATGTCCGTGACATCTAGAAAATGTTGACACATTTAAAAATTTCTTAATGAGAGTTTTAACAAATGTCTGTTAATCTGTAAAAAAAGTTAATGTAAATCATAATATATGTTGTTGAAATGTAAAAAGAAAATTCATGACATATAATTTTTTGTAGCCATGAATTAAAAAATGTTCAGTGTATTGTAAAATGTTCACTGACAATGTATTCTGAAAATCTCAACATGTATTCTAAAATGTTTATGGTGTATTATAAGGTGTTTACCCCCGCAAAAAGAAATTATAAGATGTTCACATACCCATCCAGACCTCCTGGCCGCCTCACCTCGGCATTGACGCCGGGGAAGAAGGCCCGGTAACCTCCATGCGCAGCCGTGCTCGTGGTTGCGGCAAGCGAAGCGGAAGGACCGAGGCATCCTGGAGCCGCAACGGGTTACGCCGGTGATGCACGTACGCGACTCAACCAACCAGGGCACGGACAAACACTTGTTTATACATAATATGTCAATGTGGTGGATTTGTTTCAGAATTTTTCAAACATTTAAAGATGTGCTATCAAGTTTTGGAGCACCGGAAGCACCTTAGGGGTGGCAGTACCAGATATTTCCCCTGACTACGTATTAGCTAGTAAAAGTAGGAGTATAGGCCGACCACACCTAGACATACATTTCTTTGGTTTATTTATATCACCTTTGCCCAACGTGGTGTAAGTTTTCTTTTCTATATGGATCCCACACGGCCCCACTAGGCGGCCATGGGCTGGGCCACGTGAGCCCTATGGGCCACCCCGGCAAGCCCCTGTGGTTCTTTTTCATCACTCGTTGCACATTGATTATTTTTGTTAATTTTTCCTTTTTGATTTCTTTTTGTTCATTTTTTGTAGTTTGTTCTACAAAATGTTCATGACATTTAGAAAATGTTGACACATTTAAAAATTTGTTAATGAGAGTTTTAACAAATGTCCGTTAATCTGTAAAAAAGTTATTGTAAATCATAATATATGTTGTTGAAATGTAAAAAGAAAATTCATGACATATAATTTTTTGTAGCCATGAATTAAAAAATGTTCAGTGTATTGTAAAATGTTCACTGACAATGTATTCTGAAAATCTCAACATGTATTCTAAAATGTTTATGGTGTATTATAAGATGTTTATCTCCTCAAAAAAGAAATTTATAAGATGTTCACATACCCATCCAGACCTCCTCGCCGCCTCACCTCGGCATTGACGCCGGGAAAGAAGGCCCGGTAACCTCCACGCGCAGCCGTGCTCGTGGTTGCGGCAAGCGAAGCGGAAGGACCGAGGCATCCTGGAGCCGCAACGGGTTACGCCGGTGATGCACGTACGCGACTCAACCAACCAGGGCACGGACAGACTCTTCTTTATATATAATATGTTAATGTGGTGGATTTGTTTCAGAATTTTTCAAACATTTAAAGATGTGCTATCGAGTTTTGGAGCACCGGAAGCACCTTAGGGGTGGCAGTACCAGATATTTCCCCTGACTACGTATTAGCTAGTAAAAGCAGGAGTACAGGCCGACCGCACCTAGACATACATTTCTTTGGTTTATTTATATCACCTTTGCCCCACGTGGTGTAAGTTTTCTTTTCTATATGGATCCCATACGGCCCCACTAGGCGGCCATGGGCTGGGCCATGTGAGCCCTATGGGCCACCCCGGCAAGCCCCTGTGGCTCTTTTTCATCACTCGTTACACATCGATTATTTTTGTTAATTTTTCCTTTTTGGTTTCTTTTTGTTCATTTTTTGTAGTTTGTTCTAGAAAATGTTCCTGACATTTAGAAAATGTTGACACATTTAAAAATTTGTTAATGAGAGTTTTAACAAATGTCCGTGAATCTGTAAAAAAGTTAATGTAAATCATAATATATGTTGTTGAAATGTAAAAAGAAAATTCATGACATATAATTTTTTGTAGCCATGAATTAAAAAATGTTCAGTGTATTGTAAAATGTTCACTGACAATGTATTCTGAAAATATCAACATGTATTCTAAAATGTTTATGGTGTATTATAAGATGTTTACCTCCTCAAAAAAAAATTATAAGATGTTCACATACCCATCCAGACCTCCTCGCCGCCTCACCTCGGCATTGACGCCGGGAAAGAAGGCCCGGTAACCTCCACGCGCAGCCGTGCTCGCGGTTGCGGCAAGCGAAGCGGAAGGACCGAGGCATCCTGGAGCCGTAGCGGGTCACGCCGGTGATGTACGTACGCGACTCAACCAACCAGGGCACGGACAGACTCTTGTTTATATATAATATGTTAATGTGGTGGATTTGTTTCAGAACTTTTCGAACATTTAAAGATGTGCTATCGAGTTTTGGAGCACCGGAAGCACCTTAGGGGTGGCAGTACCAGATATTTCCCCTGACTACGTATTAGCTAGTAAAAGCAGGAGTATAGGCCGACCGCACCTAGACATACATTTCTTTGGTTTATTTATATCACCTTTGCCCCACGTGGTGTAAGTTTTCTTTTCTATATGGATCCCATACGGCCCCACTAGGCGGCCATGGGCTGGGCCACGTGAGCCCTATGGGCCACCCCGGCAAGCCCCTGTGGCTCTTTTTCATCACTCGTTACACATCGATTATTTTTGTTAATTTTTCCTTTTTGGTTTCTTTTTGTTCATTTTTTTGTAGTTTGTTCTAGAAAATGTTCCTGACATTTAGAAAATGTTGACACATTTAAAAAATTGTTAATGAGAGTTTTAACAAATGTCCGTGAATCTGTAAAAAAGTTAATGTAAATCATAATATATGTTGTTGAAATGTAAAAAGAAAATTCATGACATATAATGTTTTGTAGCCATGAATTAAAAAATGTTCAGTGTATTGTAAAATGTCCACTGACAATGTATTCTGAAAATCTCAACATGTATTCTAAAATGTTTATGGTGTATTATAAGATGTTTACCCCGCAAAAAAAAAATTATAAGATGTTCACTTACCCATCCAGACCTCCTCACCGCCGTAGGTGAGGCGGTGGAGGAGATGCAGCTCGGCATTGACGCCGGGGAAGAAGGCGCGTCGTTGGCAGAGCGGCCAGAAGCAGGACCCGGTAACCTCCACGCGCAGCCGTGCTGGCGGTTGCGGCAAGCGAAGCGGAAGGACCGAGGCATCCTGGAGCCGCAGCGGGTCATGCGGGTGATGTACGTACGCGACTCAATCAACTAGGGCACGGACAGACTGTTTAAGCAAGCAAGCACCCTCCTCTCCTCTCCTCTCGTGCACCACTTTTTTCTTGTGCACGGATATAGACTGTTTAAGCAAGCAAGCACGTCTCGATCGTGCACCACTTGTTTATGCATGCACATGATGGTGGTCACCATCGTACCGATATACGTATATGTCCTTTTATTTTCTTGGTGACTCAATTCCTCATCTTATTCCTTTTCCATTCCAGTTCAAAGAAAATAAAATCACTTTCTTTTTCTTTCTTTCTCCAAGAGACACAGATCGCCCCGCATTCCTGCTAGTAATTGAAATGAAATATCCAGCAATTACTGGACCTTTAAAAAGAAGAAGAAGAAGAAGAAGAGACACAGATCGAGCTCGTCTTCCGTTTGTCCGTTTTTTTCTTTCCTTGATTGATTGAGTTCCAATTATTAGTAAAACTTGCCAAGAGACGACGCCGGCTTCGGTTCGGTTAAAAGGCCACCAATTCGGCCGCGGCGCGCTCGATCTCGTCCCCAAGTCCCCAAACCAGACCAGCAAGCCGCGACTCATCTGTCTCTTCCTCTCCTCCGATTGATTATTCCCCAATCCACCCGCCGCCGGCGACCTCCTCTCCCGCGCCGGCTACGTCCTCCCCGCCAGCCCCACCGAGGGCCTCCCTTCCTCCTCAGCGACAGCGCGCCCATCTCTTCCACCCATGGATTTGGCGAGAGAGACGCCCTCCATCTTCCGGCGACCAAGGACCCAGGCCGACTGCACCCACCAGCGGCGGCTCGGCTGCTGCTCCAGCAGCGCGAGGGAGGCCGATCCCGTCCACCCCCTTCTCTCTGCGGGGCGTCGCACATGGGCGGCGGCATCCCCGACCTTGCTGCGACGGCGCCTCCGGACCGGACGGGCTGCAGGACCTTGACGCCCAAGGTACGCCCTCCTCCTTACTTCTCCATTCCGCAAGTCCATATAGCTTGGAGCAGCCTCCTCTCATGTGCTTGCTTCCTTCCTTGGGCAGAACTGCGCTGCAGATCCGACGCCGCGCACGACCACGACCATGACGACGCCCACATGATCTCCTCGCCGCGCATTGTCTCTCCATCTCCCTTCTCCTCCCGGTAAGAAATTCCGGTATCTCAACCCTGCTAGTTCTGTTCTGCCTCCATCCTGTCCGTTGAATTATGGAAAGTGATCCGTGATTGTATTACTTGCCCACGAAGAGGTTGTAACTGCCCGAGCTATACGTACGTACGGCATGCATATCGTGCGAGTCTCAATAGAGGAGATCGTGAGCCTAACTACGTAGGACTCGGTCCTGATGTTACATGTGTACCATTGGTCTTCCAACAGCCCCCCGCAGTCACAACGGGGGTGTCGACCACGTTGAGACTCGACCGGAAGTCGAGGTAGACAGTTGACGGTAGCTCCTTGGTGAAGATGTTGGCAACTGCGACGTAGAGGGAACGTGGGGCACACGGACGTCACCGATATGGGTGCAGAGCGGCGCCCGATCTGGCCCGCTCCATAGTCAAAATTGATTTTCGTTTGTTATAACTGCTCCACTTAGTTTCAGTTCAATCCGAACTAACTCTCTACTTATGCGGGACTATGCGGGATGCCCGCTTGCATCCCTAGTCACCGAAGGAAACTAGCTCGCGAACAAAGTGTAGGTCGATCTCGATGTGCTTTGTCCGCGGATGCTGTACAGGGTTGGTGGAGAGGTACATCGCGTTCATGTTGTCGCAGTAGACGATTGCGCCCTCTCCGGCGGGCATCGGAGCTCACAAAGAAGTTGCCGCAGCCAACACACCTCGGCCACGACGTTGGTCACAGCCCTGTATTCCACCTCCACGCTTGAGCGCGAGATGTTCTGTTGCCGCTTTGAAGACCATGACACAAGGTTGTCGCCGATGTAGATGCGGTAGCCCGACGTGGACTTGCATGTGTTGGGGCAACTGGCCCAATCGGCGTTCGAGTACGTGACAAACCGGTGGTCGGGGGAGCGTCGTAGATGAAGGCCGAGCTGCGGTGTACCCCGAACATAGCGTATGATCCACTTTCTCCCGCAGGTCGTGCATAAACATACAGACCCGCTGGATGGCGTAGGCGATGTTTGGTCGAGTGAGAGTAAGGTACTGAAGAGCATTGGCGAGACTGCGGTAAAGAGATGGATCGGATACGGGCGAGCAGTCCGTGGCAGAGAGTTTGGCACGGGTGTCGATGGGGATGACGGGCTTGCAATTGCTCATGTGGGCGTACTCAAGGATCTCCAGGCTGCTGTGAAAGAAAGAGACCATGTGGAGCATGCTCAACGTTAATCCCCAGAAAGTGCTGGAGCTTGCCAAGGTCGGTCATGGAAAACTCATGGTGGAGTTGCGAGATGGTGCGGCGAAGCAGGGAGGTGGAGCTGGTGGTGAGAATAATATCGTCGATGTACAAAAGTAGGTATGTGGTGCCGTCATCACTATGCAGGATGAACAACGAGGTGTCGCTCTTGCAAGTGGCTAATCTGAGGCGAGTAAGGTAGGTGGTGAAGCGTTGAAACCACGCCCGCGGAGCCTGTTTAAGCCCGTAGAGCGAGCGATGCAATTTGCACACATGCGATGGGCGTGAAGTGTCGACAAAGCCGGACGGCTGCTGACTGTAGACGACGGTGTCGAGGTGGCCGTGGAGAAACACGTTCTTCACGTCCAACCGGTGTATGGGCCAATCGGACGAGACGGCGAGGTTGAGGACGACGCGGATCGTTGCTGGCTTGACAACAGGGCTGAAAGTCTCCTTGAAGTCGATGTCTGCCGTTGTGTGAAGCCGCGCAACATCCAACGGGCCTTGTACCGCGCAAGGGAGCCATCAGGGTCCATCTTGTGCCAAAAGATCCACTTCCCCGTCACCAAGTTGATACCTGCTCGGGGAGACACCAACGACCAAGTTTTGTTCTGTAACAAAGCAGTATATTCCTCAACATAGCATTGTACCAATTTTCATATTTGAGGGCTTGTTTGTATGAGGAAGGAATAGTTGAGATGTGGTCTATAGTTACATAAAGGGTGAAAATATTTTTAGGTTGAAGACACCCGGCCTTGGAGTGGGTGCGCATGGTGTTATGGTTTTTTGGGGGTGCGACCGGGGCGGCGCATGGGGGAGCGAACGGGGAGGAGATGTGGGCACGACAGAAAGTGGGGGCGGATCTGTGTGACCGGGAGCTAGGATGGACAAACGCCCGCATCCAGTCGCGTGGCTCGTGCATGTCGACACGCTCCCCGATTGTTTGCATGCGTGGGCGGGGTAGGTGGAGCGTGTGGATTGGTGGTGTCTGCGTAGTCAGCAGGTACGGGGAATCCTGAGATCGAGGCTGGGTGGGTTTTGCGACGCGAGATTTCCTGTGGCCGGGATGGTGGCTGCATGTGTGGGGCTCTTAGCGAAGGGAAAAGCGAGTTTATAAAAAATAACGTGCCTGGACGTGATGACTTTGTGGGTAAGGAGATCGAGGCACCTATAGCCCTTGTGCTTGAGCGGGAGGCCGAGAAGAATGCACGGGCTGGATCGGGGGGAAAGTTTTTGCGGTGTGGTGGCATAGAGGTTAGGGTAGCACAAACATCCAGATATGTGTAAGTGGTCATAGGATGGGTGCGTGTCGTAGAGCATAAAGTGTGGTGTGTTCTGTTGGATGGCGCGTGAAGGACAAACATTGAGAAGGTAGGTGAAGGTGTGTAGTGCTTCTACCCAAAATTTTGGTGGCATGTGGGCTTGGGAAAGGAGAGTGCGGACAATGTCGTTGGTGGAGTGGATGTCACGCTCAGCCTTGCCATTTTGCGGTGACGTGTGGGAGCACAACAAGCGTAACGAGGTGCCGTGAGCGCCAAGGAAAGAGCAGAGAGAGGACTTGAGGAACTCGCCGCCGTTGTTGCACTGCATGCATTGAATGAAAACACGAAATTGGGTGAGCACAAATTGGAAGAAACGGTGAAGAACACCTGGAGCATCAGATTTTGCACGCAGGGGGAAAGTCCACGTATAATGAGAAAAATCATCCATTATGATCAAGTAATATTTGTAACCAGAACAACTAGGTACCGGTGGGGTCCAAAGGTCGCAATGAATTATTTGAAACGGGAAAGTTGTAACAGTGCTAGAATCTGAAAAAGGCAATCGTGGCTGCTTCCCTAATTGGCATGCCTCACATGAATGGGACTATGGGAGGGGGGTGGAAGTTTATTACAATCTGGAAGAAAGTTTTGTGCTAAACGGGAAAGGAAGGCACGCCCGGGGTGCCCCAAACGGTGATGCCAAATCTCGTCGGTGCCGAGGAAGAATGCCGAAGAACTTGAACCGCCGTACCGGTAGAGCGGGCCGTAGCTATTGCGCATCTTTAGGGGGTTCCGTGTTGCCAGATCCTTCACAGAGGCGAAGCGTGTCGTTCGTAATGGAAAGAAAGACACCACTACTTCGCCTCAAGTTATGAAAATATATTATAAGTGGTTGCCCAGCCAATGGGGTCAAATTCAACAGAGACGGAGTTATCACTGGCTAGTTGTTTAACGAAAATAAGATTTGGGACAACATCAGGTGAGACTAAAACATTGTTAAGATGGAGAGAACAAGAAGAAGGTAGAGAGGTGGACCAAGTGTCAACAACAGGTAGACGTGATCCATTGCCAACGATGGGAATGCAGCTTTGAAACAGAACGAGGCGACTATACCTTTGTTACCAATGACGTGCGCGGAGGCCCCGGTGTCAAGGTACCAGTCACTGGCGCCGGGCTGCTAGAGGCTCATCTTGTTGAGGGCGGAGTAGAGAGCGGCCTGATCCCATGACGGCTGATGATGTTGCGCAGACGAGGACGGCCCAGCGTACATTGTGCGGTACGTGTGCTGTGGAGCGTTGGGATGAGGGCCAAGCACGCCCGCCGCGTTGGGAGGAACCCACGGCATGACCCTATGGCGGGAAGGGTGCCCCCCATGGCGCGAAGTACCCCATCCAGGGGGTTTGGCCGGCGCCAACGGGAGGGGTGGTGGTGCCCACACCCACCAGGGTGACCACGGCCACGACCACAGCCACGACCGCGCCCGTTGTTGCCGCCACGCCTACGATCGGGATGCCCGCCTCCTAAGCCGCTGCTGCTCCCACGCTCCATGGGGGCCTTCCGCGGTCGGTGCTGGAAGAGCAGCGGTCGCCGGAGGACCCGCATTTGCCAGAGGAGGGGCCGCCGCCGCCAAGGCTGAAGAAGAGGGCGGAGGAGCCGTCGGAGCGATCACGGGCATTATGGGTGAGTTCCTTAAGAAGCCATGAACGGGCCTGATTGAAGGTAGGGAACGGGTTTTGCATCGGAAGGATGGTGGCGATCACCTGGCATCGGCGAAGGACGGTGGCGATCACCTGGCATCGGCGTGAGAGGCCTCGCAGAAGCTGCAGCGTCAGGGTCCTGTTTGTGACGGGCTCTTCAACGTCCGCGAGGGCGTCCGCCAACGCCTTGAGCCGCCTGCAGTATTCCGCGACCCGCAGATCGCCTTGGGTGAGCACACGGCATTCGGCGCTGAGATGCACAGCTTGGGCGGGCTGGTTGGCGAGGAAGAATTCACGGAGCTGCTATGTATGGCAGGTTTGGACCTTCTCGACCCAATTGCTTGGATTAAGTGAGTTGTTGAATGCTTACAGGTTGTTAGGTTGAGCTTTTTAGATTAATATAAAGCCACACCGTCCATGCCATGCATAAATGCCATGCACACTCACAACACACTGAGGATCTCAGTTTACGGTTACATGCCTAAATAAAACAGAACGGAAACAAACATTTAGGTAACATAAAGGGGACTAAGTAAGGTAGAGATCCGGTTGCCATGTGTGCACAGTTCTAATCCTCTCCGTCGCATGCTCCAGGGCTGTTATATCCGTCATTCTTGGTTCAACATGTAGCTGTCTTATTTTTAGGCTGTAGAGTTGCTAACATTTCCTTTTGTTTTGCCGGCGGCCAGGAAGACGACATGTACTTTACTGGCGGTGATGGTTAATTCTCACACGTTTGCACTAAAGACAGTCTCGATATTTTGAAGGAGTTGCATTGAGGACAATCCCCACATGTCAAGCCTCTTCTGTGTGCTGTCTTCTTGGACTTCCATTGAATTGACTTGTGAAGTTGCTGCTAAGAGCCACGCAACTGTGCGGTTTTAATAGTTGGATAGCATCAAGCTCTGAGTTTTGTTCGGTACACTCTAGATGTAGATGTCCGAAAGATAAATCTTTTGTTGTCTAAAAAAAATAACTTAACTACCATCACGTGCTAGCGATGTTCCTGGTACACACTAGTTGCTGGTAGATGCTTTTTATCCTCCATTTGGCGTTAGTGTTCATAGAAGGGAAAAGTATATTTTTCGTCCCTCAATTTTATCAATGGTATCGAAATAGTCCCTCAACTACAAAAACAGTAAAACCTAGTCCCTTAATTGTTGAAACCGGATATTTTTCGTCCCTCAAACGGCTTCAAGTGGTTTTGCGCTGACGTGGCATGGTTTTGACCACTGACTTCGCCACATCATCATCCACCTCATCTTCGTCTTCTTCTTCTTCTGTCTTCTCTCTCTCACCCAGGCAGGAGAACAATCCGATGACACATGGTTACCATGGGCCTGGCCTCAGGGCGCTCCACACGGGAGCTAGCGGTGGCTGCGAGTGCCTGCTGCTGGTCACACACCGCGGTGCCGGGGCACTCCACTCTGCGGCTGTAAAAGTAGTGCACGGTGGCGATGTGCCACTGCCCACGCCCTCGATCGCGACACCAGCGTGCATCCACAGGGACACATAGTCGCACATCACGAAGGGTGCCATGCGCATGCCGTCTCGGGCTCTTGCGTTACGGCACCAGCAGCCTGAGCACGGCTGCACGGCTCGCCGGACCTATCGCCGCTGTCGTCGGCATGGCGGGGTGGGAGAGAGAGCGAGAGGATAACATCAGGCTCGGAACCAGAGCGGGAGTGAGCTAGGGGCTGATGCGGGCGGCGCGGCCACCGTCTCTCGCCCTGGCCCTTGTCGCCGTCGTCGCGGCGTGGGGCGCGGCCACCGCCGACCTCGCGTCCGACGAGCGGGCCCTCGTCGCCTTCTGCACGGCGGTGGGCCAGTGTGTGTCCTGGAACGTGGCCGACCCAGAAACCGTCTGCGCCTGGACGGGGGTCACCTGCGAGGGTGGCCGCGTGGCAGCGCTCCGCCTCCCAGGGGCCGCGCTGGTGGGCGCCGTCCCGGCGGGCGCCCTCGGGAACCTGACCGCGCTGCACACGGGAAGAGAGAGAGAGGAAGAAGACGAAGGTGAGGTGGACAACGATGTGGCGAGGTCAGTGCTTTAAACCATGCCATGTCAGCACAAAACCACTTGAAGCTGTTTGAGGGACAAAAAGTATCCGGTTTCAACAATTGAGGGACTAGGTTTTACAGGTTTTGTAGTTGAGGGACCATTTCTAGACTATCGGTAAAGTTGAGAGACAAAAGTATATGTTTCCCTTCATAGAAACATATGATTATCTTTGTGTGATATAAACTTATAGACTGCCAAGTTACAATTTACTAAGTGAAAGTTTTTTTTATCAGTGGCGTATAAGTGACAGAGAAGTGCCTGTAGCCTGTAGGCTAGAGACTGACATTGTTTCCTGTTACCACTTCTAACACCAATAATGTTTCCTATTAGAATATGTTCATATAGAGTAAATATTGTTACTTTGAGCAAGCACAGTCCAGTTCTAGGTTTGCATAGATTCAGTTCTCCTTTAAAGCCGGGACAGAACTACAAAAACGTCTGATATTACGGGACAGAGGTAGTACTTATCCGTTTCTGAATAGAACAAGTTCATCGGGATAGGTTTCGAGCCAATTCATCTGGATAGATTTCGAGTCTCCTTTATAGCTAGGACATTTCCTATGTTATACTTCTCAGTTTCTGAACTGAACAAGTTCACCTTGATAGATTCGAGTGGGGAAAATTTAATGTACTAGCAACAATACAGCAATACTTCAACGTGGTCTGTTTATATAGTTTTTCTTTTCCTTTTGTCTGAAGAGTGTTTCATGAATTGCTCATTCTTAACCCATAACCTGAATTTATTTATATTGGTGAACTCATAACCTGAATTTATTTATATTGGTGAACTGAAAGAATATGTACGATATGTCCTAGTAACCGTAGAGCGAAAACTTTAATATAATCATGCTTGGGTTGATGTTCACTTCACATCTTGCACATTCAAATGAGATGTAGGTGCCCGAAAGATAAATTTTCTATTGTCTACAAAAAATACCCCCTCCGATCGAAAATAACTGACGTGGTTTTAGTTCAAATTTGAACTAAAACTACGTTAGTATTTCCAAACAGATTGAGTAACTAATTACCATTATGTGCTAGTGATGATCCTGATACACACTAGTTACTATACCCTCCGTTCCAAAATAGATAACCCAACTTTGTAGTAAAGTTAGTACAAAGTTGGGTCATCTATTTTGGAACGGAGGGTGTAGTAGATGCTTTTTTATCGTCCGAGTGGTGTCCAGTGTTCATAGAAACGTATGATTATCTTTGTGTCATAACTCATAACTACTAACGGCCAAGTTACAACTTACTAGTGAAAGTTTATTTTTTTTATTAGTGGTGTATAAGTGAAAGACGTGGCTGTAGCCTGTAGGTATAGGCTGATATTGTTTCCTTTAGCACTTTTGGTTCATGCGGGATTTATTCAGTTCTTGGACTGGTTAGTGCTCTCTTACTGGTTATATTGGTTGCTTGGGCATATAACTTGTTCCATTGAGATCCGTTCATTCTATCTCCTTGCTAAGATCTGGAAGATCTTTTGATAATTTATTAGCAAATTCTTTAAATGCTTCTACCTTGTCCATAAATTCATTAGTTTTGTAGAAGGTGCGGCTATATTTTCGTATATCACTCGGGATATTATTTTGCCAGCACATTATAAAAATCATTTTCAATGATCCATTACTCTCAAAGTAGCCCCTCTCAAGTCTCTTGATACGGTCATTCAGATATATTTGTGACATCTTTTTCAATGTCCATTTCGCTCTTGCTACCAAATAGGACAATATCACCGAGGGAACACTGATCGTTGTTTACAGGCCGATGCTCAATTAGTTCTATAACACGAGAAACCCATTGTACGACCGTCACATTGGTTTGAGCAGACGCAAGTATATTTTTTTTCTTGAGAAGTAACTGTAATATAACAACAACAGTCTTTGTTTTGCCTATGCCAAGTGAACGCCGAATCAGCCTCAGAGATGATCTATGTGAACAATCAACTGCTGAAATGCAACTTTTGAAACTAATTACCAGGTGCATTTCAATTGTTGATTGTTCACACAAGTCATCTCTCAGGATGATTCGGGGTCCACCTAGCACAGGCAAAACAAAGACTATTGCTATTATATTGCAGTTACTTTTGAAGAAAAAAAGAATATACTTTCCTGTGCTCCAACCAACGTGGTGGTCGTACAATTGGCTTCTCGTGTTATGGAACTAACTGAGCATCGACATGTAAAAGACAATCAGTGTTTCCTCAGTGATATTGTCCTATTTGGTAGCAAGAGCAGAATGATTATTAACAAAGGTCACAAATACATTTGGATGACCGTATCAAGGGATTTGAGAGGGGATACTTTGAGAGTAACGAGTCATTGAAAAGGATTTTTCTTCTGTGCTGGCTAAACAATTTACCGAGTGCTATACAAAAATATAGCTGCACCTGCTACAAAACTAATGATTTTATGACAAGATGGAAGCATCTAAAGAATTTGCTGATAAATTGTCAAAAGATCTTCTGTGTCGGCTGCGTTTAGTGGTGTTGTCTACCAAAAATTTGTTAGTCAAGTTGTCTTCTTTCAGTGAAAAGTCAACAATAGACCTTTCAAATTTAATGACCTAAGATCTACAGAAATAGAGGTTTACGAGGCGGCAATTCATTGTATCACAAATTTCAAAATATTTTAGTAATGAATATCTTTGAAGGGATGGAAAATATATTTCATTCAAGAATATGTTTGGGAGAAGCAAGACTCAAAATTTGTACTCCTTCAAAGTCTTTTGATCTGTTCAGACTTGATGTGATTAGGGAAATCTTAGTTATTGACGAGGCAACATATCTGAAAGAATGTGAGTTGATAATTCCTCTTCGCCTCCTAGGGATAACTCATGTTTCGTTGATTGGGGATGAAATGCAGCTAACATCATTGGTAAAGAGTCAAGTATGTCTTAAGAGTAAACAACATTTCAATACCATATTATTATCATCTGCTCCGGTGATTATTTCCAAACACCAATAGCTGGGATGAAATGTGGCTACCACCACTGGTAAAAATTCAGGTATGTCTTAATAATAATGGTGATTATTTTCAAACATCAATTGGTGCTCATAGATAGTTTATATTCATTGTTGCTAGATTGCTTAAGAAGATCAATTTGGGAGAAGTCTCTTTGAGAGATTGCATGCAATTGGTTACACAACGCACTTACTAGATACACAACATAGAATGCACCCTTTAATAAGTCAGTTTCCGAGTAAGAAGACATATCTCTTCGGAATTATTCATCATCCTTATTCATTTATTGATATTAAAGGTCTGGAAAGTCTTGATGATAATTCAATAAATATGGTTGAGGTTGCTGCAGTGACTCATATATTGAGAAACTTGGGGAGGGTATATCTAGTCTTTCAAATAAAATGTTGAAAGCATTAAATAACTTCTTCGCATCAGGTTTGATGGATCTAATAGATTTTCTTTGGCCTTAAACTATCGTAGAATGCTTAAAGGGGGAGCAAATAACAAGGGTTGTTGTGTTATCACCATATAAAGGCCAAGTAACTGTTCTACAAGGAAAGTTTGCAACGAAATTCGAGGATCATGCATATCTTTCTGTTATAGTGAGTACATTTGATGGATTTGAAGGTGGCGACAGAGATATCATCTTAATTTCAATGGTAAGGTGCAATCATAATGCACAAATAAACTCCTCTCAAGTCTAAACAGAGCTAATATGGAGTAACTAGAACAAAGTATGTTATTATTCTGTGACATCCAAATTTAGTGTTTTGTATAAACTTTATTTTAAATTTAAATAATATGATTTTTGCACTGCCTATGTATCCTTGGAGATATAAAAACTTTAGAGGCTTGTGATTCAGTATGGGTAGAGGTAGTCAAGGACTCTGAATGCCGTGGATTTTTGAGTGATGTTGATTGTTGTGCGAACATAAAACAAGAAGTGGAGAAACAATAAAAGAGCAAGTATAGGTAATAATGTGAGATTATTATTTAAAAGGGCGTGCACATATTCTTATTGCTCTACTGTTTGTTTTGTTTTTTTCTCTATCTTCATATGTTTCTATGATCTGAATTATTAGCATACGATATGACACTTTTTCTATGGTAGAAACCTTCTCATGCAATAATTGGATCAACTACCCCGAGAAGGCCAAGATCTACAGTTGCTCTTGCTAGTTCGTCATGCCGCGAGCAGTTTAATCCTTGCCGCCAGTTGTCTGATTCTTCTTCGATTGAGTCTGCTATTGTGTTTTAGATGCACACTTCTCAGACTAGCACGGTCTGTCTAGTCTGTATTACTGCCGGATGTCTAATCCTTATCTGTCTCAGTCTTCTCATTCTGTTCTAGACGCAAGGTTGATAGGTCATCTTGTAGGCTCGGTCCTCTAAGTCACAGCCACCTACTCAATCTATTTCCACATACCAGTCTTTTGAAAAGAAAAGCACATGGCCGACAGATGCTGTAGTGTGTCTTGAGGCCACAACACATGGAGCAGCAAAGGGGCAGAGGAAGTTGAACACCAAATTTTCCAGTTGGCATTTGGCTCAGTAAAATTGGATTCACTGGGGAACACTCAGTATGCACATTGTGCGTAAATATATCTATAAAATATGTGATGCAATTGGTGTAAAGAATCTGCCGGTGATAATATGTGACTGGGATTCTGAGAAGATCTGATAGTTTTTTGCGACAATAGCCTTCAGTGAAAATAGGTCCTTATGACTTGGACGATTGATATAAAGAGTGTGCCATCAGCAATAAGGATTGGTAGAAGCTTCTTGGTGTGCCCGCTATGATGACTTGATGCTTCGAGATATAAATAAAATTAGAAATGACAGCAAGAGGCATCTACCCCCCCTACATCATGTTGGCGGTTAACAAGCAAATGGTGTATCCTCATAACACTATCCGCTCTGTGTACAAATCGCTCATCATTCAAGAGCTCCAGTGGAATCCACCACCGCCTCTAGCTTCAGCATGTCATCGTGTAGCTACAGAGCGTCCTCAGCTAGTTGACTGACAGGCTCAACCATCTCATCCTTTAGAGGAGGCGGCGTTGAAGTTTCTAGGTGATATACTCAAAGAGGCACTCAAGGGTCAATCTCATGACCCGCTTGATTATCCAGCGAGATCGTTTCTTATGTTTCCGAGAGGGAGACCCACGAGTGATCAACTCTTAACTCTAGCTACTCAGTTTCTTTGGTCAATCTTTGATAGAATCTCCGAACCTTCAGTTCCTATTCCTCTAGTGGTCCTGGTAGTACTTGAGTTGTTGGCGTCATCCCTTTCTCCTTTTACAACTCATCCAACTCCGATTCAGCCTTTTGTTTTAGATCTTCCAGTCGAGTCAGCTGCTACAAAAGCTAGGAAAGAGAGGAAACATAGGGGTGACCTTGTTGTACCTCTTTCCTAGCTTTTGTAGCACTTGACTTGACTAGAAGATTCGAAACAAAAGGCCGAGGAAGAGTTGGATGAGTTGTGGAAGGAGAAAGGGATGGCGCCAACGACTCAAGTACTGTCGGGAGCACTAGAGGAACATGAATTGAAGGTTGAGTGGTCCTATCAGAGATTTTCCAAAGAAATTGACTAGCTTGAGTTAAGAGCTGGTCATTCATGGGTCTCCCTCTTGGAAATGTAAGAAACGATCTCGTTAGACAATCAAGCGGGTCATGAGACTGACACTTGAGTGCCTATTTGAGTATATCAGCTAGAAATTTGAACACCGCCTCCTCTAAAGGATGAGATGGCTGAGCCTGACAGTCAACTAGCCGAGGATGCTCTGTAGCTACACGGTGACTCACCGGAGTTAGAGGTGGTGGTGGATTCCACTTGAGCTCTTGAATGATGAGATTTTTGTGCATAGAGCCGACAATGTTATCAGGATACCCCATTTTCTTGTTAATCGCCAACATGATGTAGGGCGCTACTAGTAGATGCCTCTTGGTGTCATTTCTATCTTCATTTATATCTCGAAACATCAGCTCTACGACATAAAAGTGCCTTTCAATCATAATGTGATGTACAACATGAAAGACTATATCATGTATGCGCTCCCTACTTGCCCTAGCGAAAATGTTTGTTCTCATAATGCGGTCAACTGAATCAGACCGAGGTTTAAGTCCAACCGTTAGACGCATATCACCTTCTATGGGGTTTGATTTATCATAGTGCTCTTTCCTATCCTGGTAAGACTGACGACATAAATCATGTATCTTCGGGCATGTCATCCTATTGGGCACATCAATAATCCTATACCAATCCTTTGCTGATGGCACACTCTTTACTATCATTCGTCCTAGTCATAGAGGACCTATCTTCACTGAAGACTACTGTCGCAAAAAACTGTCGGATCTTCTTAGAGTTCAAGTCACATATTATCACCAGCAGATTCTTGAGACCAATTGCATCACATATTTTATAGATATCTTTACCCACAACGTGCATACTAATTCTTCCCCAATGAATCCAATTTTACTGAGCCAAATGCCTACCGGAAAATTTGTTATTCAACTTCCTGTACCCCTTTGCTGCTTCATGTGTTGTGGCATCTAGACACACTACAACCTCTATTAGCCTTGTGGGTTCATTTTCAAAAGACCAGCCTGTGGAAATAGAGTGAGTAGGTGGCTGGGCCTTAGAGGACTGAGCTGGCTGTCCCATATCTGCAAGCTGACATGTCAAGCATGCGTCTAGAACAGAATGAGAAGACTGAGACATATAAGGATTAGACGTCTAGCAGCAATACACACTAGACAGATCATGCTGGTCTATGAAGTGTGCATCTGAAACACAATGAGCAAACTCAATCGGAGAAGGGTCAGACAACTGACTGGATGGATTAGATTGCTCACAACATGACGAACTAACAAGAGCATCTATAGATCTTGGGCTTCTCAAGGTAGTTCATCTAGTTATTGCATTAGCAGGTTTCTGTAGTAGAAAAGGTGTCACGAAGTATGCTGATAATTCAAATCATAAAAAAATATGAAGATAGAGAGAAAAAACAAAGAGAAACACTGAGCAATAAGACAAAACAAAACAAAACAAACAATAATGTCACATTATTACCTATACTTCCTCTTTTAACTGTTTCTCCACAGCTTATTTTAAGCTTGCACTACAATCAATATCACTCAAAAATCCATGGCATTCAGAGTCCTTGACTACCTCTACCCATACTAAACTACAAGCCTCTAAAGTTATTTTTATCTCCAATGATACATAGGCAGTACCTGTGCAAAAATCGTGTTATTTAAATTTAAAATGAAGTGCAAGTGAAACGGTGAATTTTAATGTCACATAAGAATAACATACTTTGCTCTAGTTAATGCAACATTAGCTCTGTTAGACTTGAGATGAAGCCTATTTGCCCATGATGATTGCACCTAACCATTGAAATTAAGATGATATCTCTTTCGCCATCTTGAAATCCATCGAATGTACTCACTATAATCGAAAGATATGCATGGTCTTTGAACTTTGGTGTAAGATTTTCTTCTAGAACAACTACTTGGCCTTTGGATGGTGATACGACACCAACACTTGTTATTTGCTACTCCTTTAAGCATTCTACGGTAGTTTAAGACCAACGAAAATCCAATAGATTCATCAAACCCGATGTGAAGAAGTTACTTAATGCTTTCAACATTCTATTTTGAAAGCCTAGATATACCTTCCGCGATTTTCTAAATAATATGAGTCACTGCAGCAACCTCAACCATATTTATTGAACTTTCACCAGGCCTTTCCAGACCTTTAATATCAATAAATGAATAAAGATGATGAATAATTCTGAGGAGATATTTCTTGTTGTATTCGTTACGATGCACATTCTCTCCATTAGAAATTAATTTATTGTAGAATTTCTATCAACTGACTTATTGATGGGTGTGTTCTATATTGTGTATCTAGCAAGTGCGTTGTATAATCCATCTGACTCAATCTCTCAAAGAGACTTCTGTCAAATTGAGCTTCCTGACCAATCTAGCAATAGTGAAGAGAAAGTATATATTGGCAGGAATTGATGTTTGAAAATAATCACTAGATCGGATGATAATAAGATGGTATTGAAATGCTATTTACTCTTAAGACATACCTGGCTCTTTACGAGTGATGTTAGCTGCATTTCATCCCAAATCAACGAAACATAAGTTATCCCTGGGAGGAGAAGAGGAATTGCCGACTTGCATTCTTTTAGATATGTTGCCTCATCAATAACCAAGATTTATATCCGCACATCAAGTCTGAACAGATCGAAAGACTTAGAAGCAGTACAAAATTTGACTCTTGCTTCTCCCGAACAGAATTTCTTGAATGAACTATATTTTCCTCTCTTCAAAGATATTCATTTCTATTTCTGTAGAGCTTAGGTCATTAAACTTTAAAGGTTTCCTGTTGAGGTAGTAAAAAAAGACTTTTCACTGAAAGAAGACAACTTGACTAAAGAATTTTTGGCAGATACCACCACTGAACGTAGCTGACACGGAAGATCTTTTGATAATTAATCATCGAATTTTTAAATTATTCTACCTTGTCCATAAAATCATTTGTTTTGTAGCAAGTGTAGTAATATTTTTGTATACCAGAAATTGTTTAGTCAGCACACGAGAAGAATCCTTTTCAATGACCCGTTACTCTTAAAGTAGTCCCTCTCAAGTCTCTTGATACGGTCATCCAGATGTATTTGTGACAGATCATTGTCAATGACCATTCCGCTCTTGCTACCAAATAGGAAAATATCACCGAGGGAACACTGATCATCGTTTACAGTCCGATGCTCAATTAGGTCCATAACACGATAAGACAATTGTACAACCGCCATGTTGGTTGGAGGACACGCAAGTATATTCTTTTTTTTCTTCAGAAGTAGCTGCAATATAATAGCAACAATCTTTGTTTTGACTTTGCCAGGTGGACCGTGAATCAGCCTCAGAGATGACCTGTGTGAACAATCAAATGTGGAAATGCAACTCTTGATCGTAGAAGCCATGCGTGCTTTGGTGTGTTTTTGGTGAAGTTAGGTTCGCCCAGCTTACACAAATCTGGCGTTCCTAGGACTTCTTTGTGGACCTACTGAGGAGCACGTCAGATGTCGGTCACTACTATGGTACCGTCGGGGGCGACTTCGCGCAGAAGGCCTTCAGGGGGAAGTTCCAGGCACCTCGCATCTGCCACTTCTGAACAATCAGATGGATCAGCTAATGGAACTGTGCCACATGGCGAGGCCGACCATGGAGGACATCTGCTTCAATCTCTGGCCCCAAGAGCCATTGCCGAGAAGCTACTTCGACCTGGTGCAGTGGCTTCAAGGCATCAGCCCCCAAGTCCTTCGCTAGAGGCGTTGTGCCTGCCAGGAGGGTTCTTAATGGGCGTATGCGTGCGTGATGACTCATTACACCGACATCAATGCAACGGAAGTGGCGTCAGACACCACCCCCCTACCGAGAAGTGTTGGAAATATGCTCTAGAGGCAATAATAAATTGTTTATCATATTTCCTTGTTCATGATAAATGTTTATTATTAATGCATGTTCACGCTCTAGTTGGTGAGGACATGTCCTTGTTCCTCCTGACCAACACCCTGACCAGCATCGGCAGTGCTCTTGCCATGGTCTGCGTCAGGCCCCACGAGCCTCAACCCAGCTATTCATGCAACATCTCAACTGCTCATGGTGTTGCTGGTGGGAAAACCGACGGGAGGCTTGTGTTCCAGAAGGATCCTCATGTGTCAAGCAGCTCGCTGGTGGGTGGAGTTCAGCTGGCAACTTCTTCCTGCTGGTTCCTTTGGAATTCGCTGGGAGCTCATCTGGTGAATTCACTGTACACATCTGCATCGACAGAGTGGCGCCGTAGGGATCTTAGCTGGAAGCTATGGACAGAGCCTTTTGGGCCACTCAGCTTACACCACTTTAAGTGACTGCTAGATGTTGCCCAATGTTCTTTAATCACCATCAACTGGAGGAACTAAAATGTGTGTAGGACTCAGTTGTCTTGCTATGTAGCTTGTTGTTGTTTGTAGTGGTAGTAGAATTTATCTTTGCTTAGCTTTGGACCTGACTAAAATCCCAAAGGAAGATCAGTATCTTGCAGATTAAAATTGATTATTAGCTAGCAAGATGAATATTGTTGGTACTAGTCATTGATCCAAGAGCTGGTGTAGTCAAACTCTTATCCCGGCGATGAATGATCTGCATTGTGCAAACATAGATTGCCATTTGCCAATCGTCAGATCGGCACCATACCTCATCATTATGAACTCTTCAATATTTTGGGTTTGATTTTTTCTGTTCTTAGAAAAAGTACCAGGCGTTTAAAAAAGAGAGGAAAGAACAAATATAAATGAAAGAAACTGAAATCAGCAAGTTGTTTATTTCTCTTACTATGCAGAGAACCCAAGGACGAGTCCGATCCGAGAACAAAGCTTCGTACAAACCTGATCGGATCAAATCAAACAACATATCTCTAAGCAACTTCCTTCCCTAATGACCTTCAAAAATTAATGTAGATCATGACATCGTTCAATTGTGAGGCGTTTGGGAAAACCTGGTTCCATCCTTGGCGTGGGGAAGGTAGTAAGCAAGACCTGTTCAGATTATTTTTAAATAAGAACATGAGAAATGACCGGGGGGAGGGGAGGAAGTTGACCCCTCCCCCCGCCCCCGCGTCGTCTCCACCGAGGCGACTCGGGGGAAACCCTAAATCGCCGCCGCCACACCCCTCCTTCCCCCCTCCCCTTCCCCTCCGCCGCCGCCAGAGGTGTGCGCCGGCGTGCGCTCAACACCGATGAAGGTGGCGGCGGGGGATCTGGCGGCTCCACCTCGCGTGGAGGGCTCGGCATCCGGGGCGGCGGCCCCGGGCGAAGAACGTCGGGTGGCCCGGGCGGCGGGCCACTCCGGCCGGAGCTGGTGAGGCGCCGCCCTCGGTCTCGCGGGGGACGAGGAGGCGCCGGTCCACGGTCGCTGGTGGGCGGCCTCCCCTGCGCGGCGGCCGTCGCCAGATGCATCTCACCCTCTCGCCCCCGATCTGCTCCTTCCATCGCCGGATCCGGGTCCTCCCGGGCGTCGGCGGCGCGGATCTCGTCGAGTGGGGTTGGTTTCGGGGGAAATCCCTGGCCGGCGCAGCCACATCGCAGGCGACGCCCTGGGCGCCGTACCCATCCATGGAGGCTGTGTTGAGGATCCTTCTCCCCCTCCTTCCGCTCCCTGCTAGGTGAAAGCCTAGGTCCCCTGATTCGGGCGGCGACGACACATCCGTGTCGTGTTCCTTCTTGGAGGCGCAGTCCGGGGATCGCAGGGGCGGCGAGAGAGTCGGGTTGTGGGCGTGATGGTGGCGGGTGGCAGCTTGGCTCGGCGCTTCAATGCCTCTTCTTCGGTGGCTCATCGCTGTTGCCCTTGTTGCTGCGACTGTGGCCGGCAGCTTTTGCCCTTCGGTGTGGCTTAACTGCGGACGACGGCGGTGCTCGGAAGGTCGTGATCTGTGCTAGCAGGTCTGCTCCTAGTTCTTTCTTCATGCGCAGCTTGGACGTCTTCCCCTGGGTTCAAGGGTGAACCGAGCTGCCGCCTGCCGGTGCGGCATCCTTCGAGCCAGGATGAGAGGGCAGGGGCCCTTTGCAGTGGCAGTTCCAGAGGAGTGTCAGTGCTGTCTTAGAGTTTGGCTACGACCACGAAGCTTGCACGGTGGTGCATCCTCTCAAGTCCGTAGCCTGTCCGGTTGGTGTAGGCCGTCCTGCAGGGTGTTGGCGGCAGCATGGCATGTTCTTGCTATCGATGCTGCCTTTGAGTCTGTTTCGCTTTGCTCCCTGTATCAGCCGCTTGTTTCTCTTCTTGCTTTCCTTGTAAGTTGGTGATCTTGTAATCCTGGCCGGTTGATGGATTTGTTAATTCAAAGCCGGGCTCTCCTTGAGCCTTCGTTCTAAAAAAAAGGAAGTTGACCCCTAGGCTGTCAGTGCATTCCTCCTAAGATTTTCCAAATACATAGTTTGAACATTTTTCCAAATACATGTTAAATATCTTTAGATAAACGTCATTTTTTTAAATACCTGAATATTTTAAAGTATAATGTTTTCAATAAATACCACGGACATATTTTTTAACAAGTAAACATTTTTTAAGTGCCACGTACATCTTTTTAATTGACATGAAACACTTTTTAAAACTACATAAACATTTAGTTACATTGTAAATTTTTTACGAATGTGTTAATATATTTTTGGAACCCCCTTTTTTAAAAAAATCACGTATATTTTTTGAATGTTTCCATTTAAAAAAAACTATGTGAACACTTTTTTACATTATATGGTTTTTAATGTCATGAACATATTTTTAGAACACATGAATATTTTCCTAATATTTCACCTACATTATTCTTTGTATGATAGGAAACATTCTTAATTATGCGAGCATGGTTTTGTAAATTGAAATGCCGCATACATTTTCTTGAAAGGCATGAATATTTTACACACGCCAACTTTTTCCAAATTCCAGGTGATTTTTTACATAAATATTAAGTAAATGAAGTTTTTGAAATATATTTGTGTTTTTAAAGAACAAAAGTAAAAGAGAAACAACACCGAACGAACAAAGAAGAAGAGAAGAAGCTACTTGGGCCTGCCCAATAAGAAACGACGGGAGAGTAGGAGAAGAAAAGCAGCGCCAAGTGCGCGACAGCCTAGTAGGAATCGCTCGCCTAGGCCGTCTCATTTCGCGCGGTTGCTCATTGTCGGTTGTGGCGGTCGCTATTGGTTCGCTAGCTCTCGTTTTATTCCTTCTTTTTCCTTTCTCGTTTTCATTTATTTTTCATTTGTTTTTTTGTTGCTTTTCAACTGTATTCTTTGAGTTTTTTTATCTTCATTTTACTTTTGGATTTCTTTGTTTTCTCGTTTCTTGTCTTCGGCTTTTCTTTCTTTCTTCGCTACACTTTGGGTTTTTTGTTTCTATTTTTTTTGGTTTTTTTCATTTTCTTCTGTTTTCTTTTTTCTTTGTCTTTTTATCAGGTCTTTTCAACACATGTCTACTTTTTATCATTACACAATGTACATTTTTAGAGCACACGCAAAATATTTTTCTGACAAACATTGCACATATTTAAAATACATTATGCATATTTTGAAATGAAGGTTTTGAACACTTTTCTAAATAGACATAACATTTGGCAAATCCAAGTTCTACATTTGTTTATAGTAATAATGGTTTTAACCTACACATATTTTTTACATGAATTAAATTACTCTCTCTCTAATTACTTTTTCTTTTATGCGCGTCGCTAATTAATTTTCCTGCTTTGAATAAAAAAAAAGTTACCCAGCCAATTTCTCGTGCAATGTGTTCCCGCCTAATTTCTCATGTCATGAGTTTTTCGTCCAATTTCTGCGCAAATTATTTACCGTCCAAGAGTTTCACTCCCCATTTCACGTGTCGTCTGTTTCTCACCCATTAATGAAAAACTTGTTGGACATCCGGTTAATCTAGTCGAATTTGAGACATTGTTGTACTAGACTTAGTTTGCATGCTATTTATGGATGATTTATGCTATTTTCCATCCGTACTTTGATGAATATCGACCAGTTTGCATGAATTTCGTCTAGTTAGTTCAAATGCGGGTTGATATCTATGCAGACAGTGTTGGATGGCCGGTTACCATCCACATCTGTCTAGAGGATCAACCAAGTTTCAAACTTGATTGTCATACATGAACTCCATTTCGGATTGCATGGCTTTAAGCCATTCTTTTGAGCTGGGGCGGCGCGAACGCCTCGTTGTAGTGCGCAGGTTCATCTTCTTCTAAGATGAACATTTCATTGTGAAATCATTCGGGAGGTTGATAACTCTTCCTGCTACGCAGTTCAGTTACAAGCTTAACAAGAGTTCTACAACCGGTGTAGTAACTTCTGATTCAGTTGTGCAGACAACTTTTGGACAACTCCTGATTTGTTAGTCCGGTTTACTTTCACTAGAAATTCAATAATCTTGTCAAGCTGCACTGTCCTCCCACTTACTTTTTTAGCAAGAAAACTCCTTACTCGAGAAAGTGTTCATTTGTGACAAACACTTTGTCTTTGAACTTTTGTTAGAATACCGATTGTCTCTTTGGGATAAACTACAAATTACCATTTGTCTGAATCGAGTATTTCATAACTCATATGGTGTCGTACTGTGTCACTCCTAGATTTTTCCCAAATCTAATATGTTGAAAAATTCATAGGGAAGTAAAAAAATTCTAGGAAATACCCATGATTGCTTAGGATTGTTTGTGATTGACTTTAATTTGTTTGATTGTTTGCCTAGAAGGGATAAAATTCCAATGCAACCAGTTCAGACCCTAGCAAGTTTGGAAGAGACCAAAACCATTTTGAAATATTGTTGGGCACAAGGCTAACCTAAATAGGTCCCAAGAATAAGAAAGCCAAAATAATTTCCCTAAAAGAACTTGAGTTGGTTTATTTTTGTTCATTTATTCCTTTTGGGTTTCTTTTTGTTTGTTTTTAATAGTTTACAATATTCTAGTTTCGTGACGTTTAAAAAATGTTCATACATTAAAAATTTGTTAGTGAGAGTTAAAAAAAATGCCCGTGAATCTGTAAAAAAATGTTAATGTAAATCATAATAAATGTTGTTGAAATGTAAAAAGAAAATTCGCGACATATGATTTTTGTTAACCATGAATTAAAAAAATGTTCAGTGTATTGTAAAATTCTCACTGATCATGTATTTTGAAAATCTCCAACATGTATTCTAAAATGTTTACAGTGTGTTATATGATGTTCACATACCCATCCAAAGGCTTTTTTGCGCCATGAGCTCTGCGAAGAAGTAATCTTTCCTCCCCGAGGCGATTGGTCCTTAAACAATGGTCAGCTTGAAGATAGTGTCGTTTTCTCTGTGCCGTAAGGCAATTCTGATGACTGTGGCATCAGACATTGTCGTCAATGGCAGGCCTCTGTGCAAAACTCCGTAGCCTATTGCTACACAAGAAAGTTGTAGTGAATTCGTACACGACATCTGAGTTTAGACTCTTGTAAATGTTGAGTTGTACACTTGTGTTGTCACGTCCTCTTGTAAACGTTGTACCTGTAGCGCCTAATCTCATGGATGGACCGATTCCATCGCCATGCATGCGCCTGCGTGCGCCACTGCGTGCGCTAACTGCTTCCGGCTACTGCTCTCTTGTATGCTATATGTATGGGTGTAATACAATCTGTGGCTTATCCTGTAAACCTTTTTGGTAATCAGAGCACAAGTTCTATCCCTCCCTCCCTCCCATGTCTAACTCCGGCGGCCACCCTGCTGGCGTCACCTCGCCCGTCGCCTCCGAGCCCGACGGTGACCGCGATGGCAACCAATCCCCCCCTCCCCGCGACGCCGTCGACCTCCCCAGCGTGCCTCGTCCCCGCGCACCGCCGACTCCTGATGCCGCGGCCCGGGGCGCCGCTGCTACGCCTGCCGGCCCTCTCTCCCTGGCCGGCGACCTGACCGCGCAGGATCTCACCACGGCGCTTGCCGCCGCTGTCGGCAGTTCCACCCCACCTCTTCCGTCCAACATCACCGGCCTCATTTCCTTCAAGCTGGGCCTTGACGCCACCAACTTCTCACGGTGGTGCCAGTTCATTCGCCTCCTTCTCACCAGGTTCCACGCCCTCGACCACATCCAGCCGGGCAACGAGCATCGTCTCCGTGACCCTACCTGGCCGGACGACGACAACACGATCATCTTGTGGTTCTTCGCCACGATCGAGGGTGAGCTCCTCGATGTCGTCGTCCCACCAGAGGCCTCCGCCCACCTCATCTGGAGTCGTCTGCACTCGTACTTCTACGACAACACGGCGGGTCGTGAGCTCCTTCTCACGCAGGAGTTCCGCGCCACCACCCGCGGCGACATGCGCATCGATGAGTACTGTCGCCGTCTTCAGCATCTCAGTCAGGAGCTCGCAGCCGTCGGTGCTCCCGTGGAAGACCGCACTCTCACTCTCCAGATGCTGTACGGCGTCGGTAAGAATTTGAGATTCAATCTGAGATCATGCAGTCCACGGTGCCGCTCCCGTCCTTTGTGCAGGCGCGCTCTCGCCTTGTCCTGGCTGAGCTCTCCATCGACAAGAAGGCTCGAGCGGAAGGCTCCCACGCGCTCGTCGTCCACAACTCTTCTGGCCCCGCTGAGCGTGGGGCCGACCGCGGCGATGGCCCCGGCCGTGGTGGCGGCCCTCCGCACGGAGGTGGCGGCGACTCTCAACACGGGGGGCCTGGCAGCGGCCCAGGCGGTCGTGGTGGCGGGTCCCAGCCCGGGGGGCAAGGCGGCTACCCCAACAGTGGGCAAGGCAACTGTGCCGGCGGGCGCGGCGGCCGTGGCCGTGGTGGACGAGGCCGTGGCCGCGGTGACCACCACGGTGGCGGGCGCGGGGGGCCTCAGCAGCAACCGTGCCTGGGGTACTTCGCCCCCTGGTCGGCACCCTTCCCTCCACCTCGGGCGCCATGGATCCCACCGAACTCAACCGGGATTCTCGGCCCCCGTCCCGGCGCCCCTGCCCACGCCTACATGATGCATCACGGCGCCCCCTCTGCACCACTGTACCAGCCTGCACCGTACTCCTGGGACCACTCCGCCATGATCCACGCCGCCCCAAGCTACAGCGCCGCCCTTCCGCCAAACGCCGAGTGGTACATGGACACGGGCGCCAGTTCGCACATCACCGGCAATCAGGGTAACTTGAACCTGTCTCATTCTTTTTTAGCGCCTAATTCTCGTCATATCATTGTCGGTGATGGTACTCGTCTCCCTGCAACTGCTACTGGTAGTGCTGCTCTCACCTCACGCCCGTTTTATCTTCACCACATTCTTCTATCACCCAACATTATCACCAATCTTATTTCTGTTCGTCAATTTACTCGTGATAATTTATGTTCCATCGAATTTGATCCCCTCGGTTTTTCTGTGAAGGATCTACTCACCAAGAAAATTCTTCTGAGGTCCAGTAGCACCGGCACGCTCTATCCCTTCCATGGAGGCAATGGCGGCTCAACCTCGACGGCTCTCACAGCCCTCTCTAGTGATCTCTGGCATCGGCGGCTAGGGCACCCCAGCCACACTTTACTCTCGCGCTTTCCCCTCGACTTCTTACAAGTCTGTAATAAAAGTTCCAATAAACTTGATGTTTGTACTGCCTGCCAGCTCGGAAAGCACCAAAAACTCCCCTTCCCCACATCCACTTCTTTTACTACAGCTCCATTTCAACTAATACATTGTGATTTATGGACATCCCCTGTCGTGAGCTTTTCTGGCTACAAATATTATCTTGTTGTGCTTGATGATTTCTCCCACTTCTCCTGGACGTTTCCGTTACGAAATAAATCTGACACTTGCGATACACTACGCCGGTTCTTCTCCTTCGTCTCTACTCAATTCCGTACCACTATTTGTTGTATGCAATGCGATAATGGCGGTGAGTTCCTCTCCGGCGACCTACGCTTGTTTTTTGGCACTCATGGCATCTCTTTCCGTCTAACGTGTCCTCACACTTCACCGCAGAACGGTAAGGCTGAGCGCATGATCCGTACCACAAACGACGTAGTCCGGAGCCTTCTCTCCCAAGCGCACCTTCCTCCTCCCTTTTGGGTCGAGGCCCTTCACACCGCCACGTATCTCCTCAATATGCGGCCGTCCCGAGCCGTGCACTTTTTTACACCATATTTTCTCCTCTACGGCACCCATCCGTCCTACGATCACCTACGCACCTTTGGTTGCCTATGTTTTCCCAATCTTTCTGCCACAACACCACACAAATTAGCTCCTCGATCCACCCGTTGCATTTTCCTGGGTTATCCGCGCGAACAAAAAGGGTATCGTTGCCTTGATCTTACCAGCCGTAGAGTCATTATCTCTAGGCATGTTGTATTTGATAAGCAAACCTTTCCTTATTTTCCCCCTGATTCCAGGATAGCAGATCACATCAATCCCGGCGATAACGGCGGCCAGATTCAGCTTGATTTTTACCCACCGGCAACCTCGCACCAGCCTCTACCACGTACTTCCGCACCCGCTGCTCCCGTTCCGGCGGGCGATCCACCAATTACGCCCAGGCCTCGCGCCCTGCCAACTAGTGCTGCCTCCACCTCGGGCTCTCCGCCCGCATGCACGTCCCCGCCTGCATGCGCATCCCTGCCTGCATGCACTCCCCACGTACGTACTTCCCTCGCCACCACAACTGCACGCCCAACCACCCCGCCTGCCTACTCTCCTGCCTCGCCTGCGAGCATGCGCTGCGCCACCCCTCGCTCACCCACGCCTCGCCTGTCTCGCTCGCTTGCCGCCGGGCCTAGTGCCTCCGCCCCGCGCGCTGTCCCACTACCACCTAGATCCATTGCCGTCCAGCCACCAGTCAATCTTCACCGTATGCACACTCGCGGCAAATCGGGGTACTCTATGCCTAAGCAGGACTACAACCTTTCGGTTTCCACCACTGTCTCCCCGACCCCCTCCTCCTACCGTGTAGCTCTGCGAGACCCCCATTGGCATAATGCTATGTATGATGAATTTTCTGCGCTAATCAAGAATGACACTTGGTCTCTAGTGCCTTGTCCTGCAGGTGTCAATGTGGTGACCGGCAAGTGGATCTACCGTCACAAGCTTCATCCCGACGGGTCCTTGGCATGGTACAAAGCTCGTTGGGTATTGCGTGGTTTCACTCAGCAAGCCGGCGTCGACTACGGGGAAACTTTCTCCCCCGTCGTCAAACCCGCTACCATCCGCGTCATCCTCAGCATCGCCACCGCCAACTCTTGGCCTCTCCATCAACTGGACGTCAAGAATGCTTTTCTTCATGGTCAGCTCGCCGAGACGGTTTACTGTTAGCAGCCCTCGGGGTTCGCTGACCCTTCGTGCCCCACGCATGTCTGCCGTCTCAACAAATCCCTCTATGGTCTTAAACAGGCTCCTCGGACGTGGTTTCTCTGGTTCACAAACTTCTTGCGCACCCTCGGGTTTGTGGCTTCCAAGAGTGATTCATCTCTCTTTATCCTCCACCAACACTCCGGCGTTGCATATTTGTTACTGTATGTCGACGACATTATTCTCACCGCCAACACCACATCCCTCCTCACGTCACTCATCACCTCTCTCAAGAATGAGTTTTCCATGAGCGACTTGGGTGAGCTCCACCATTTTCTTGGCATTAATGTTCATCGCACGCCGCGTGGTCTTTTTCTCTCTCAGGAACAATATGCCCTAGAGCTCTTGGAGCGAGCGAAAATGCTGAATTGCAACCCCATTTCCACCCCCATCGACACCAAGTCCAAACTTTCTGCCTCCGGAGGTTCTCCCATGGCCGACTCAACCCTTTATCGCAGCCTCGCTGGAGCTTTACAGTATCTTACTCTCACCCGTCCGGACATATCATACGCTGTACAGCAGGTTTGCCTCTTCATGCATGCGCCTTTGGACACCCACTTCCAGCTTGTTAAACGCATCCTCCGCTACATAAAAGGCACTTCTCACTTCGGTCTCCAGCTCCACAAAAACTCCTCCCATGAGCTCATCGCCTATTCTGACGCTGATTGGGCCGGGTGCCCAGATACGCGCAAATCCACGTCCGGTTTCTGTGTGTTCCTTGGCACCAATCTTATCTCATGGTCGTCTAAGCGGCAACACACCGTATCTCGTTCCAGTGCCGAGGCAGAGTACTGGGCGGTCGCGAACTGTGTGGCAGAGTCCTGTTGGCTGCACCATCTGTTGCAGGAACTCCATCGACCTCCCCCGCGCGCCACACTTGTATATTGTGATAATGTGAGCGCTATGTACCTCTCCTCCAACCCTGTACAGCACCAGCGTACCAAGCATGTGGAGATCGACCTGCACTTCGTTCGCGATCGTGTGGCTCTCGGAGAAGCTCGCGTCCTTCATGTACCCACGAGCTCACAGTTTGCGGACATCTTCACCAAGGGGCTGCCGTCGGCCGTGTTCAACGAGTTTAGGTCCAGTCTGAATGTTCTCCCCAGCTCACTTCTGACTGCGGGGGGCTGTTGAGTTGTACACTTGTGTTGTCACGTCCTCTTGTAAACGTTGTACCTGTAGCGCCTAATCTCATGGATGGACCGATTCCATCGCCATGCATGCGCCTGCGTGCGCCACTGCGTGCGCTAACTGCTTCCGGCTACTGCTCTCTTGTATGCTATATGTATGGGTGTAATACAATCTGTGGCTTATCCTGTAAACCTTCTTGGTAATCAGAGCACAAGTTCTATCCCTCCCTCCCTCCCATGTCTAACTCCGGCGGCCACCCTGCTGGCGTCACCTCGCCCGTCGCCTCCGAGCCCGACGGTGACCGCGATGGCAACCAATCCCCCCCTCCCCGCGACGCCGTCGACCTCCCCAGCGTGCCTCGTCCCCGCGCACCGCCGACTCCTGATGCCGCGGCCCGGGGCGCCGCTGCTACGCCTGCCGGCCCTCTCTCCCTGGCCGGCGACCTGACCGCGCAGGATCTCACCACGGCGCTTGCCGCCGCTGTCGGCAGTTCCACCCCACCTCTTCCGTCCAACATCACCGGCCTCATTTCCTTCAAGCTGGGCCTTGACGCCACCAACTTCTCACGGTGGTGCCAGTTCATTCGCCTCCTTCTCACCAGGTTCCACGCCCTCGACCACATCCAGCCGGGCAACGAGCATCGTCTCCGTGACCCTACCTGGCCGGACGACGACAACACGATCATCTTGTGGTTCTTCGCCACGATCGAGGGTGAGCTCCTCGATGTCGTCGTCCCACCAGAGGCCTCCGCCCACCTCATCTGGAGTCGTCTGCACTCGTACTTCTACGACAACGCGGCGGGTCGTGAGCTCCTTCTCACGCAGGAGTTCCGCGCCACCACCCGCGGCGACATGCGCATCGATGAGTACTGTCGCCGTCTTCAGCATCTCAGTCAGGAGCTCGCAGCCGTCGGTGCTCCCGTGGAAGACCGCACTCTCACTCTCCAGATGCTGTACGGCGTCGGTAAGAATTTGAGATTCAATCTGAGATCATGCAGTCCACGGTGCCGCTCCCGTCCTTTGTGCAGGCGCGCTCTCGCCTTGTCCTGGCTGAGCTCTCCATCGACAAGAAGGCTCGAGCGGAAGGCTCCCACGCGCTCGTCGTCCACAACTCTTCTGGCCCCGCTGAGCGTGGGGCCGACCGCGGCGATGGCCCCGGCCGTGGTGGCGGCCCTCCGCACGGAGGTGGCGGCGACTCTCAACACGGGGGGCCTGGCAGCGGCCCAGGCGGTCGTGGTGGCGGGTCCCAGCCCGGGGGGCAAGGCGGCTACCCCAACAGTGGGCAAGGCAACTGTGCCGGCGGGCGCGGCGGCCGTGGCCGTGGTGGACGAGGCCGTGGCCGCGGTGACCACCACGGTGGCGGGCGCGGGGGGCCTCAGCAGCAACCGTGCCTGGGGTACTTCGCCCCCTGGTCGGCACCCTTCCCTCCACCTCGGGCGCCATGGATCCCACCGAACTCAACCGGGATTCTCGGCCCCCGTCCCGGCGCCCCTGCCCACGCCTACATGATGCATCACGGCGCCCCCTCTGCACCACTGTACCAGCCTGCACCGTACTCCTGGGACCACTCCGCCATGATCCACGCCGCCCCAAGCTACAACGCCGCCCTTCCGCCAAACGCCGAGTGGTACATGGACACGGGCGCCAGTTCGCACATCACCGGCAATCAGGGTAACTTGAACCTGTCTCATTCTTTTTTAGCGCCTAATTCTCGTCATATCATTGTCGGTGATGGTACTCGTCTCCCTGCAACTGCTACTGGTAGTGCTGCTCTCACCTCACGCCCGTTTTATCTTCACCACATTCTTCTATCACCCAACATTATCACCAATCTTATTTCTGTTCGTCAATTTACTCGTGATAATTTATGTTCCATCGAATTTGATCCCCTCGGTTTTTCTGTGAAGGATCTACTCACCAAGAAAATTCTTCTGAGGTCCAGTAGCACCGGCACGCTCTATCCCTTCCATGGAGGCAATGGCGGCTCAACCTCGACGGCTCTCACAGCCCTCTCTAGTGATCTCTGGCATCGGCGGCTAGGGCACCCCAGCCACACTTTACTCTCGCGCTTTCCCCTCGACTTCTTACAAGTCTGTAATAAAAGTTCCAATAAACTTGATGTTTGTACTGCCTGCCAGCTCGGAAAGCACCAAAAACTCCCCTTCCCCACATCCACTTCTTTTACTACAGCTCCATTTCAACTAATACATTGTGATTTATGGACATCCCCTGTCGTGAGCTTTTCTGGCTACAAATATTATCTTGTTGTGCTTGATGATTTCTCCCACTTCTCCTGGACGTTTCCGTTACGAAATAAATCTGACACTTGCGATACACTACGCCGGTTCTTCTCCTTCGTCTCTACTCAATTCCGTACCACTATTTGTTGTATGCAATGCGATAATGGCGGTGAGTTCCTCTCCGGCGACCTACGCTTGTTTTTTGGCACTCATGGCATCTCTTTCCGTCTAACGTGTCCTCACACTTCACCGCAGAACGGTAAGGCTGAGCGCATGATCCGTACCACAAACGACGTAGTCCGGAGCCTTCTCTCCCAAGCGCACCTTCCTCCTCCCTTTTGGGTCGAGGCCCTTCACACCGCCACGTATCTCCTCAATATGCGGCCGTCCCGAGCCGTGCACTTTTTTACACCATATTTTCTCCTCTACGGCACCCATCCGTCCTACGATCACCTACGCACCTTTGGTTGCCTATGTTTTCCCAATCTTTCTGCCACAACACCACACAAATTAGCTCCTCGATCCACCCGTTGCATTTTCCTGGGTTATCCGCGCGAACAAAAAGGGTATCGTTGCCTTGATCTTACCAGCCGTAGAGTCATTATCTCTAGGCATGTTGTATTTGATAAGCAAACCTTTCCTTATTTTCCCCCTGATTCCAGGATAGCAGATCACATCAATCCCGGCGATAACGGCGGCCAGATTCAGCTTGATTTTTACCCACCGGCAACCTCGCACCAGCCTCTACCACGTACTTCCGCACCCGCTGCTCCCGTTCCGGCGGGCGATCCACCAATTACGCCCAGGCCTCGCGCCCTGCCAACTAGTGCTGCCTCCACCTCGGGCTCTCCGCCCGCATGCACGTCCCCGCCTGCATGCGCATCCCTGCCTGCATGCACTCCCCACGTACGTACTTCCCTCGCCACCACAACTGCACGCCCAACCACCCCGCCTGCCTACTCTCCTGCCTCGCCTGCGAGCATGCGCTGCGCCACCCCTCGCTCACCCACGCCTCGCCTGTCTCGCTCGCTTGCCGCCGGGCCTAGTGCCTCCGCCCCGCGCGCTGTCCCACTACCACCTAGATCCATTGCCGTCCAGCCACCAGTCAATCTTCACCGTATGCACACTCACGGCAAATCGGGGTACTCTATGCCTAAGCAGGACTACAACCTTTCGGTTTCCACCACTGTCTCCCCGATCCCCTCCTCCTACCGTGTAGCTCTGCGAGACCCCCATTGGCATAATGCTATGTATGATGAATTTTCTGCGCTAATCAAGAATGACACTTGGTCTCTAGTGCCTTGTCCTGCAGGTGTCAATGTGGTGACCGGCAAGTGGATCTACCGTCACAAGCTTCATCCCGACGGGTCCTTGGCATGGTACAAAGCTCGTTGGGTATTGCGTGGTTTCACTCAGCAAGCCGGCGTCGACTACGGGGAAACTTTCTCCCCTGTCGTCAAACCCGCTACCATCCGCGTCATCCTCAGCATCGCCACCGCCAACTCTTGGCCTCTCCATCAACTGGACGTCAAGAATGCTTTTCTTCATGGTCAGCTCGCCGAGACGGTTTACTGTCAGCAGCCCTCGGGGTTCGCTGACCCTTCGTGCCCCACGCATGTCTGCCGTCTCAACAAATCCCTCTATGGTCTTAAACAGGCTCCTCGGACGTGGTTTCTCTGGTTCACAAACTTCTTGCGCACCCTCGGGTTTGTGGCTTCCAAGAGTGATTCATCTCTCTTTATCCTCCACCAACACTCCGGCGTTGCATATTTGTTACTGTATGTCGACGACATTATTCTCACCGCCAACACCACATCCCTCCTCACGTCACTCATCACCTCTCTCAAGAATGAGTTTTCCATGAGCGACTTGGGTGAGCTCCACCATTTTCTTGGCATTAATGTTCATCGCACGCCGCGTGGTCTTTTTCTCTCTCAGGAACAATATGCCCTAGAGCTCTTGGAGCGAGCGAAAATGCTGAATTGCAACCCCATTTCCACCCCCATCGACACCAAGTCCAAACTTTCTGCCTCCGGAGGTTCTCCCATGGCCGACTCAACCCTTTATCGCAGCCTCGCTGGAGCTTTACAGTATCTTACTCTCACCCGTCCGGACATATCATACGCTGTACAGCAGGTTTGCCTCTTCATGCATGCGCCTTTGGACACCCACTTCCAGCTTGTTAAACGCATCCTCCGCTACATAAAAGGCACTTCTCACTTCGGTCTCCAGCTCCACAAAAACTCCTCCCATGAGCTCATCGCCTATTCTGACGCTGATTGGGCCGGGTGCCCAGATACGCGCAAATCCACGTCCGGTTTCTGTGTGTTCCTTGGCACCAATCTTATCTCATGGTCGTCTAAGCGGCAACACACCGTATCTCGTTCCAGTGCCGAGGCAGAGTACTGGGCGGTCGCGAACTGTGTGGCAGAGTCCTGTTGGCTGCACCATCTGTTGCAGGAACTCCATCGACCTCCCCCGCGCGCCACACTTGTATATTGTGATAATGTGAGCGCTATGTACCTCTCCTCCAACCCTGTACAGCACCAGCGTACCAAGCATGTGGAGATCGACCTGCACTTCGTTCGCGATCGTGTGGCTCTCGGAGAAGCTCGCGTCCTTCATGTACCCACGAGCTCACAGTTTGCGGACATCTTCACCAAGGGGCTGCCGTCGGCCGTGTTCAACGAGTTTAGGTCCAGTCTGAATGTTCTCCCCAGCTCACTTCTGACTGCGGGGGGCTGTTGAGTTGTACACTTGTGTTGTCACGTCCTCTTGTAAACGTTGTACCTGTAGCGCCTAATCTCATGGATGGACCGATTCCATCGCCATGCATGCGCCTGCGTGCGCCACTGCGTGCGCTAACTGCTTCCGGCTACTGCTCTCTTGTATGCTATATGTATGGGTGTAATACAATCTGTGGCTTATCCTGTAAACCTTCTTGGTAATCAGAGCACAAGTTCTATCCCTCCCTCCCTCCCATGTCTAACTCCGGCGGCCACCCTGCTGGCGTCACCTCGCCCGTCGCCTCCGAGCCCGACGGTGACCGCGATGGCAACCAATCCCCCCCTCCCCGCGACGCCGTCGACCTCCCCAGCGTGCCTCGTCCCCGCGCACCGCCGACTCCTGATGCCGCGGCCCGGGGCGCCGCTGCTACGCCTGCCGGCCCTCTCTCCCTGGCCGGCGACCTGACCGCGCAGGATCTCACCACGGCGCTTGCCGCCGCTGTCGGCAGTTCCACCCCACCTCTTCCGTCCAACATCACCGGCCTCATTTCCTTCAAGCTGGGCCTTGACGCCACCAACTTCTCACGGTGGTGCCAGTTCATTCGCCTCCTTCTCACCAGGTTCCACGCCCTCGACCACATCCAGCCGGGCAACGAGCATCGTCTCCGTGACCCTACCTGGCCGGACGATGACAACACGATCATCTTGTGGTTCTTCGCCACGATCGAGGGTGAGCTCCTCGATGTCGTCGTCCCACCAGAGGCCTCCGCCCACCTCATCTGGAGTCGTCTGCACTCGTACTTCTACGACAACGCGGCGGGTCGTGAGCTCCTTCTCACGCAGGAGTTCCGCGCCACCACCCGCGGCGACATGCGCATCGATGAGTACTGTCGCCGTCTTCAGCATCTCAGTCAGGAGCTCGCAGCCGTCGGTGCTCCCGTGGAAGACCGCACTCTCACTCTCCAGATGCTGTACGGCGTCGGTAAGAATTTGAGATTCAATCTGAGATCATGCAGTCCACGGTGCCGCTCCCGTCCTTTGTGCAGGCGCGCTCTCGCCTTGTCCTGGCTGAGCTCTCCATCGACAAGAAGGCTCGAGCGGAAGGCTCCCACGCGCTCGTCGTCCACAACTCTTCTGGCCCCGCTGAGCGTGGGGCCGACCGCGGCGATGGCCCCGGCCGTGGTGGCGGCCCTCCGCACGGAGGTGGCGGCGACTCTCAACACGGGGGGCCTGGCAGCGGCCCAGGCGGTCGTGGTGGCGGGTCCCAGCCCGGGGGGCAAGGCGGCTACCCCAACAGTGGGCAAGGCAACTGTGCCGGCGGGCGCGGCGGCCGTGGCCGTGGTGGACGAGGCCGTGGCCGCGGTGACCACCACGGTGGCGGGCGCGGGGGGCCTCAGCAGCAACCGTGCCTGGGGTACTTCGCCCCCTGGTCGGCACCCTTCCCTCCACCTCGGGCGCCATGGATCCCACCGAACTCAACCGGGATTCTCGGCCCCCGTCCCGGCGCCCCTGCCCACGCCTACATGATGCATCACGGCGCCCCCTCTGCACCACTGTACCAGCCTGCACCGTACTCCTGGGACCACTCCGCCATGATCCACGCCGCCCCAAGCTACAGCGCCGCCCTTCCGCCAAACGCCGAGTGGTACATGGACACGGGCGCCAGTTCGCACATCACCGGCAATCAGGGTAACTTGAACCTGTCTCATTCTTTTTTAGCGCCTAATTCTCGTCATATCATTGTCGGTGATGGTACTCGTCTCCCTGCAACTGCTACTGGTAGTGCTGCTCTCACCTCACGCCCGTTTTATCTTCACCACATTCTTCTATCACCCAACATTATCACCAATCTTATTTCTGTTCGTCAATTTACTCGTGATAATTTATGTTCCATCGAATTTGATCCCCTCGGTTTTTCTGTGAAGGATCTACTCACCAAGAAAATTCTTCTGAGGTCCAGTAGCACCGGCACGCTCTATCCCTTCCATGGAGGCAATGGCGGCTCAACCTCGACGGCTCTCACAGCCCTCTCTAGTGATCTCTGGCATCGGCGGCTAGGGCACCCCAGCCACACTTTACTCTCGCGCTTTCCCCTCGACTTCTTACAAGTCTGTAATAAAAGTTCCAATAAACTTGATGTTTGTACTGCCTGCCAGCTCGGAAAGCACCAAAAACTCCCCTTCCCCACATCCACTTCTTTTACTACAGCTCCATTTCAACTAATACATTGTGATTTATGGACATCCCCTGTCGTGAGCTTTTCTGGCTACAAATATTATCTTGTTGTGCTTGATGATTTCTCCCACTTCTCCTGGACGTTTCCGTTACGAAATAAATCTGACACTTGCGATATACTACGCCGGTTCTTCTCCTTCGTCTCTACTCAATTCCGTACCACTATTTGTTGTATGCAATGCGATAATGGCGGTGAGTTCCTCTCCGGCGACCTACGCTTGTTTTTTGGCACTCATGGCATCTCTTTCCGTCTAACGTGTCCTCACACTTCACCGCAGAACGGTAAGGCTGAGCGCATGATCCGTACCACAAACGACGTAGTCCGGAGCCTTCTCTCCCAAGCGCACCTTCCTCCTCCCTTTTGGGTCGAGGCCCTTCACACCGCCACGTATCTCCTCAATATGCGGCCGTCCCGAGCCGTGCACTTTTTTACACCATATTTTCTCCTCTACGGCACCCATCCGTCCTACGATCACCTACGCACCTTTGGTTGCCTATGTTTTCCCAATCTTTCTGCCACAACACCACACAAATTAGCTCCTCGATCCACCCGTTGCATTTTCCTGGGTTATCCGCGCGAACAAAAAGGGTATCATTGCCTTGATCTTACCAGCCGTAGAGTCATTATCTCTAGGCATGTTGTATTTGATAAGCAAACCTTTCCTTATTTTCCCCCTGATTCCAGGATAGCAGATCACATCAATCCCGGCGATAACGGCGGCCAGATTCAGCTTGATTTTTACCCACCGGCAACCTCGCACCAGCCTCTACCACGTACTTCCGCACCCGCTGCTCCCGTTCCGGCGGGCGATCCACCAATTACGCCCAGGCCTCGCGCCCTGCCAACTAGTGCTGCCTCCACCTCGGGCTCTCCGCCCGCATGCACGTCCCCGTCTGCATGCGCATCCCTGCCTGCATGCACTCCCCACGTACGTACTTCCCTCGCCACCACAACTGCACGCCCAACCACCCCGCCTGCCTACTCTCCTGCCTCGCCTGCGAGCATGCACTGCGCCACCCCTCGCTCACCCACGCCTCGCCTGTCTCGCTCGCTTGCCGCCGGGCCTAGTGCCTCCGCCCCGCGCGCTGTCCCACTACCACCTAGATCCATTGCCGTCCAGCCACCAGTCAATCTTCACCGTATGCACACTCGCGGCAAATCGGGGTACTCTATGCCTAAGCAGGACTACAACCTTTCGGTTTCCACCACTGTCTCCCCGATCCCCTCCTCCTACCGTGTAGCTCTGCGAGACCCCCATTGGCATAATGCTATGTATGATGAATTTTCTGCGCTAATCAAGAATGACACTTGGTCTCTAGTGCCTTGTCCTGCAGGTGTCAATGTGGTGACCGGCAAGTGGATCTACCGTCACAAGCTTCATCCCGACGGGTCCTTGGCATGGTACAAAGCTCGTTGGGTATTGCGTGGTTTCACTCAGCAAGCCGGCGTCGACTACGGGGAAACTTTCTCCCCCGTCGTCAAACCCGCTACCATCCGCGTCATCCTCAGCATCGCCACCGCCAACTCTTGGCCTCTCCATCAACTGGACGTCAAGAATGCTTTTCTTCATGGTCAGCTCGCCGAGACGGTTTACTGTCAGCAGCCCTCGGGGTTCGCTGACCCTTCGTGCCCCACGCATGTCTGCCGTCTCAACAAATCCCTCTATGGTCTTAAACAGGCTCCTCGGACGTGGTTTCTCTGGTTCACAAACTTCTTGCGCACCCTCGGGTTTGTGGCTTCCAAGAGTGATTCATCTCTCTTTATCCTCCACCAACACTCCGGCGTTGCATATTTGTTACTGTATGTCGACGACATTATTCTCACCGCCAACACCACATCCCTCCTCACGTCACTCATCACCTCTCTCAAGAATGAGTTTTCCATGAGCGACTTGGGTGAGCTCCACCATTTTCTTGGCATTAATGTTCATCGCACGCCGCGTGGTCTTTTTCTCTCTCAGGAACAATATGCCCTAGAGCTCTTGGAGCGAGCGAAAATGCTGAATTGCAACCCCATTTCCACCCCCATCGACACCAAGTCCAAACTTTCTGCCTCCGGAGGTTCTCCCATGGCCGACTCAACCCTTTATCGCAGCCTCGCTGGAGCTTTACAGTATCTTACTCTCACCCGTCCGGACATATCATACGCTGTACAGCAGGTTTGCCTCTTCATGCATGCGCCTTTGGACACCCACTTCCAGCTTGTTAAACGCATCCTCCGCTACATAAAAGGCACTTCTCACTTCGGTCTCCAGCTCCACAAAAACTCCTCCCATGAGCTCATCGCCTATTCTGACGCTGATTGGGCCGGGTGCCCAGATACGCGCAAATCCACGTCCGGTTTCTGTGTGTTCCTTGGCACCAATCTTATCTCATGGTCGTCTAAGCGGCAACACACCGTATCTCGTTCCAGTGCCGAGGCAGAGTACTGGGCGGTCGCGAACTGTGTGGCAGAGTCCTGTTGGCTGCACCATCTGTTGCAGGAACTCCATCGACCTCCCCCGCGCGCCACACTTGTATATTGTGATAATGTGAGCGCTATGTACCTCTCCTCCAACCCTGTACAGCACCAGCGTACCAAGCATGTGGAGATCGACCTGCACTTCGTTCGCGATCGTGTGGCTCTCGGAGAAGCTCGCGTCCTTCATGTACCCACGAGCTCGCAGTTTGCGGACATCTTCACCAAGGGGCTGCCGTCGGCCGTGTTCAACGAGTTTAGGTCCAGTCTGAATGTTCTCCCCAGCTCACTTCTGACTGCGGGGGGCTGTTGAGTTGTACACTTGTGTTGTCACGTCCTCTTGTAAACGTTGTACCTGTAGCGCCTAATCTCATGGATGGACCGATTCCATCGCCATGCATGCGCCTGCGTGCGCCACTGCGTGCACTAACTGCTTTCGGCTACTGCTCTCTTGTATGCTATATGTATGGGTGTAATACAATCTGTGGCTTATCCTGCAAACCTTCTGTAAACACACGATGTGGCAGCTGGATGCGGCGATAAATAGCATTCACACGAGAAATAATCATCTCCACATACCCCCGCGTCGCCTCTCTCGGGCGACACGGGGGAACTCCCCTCCGATGCCGGCGCCTGCTCACAACCCTCCTCCCGCTCACCTCGCCGCTGCCTGAGGAGCCTGCCGGCGAAGCCCGGTCAGGCTCCAGGGAGGGTGGCGGTGGGGCATCTCCCGGCATGGTGCTAGGGCGGATCTGGTGGCCCAGGAGTCGGGGCGGCGCGACGGTGGCTCGCAGCGGCCAAGTGTGGTGCGGGCACGACTGAGGTGGCTGGACGCTGGGCGAGTGCGTGTCTGGTGAGTGGGCGTGGGGAGCGGCGCCGATCTGATGCAGGAGCATGGGCGCGGGGTGGAGTGCAGGGGCATAGGTGGAGCTCGAGCTCGCGCGGTGGTCTTCGCTGCTACACAACTGCTCTGGCTCCCGGTGTGCGATGTGCATGAGGCATGGCGCGTGGTAGAGGGGCTCGGGCGTGAGGTGCTCGAGCGGCAGCTTGGCCGTGAGGGGCGCGGCAGGTGCGTGCCTGCGCGAGAAGCTGTGCGAACGCCCTGGTGATGTGCGGGTCGAAGGCCTGGGTTGGTGACGAAGAGCACCTCCAGCTGCGAGTGAAGAGCGCCTCCAGCTGCGAGTCTCTGGCAGTTGCGGCGGCGTGCATGGGCCGCGTCCGTGTTTCGGTTGCTTAGCTGCGGCTCGGAACCATGGTGGCTCTTGGCTTCGGGCAGCGCTCCTCTGTTTCCTATCGGCATGATGCTTGGTAGGGCACGGCGGCTTGCGCTGCGTCCGGTGGCTCGGCGTCCGGAAGACCATTGATGAATTTGGGGACTCATTTTGTAGGTTGACCATCGGTGGTCTTCGTGAGGTGCGGTTGGTTACGACGGATCTCGGAGCTTCTTATTCGTAGATGGGCAGCTTCAATGGTGGTGGGCTTTGGTGGGCTTGCTGGCGCCGGTGCGGGATGATGTGTGGCTAAGGTGGTGTGGGAGATTGGGTGAAGACCTTGTCTCGGCTTTGTGCCGTGACCATCGATGGCGGCGACTGCAACCGTCGTTGACCTTCTTGGAGGCATCGTTGCTTTGCTGCGGCACCCCTCCCGCACGAATCTGGCTATCTTGGCCTCTCCAGGGGAAACCCTTGATATGTGATCGGACGATGGCGGCACCTCAGCGTCGCACTCCCTGTTGGGGGCTTCGTCTTGGGAGCTCGGCATCGGCAAGCGAGACCGGTGGATGGCGGAGGTTGTTGCGACCTGGTTTCTGTGACAACGATGATGGTGGGTGCGATGTCGGCACCGCGGCAATGGTTGAGGTAGTCGGCTTTTCTCGGGCGTGTCCACGGGTTTGCCTTGGTCTGTTTGTTGCTGTGAAGTCGAAGCTGCTGCGGCGGGGCCCTGTGGTATACAATGACAGGCTGCAGGTGAACCGTTCAGCGATATTCCGTGGCACCAGCCGTGCCTCCTTCATAGTTCTCCGTCAGAGTCGGAGCTGCGCTATCTGGTCGCACGTGGCTGAGCTCTGGTACATATCTTCATACATCGTCACACGGACTCTCCAATGTGTGTTCAGTCGACGATCGCCTATGGCGAAGTCGGAGTTGTTTGCTCAGGATTTAGGGATGACGATGACGCCTTTAGGGGAGGAGGTGATGACGATGATGCATGTGTGTTGTCTCGACGAGGCCTTCCTTGGAGTGGTGTGCGTGGGTATCTTGTGTGTGCCGCTCAGTGGTTGTGATGGTTATCGCCCGGTTATCCCCGATCAACTGGGCAATCTGGTTTTCGCTTAGTTTTCCTTAATTAACTGAGCAATCTTTTCTTATTAATGAATGCAGGATAACTGCCATTTTGAAAAAAAAGTCGTGCGGCGATCTGGGCAATTCAGCCCCTTTGACGTTCAACACAGGAAATTGATGGGGTTTTCTAGTTAACATCTTGACACAACAAAGACCCCACAGAGACTGATATAAATTTGTGGCGGAAATTTAGAAGAATCGTTGATGGTGGTTACCTGAGATGAACAACAAACCAAATCAAAGACTGGGTGTTACCGGCAAACACCTGTGACTTGCTCGATCCAAATGTCGTCTCAGACCTGGTAATGCACATGGAACTTATGGACAAAGCTTGGGTGAAGAGGAGGCCGACCATGGTGGCCGATGTGTGAGGACGGGACGGATCTTGCCTGGATCAGGTGACCTGGGGAGGAGGGCCACCGGCTCGGCGGTGCCATCCAGATCAAGGGCGTGGACAGCAAGAGGGCGCCTTCGCAGCTCATCATCGGTGTACGTGAAGGATGGAGACGTCAGCTCCACCTCCTCTGGTCGTCCCCTGGGTAGGGTTAGGGAAGATAATAGGAGGGTATGAGAGGTAATGACGGCGTCACGGGTCCTGGCGGGAGAGGCGCGGCCCACTGATCGGTTTTGCGGCGGCTCCGGTGGTGGAGCAGTGTCAGGCGGCGGCTGCGGTGTACGACCTCATCCGTTGGCCAGAGGCAGGCGGCATGGGTCGCGGCCTCGCGGGGGAGTTAGCGAGCGAGGGGATCCGATTGCGATTGCTTTCCTTCTTCTTTTCTCCCCTTGCGTGATTGTAGGTATTGCATAGGTGCAGAGCGGAGCTTGGTATATTCATCTGCGGTGAAGCACGTTCAACCAAGGTAAATTACTAAGTGCACTCAGCAAATAGATTAGCTTATACCTAGCTGTTAGATTAAGTTTACCGAGCCTAATCATACAATGCTATTTTTTTAACACGGTACACACGCAATCGCTCATATACACGTGCATACAGCACTCATCCCTATCAACGCACACACACATCCTACACTTGTGAACACCTCAGAAAGACTGGTTCGGCATATCATGCTTCTCCCACTAAATGTGCATCGCCGAAAATCTTGAAATAAATCCAGAAATAAATACGAGCACTAGGACTTATGTTAATGGGGATACCACAGTCTCTATAACCATCCAACCACAAGTTGGTTCGCATCGTATAGTGGTAATCAAACTGTGTACATCAGCCGTGTGGCTTTTATATAAAGAATTAAATAAGCAATATTCATCTCTACGTACATCCAGTCTGATCTACACAGAACAAAACAGAGAAATTAGAACCTTCAGATCAGATCGCTTAATTAGATCTAACAGTCAAGATTACATCAACACCACGTTCAAAGTGCGTTTAGCAATTTTTCCGGGCGGACGAAAACTCTGTCATCCTGCACGCACGGCCGTGTCCTTGTCAAAGCCTATCCCACTTCCTCGATCCACAATCCTCTGTGCAAAATCACAAAACTGCCCTTTGGCCAAAGTTCGGCACAAAATGGCCCTCTTTTGAAAATATTTCATAAAATGGCCCTTTCCTCATGGCGCCCGCACCTGGGGCGCCATGCTAGACATCATAACGCCCCAGTCAAGGGCGCCATGTCGCGGCGCTGACCAGCCACGTCGATACGCCTGGGCCCATCTGTGGTTGCATGACGCCCCAGGGACGGGGGCGCTAAGGGCGTGACCATGACGCCCTGGGCGGGGGCGCCATGCCCCTTCGATGAAATTACCCCCTGCCGCCGCGATTCACTACAGAGAGAGACAGAGGCTCGTCTCTGTTCTTCCTCTCGTCGCCCAGCCCGCCGCCCCTCCCTTCCCTCCTCCAAATCCGCGGCCAAGAAGGACATATCGAAGGGGAAAACCGGTGGATCTTCTTCCCGTCCTAATTCTCTAGGTAATCCCCCAACTTTGTCCTCTTTTTATTGGTTAATTTTGTTGCATTCACCCCATGTGTAGAAACCCTAGTTCATCCACTTTTTCAAAATTTGTTGATATTTGCATTTTGTATTAGAAATGTATGGGTAGGGATATGTATGGTATGATTACTATTTGGTACTTATAGTAGGTTTTTTTTTAGTTTTTATGTATTTGGTAGCAAATTTGACATAGAGAATAGAAGGTTGTGTGCAAATGTGTGTGTGTGCATATTCACTTGTATGGATGATTTGGCTTAGGTACAAATTTGTAGTTGTATGTATCCATTTGTTGGATATGGATATTTGCACCTATATGTATGTTTATATTTCCATTATTCTGGATATTTACAAATGAAAAGGAGGCTTACGATGTACATTGTAATGTTGTAGGATGGCTTCTCTGATCCATTCATCGTACGATCTACTTCATCGTGCATGGTTCATGGCAGATGAAAGAAGGGTTTTTGACCAGCTTCACTTGAGGTCTGGTGCAGTTCATGAGAAGATGGAATATGACGAGCGATACATGGAGTATATCTGGAAGACCGGGCTTCTCCCATTTGTCTCACTCGTGTCTCGTTCGATGCCGAAGATGAATCCTTGTGCGATCACGGCACTAGTTGACCGTTGGCGCCCTGAGACACATACTTTCCACTTCTTTGCTGGAGAGATGACGGTGACTTTGCAGGATGTTACAATGATCACTGGACTTCCTATCAAAGGAGAGCCTATTTGTTTTAGCACAGATTTAGAGGGATGGCGTGTGACTATGGTGGGACTCATTGGGAAGGAGCCGGGGCTGCAAGGGAAGTCCGCCGGTGCAAGTTATCATTGGATTGCTGAGAACTTTAGCAAGTGCTCGGATGATGTTGATGATGAAACCAGTATTGCAGGGCATACTTGTGGTATGTAATCAACTGGACTCTTTTCTCGGATGGCACGGGCGTGAATGCTTCCTTTATGTGGTTAAAGTTGTTTGCTGGGTGGGAACATGGACTGAGTTGGGGTACAACGGCACTAGCTTATTTGTATCGGCAGGTAACTAGTTTTGCATAGTATCTTAACAATGTAGATATTTTATATGGTTTGTACTGACATATCTACTATTTGTGTGTAGTTGGACGAGGCTTGCCGTAGGGGCGTGGATCCAAAGAACACCGCCAAGGCAAAGGAAGCCAATATCGGTGGTCCCATGCTTCTCTTGTCGGTCTGGAGTTGGGAACGCTTGCCAGTTGGGCGGCCAACGCCTGCGGGTCTTGGTTATGAGCCATGGGATGATCATGATGACCCGGACCGTATGCCTACATGGGCGTATAAGTGGGACAAGGTTGAAGGTTTTGTTGGCAATTCAAAGACCATGTATTTGCACTATTGCAACGAGCTCGACATCATGACCCCGGAGCAGGTTAGTTTGTTGACTGTGTTGCCCCTTCGGTTTTCCAAAAATCATAGTAAGCATCTATTTTATTATTTGACGCTACAGGTGACCTGGGAGCCATACGAAACGGCAGGTAATATTGGCAGAAGTCTCACTTTCAGATTGAATTGAAAGTGTTATGAAGAAGCAAACCTATGGCGGATGCGTTGCCCATTGATTTGTTACTATGCCGTTGAGTTTCATCAGCCACAACGGGTTATGACACAGTTTGGCTTATATTAGGAGACCCCGCCAGAGTACAAAGACACTTTGATACATCTGCATAGGTAAATGCTTAATACTACTTGAAGGTATTCTTTTAATTGTTTCATGCTACTAACGAACATGATGAATTTGAATAAGCAGCTTGGACAAGATGAAGTAGAAGAGTATAAAGAAGTGGAATCATGAGCATGACATGTATATCCAGGAGTTCAAGCACAAGATCAATAAGATTGAGCTCTCATTGCGTGAACCTACTCCTAAGACTCCCCCGCGGGCTTTCGATACGGAAGCATTCACCCACTATCTCGTGTGGTTTCGTTCCGTTACGCGTACTCAAAGAAACCCACCGACATTTGATCCAAATGACATATTGCATGAACCCAATCCGTGGTTCGACCGGATGACCAACATGCAGTACAACAAACTTATAAGAGATGGTAGACGGTATGAATCGGCGCCCGTTGTCCGCTTTGTGGTAAGTTACCATTATCTCTAGTTGGAACCATAAGAAACATTGAACCGAACATGATTTATTTTGTCGTTTTGAACAGCAATCCGAGCTCTCGAAGCATGTGAACGACGCTAGCGAGGCACTCAAGTAACCTCCAGGTGATAAGGCGTACAACAAGCTAAAAGCTTTTGTTGAGATATGACGCTTCGTAAATTGATTTCCATAAACACTTGTTAATGTTTATCTCCTTACTCTAACATGTTGATTTCATAGCGGAGCAAGTCTTGGGCACGTGGCCTGGGTGCTCTACTAGGCTGTCGTTCCATCGATGTCGCCATGCCTTCTACGTCGAGGTCGAGATCATCATCAAGTGCCACAGAACACCCACTCGACGACTCGGTTGATGGCGAGGGGGAGGAGGGCGATGAAAAGACGCATGATGAGATCAACACCTCGCAGATGCCCGATGCACCCCAGCCTAGTCAAAGGCGTGGAAAGTATACTCCGCACAAATACGACAGGAAGGCACGTAAGGCCCCCATGATCGAGGTCGCTTCAGAGGAGGAGGAGGAGGAGGAGGTGGAGGTGCCGCTGTAGAGGAGAAGGCGCTTAGTGAAGGGGAAGGATGTCGCACCGGCTAAGAGGGGGAAAGGAAGGAAATGATGCATTTGTCTTGAACTATGTAGGAAACTTGATGCATTTGTGGTGAACTATGTATGATACTTGATGCATTTGTGGTGAACTATGTATGAAACTTTGTCTTGAACTATGTGTGAGACTTGACGCATTTGTGATGGTTCTCTTCCACTTAATGTTCTTGAAGCATCAGCAAAACTCCAGCAAAAGCAGTAGCAGTACTCAGCAAATAGCCAGCAGCAGCATCAGCAAAATAGCTAGTTGACAGCATGGCGCCCCGGGGCAGGGCGCCATGCCTGTTGGCAGCATGGCGCCCCGGGGCAGGGCGCCATGCCTGTTGGCAGCATGGCGCCCCAGGGCAAGGCGCCATGCCTGTTGGCTGCAGAAACGGCTAAGGACCCCAATTTTTGCTCTCTGATGTTCAGGGCATCATGCTGGTTAAGTCGGCGTGCCATGTATGGCGCCCCATAGTAGGGCACTGTGCATACTCACATGACGCCCTGGGTCAGGGCGCCATGCCTGTTGACTGCAGAAACGGCTAAGGACCCAAATTTTTGCTCTCTGATGTTCAGGGCGTCATGCTAATTAAGTCAGCGTGCCATGCATGGCGCCCCAAGTTAGGGCGTTGTGCATACTTACATGACGCCATTTTCCAGGGCGCCATGGTACTGCACATTTTTTTAACTTAGTTTCCCACAGATTAAGAACTTAGTTTGATCCATATTATTCAACAGAAATAAGACATCAGATCAAACATAAGTTCACACATAAATGCGGGACATAGAAAGTTTCATGGACATACAAACGGTTCATGTCACACATAAATGAGGGACATACAAAAGGATCACGTCATACATAAGTCACACATTCCACACACCTAACATGACCAACACATACATAAGATTCACGCCCCAAGCCAGTAAGCAAAGTCACGTCCTTGAGCTCCACCTTCACCACGGCCACGTCCTCGAGCTCCACCGTCACCACGGCCACGTCCTCGAGCTCTACCGTCACCACAGCCACGCCCTCGAGCTCCACCGTCACCACGGCCATGTCCTCGAGCTCCACCGTCACCACGGCCACATCCTCGAGCTCCACCGTCACCACGGCCACGTCCTCGAACTCCACCGTCACCACGGCCACGTCCTCGAGCTCCACCATCACCACAGCCACGTCCTTGAGCTACACCATCACCGTGGCTCACACCACCATCACCGTGGCTCACACCACCATCACCATCTCGTTTTTATCTCTTTCTTTTGCCCCTTGAGCTACAACCTCTACTATTGTGCCCCTCATTGTTACATTCACCACAACGGCTGATATCACGAGGCTCTGCGGAATGTTGGCTCCCCCATTCCTTACGGAATCCACCACCCCAATCATCCATGTCACCCAAGAAACGCTTTGTCTTCCGTCTTCCACATGTCACCACCTTCATTTCCAAATCAGGGTATAGTGGGGGTCCATGGTATTCCGGCCATTTAGATTGGTCTAGATAGGGATGAAACCTCGCAGCCCATGTATTTTTGACTGCATTGATCGAATACTCCTCCAATCTTACATTGTTGGTCATATTGACACTCACATTTCTAGTGCGAGATGCAGCCAACAAGTGAGAGCACGGGAGATGATACAATGTAGGCCTCTCGCATGAACACGCGCCCATCTTAAGATAAACCTTGAAGGAGCCACCTCCATATGGCACGCCGTCACGCGACATTCCACCGTGCTCATCAACTTGGTAAATCAATTCTATGTTGTCAAAGGACTGGATTTTGTGTGAATCCGCCTTCCTTGCTTGGTATTCCATCCAATCGTCGACCTTTGGTGGATACTTGTACATCTTTTTGGCCTTGTTTTTCGCGGACATCAAGTTGGATGTTTCTTCACTATACTTTCGAAAATAGACATTCAACTTTTGGAATGTATACTCTACTATTGCTGTCACCGGCAATGCACGGACACCCTTTAGCACCATGTTTGTCATGTCAGCGTACCTCACTCCATCGTTGTCAAAACCCCGTTCCCACTTTCCTTTATCGGCAAGATTCCTATTTAGAGCATCTCCAACAGCCGCGCTTCGTGCCGCGCGCAAAAAACTAGTTTGCCGCGCGTGATTCGGTTGGTTTAGCGCGGCCGCCAGCACTGGCTCCAACATCTGTGCTAAAATGCAGCGCGCGCGCCGCTCCAGGAGCGCGCAAAAAGATGCAGCGCGCGCGACTCGCCGGGTCATTGCATATATGGCATTTTGGACACAAAATGAATTTGAGACATTCAAAATGCAATCAACATGACATATAAAATTTCACACAAACAAGTTGATGAATAAAAGTTCATGCCCACAAGTTCAAAATCATGCCCACAAGTTCATCCAACCAAGTTCAAAATGCAAACCAGGTTCAAGACACAAATGAAAGACACATCAATCCTCTTCCTCGTCTTCATCCTCATCTTCCGAAGACGATTCTTCCACCTCCGAAGATGAATCTTCCTCCCTCTCCTCATCACGCACCGCATCACGTGAAGCTCTGATGGTGTTGGCAAGATCTTCAATGGCATCTTCATGGGAATGTGTGTGAGGAGGCACATCGAAAGACATTCCGCCCATGGCGGTTGGAGGTGCAACCATGCCTCCCATGAGAGAAGCAAAACTCATGCCTCCCATGGCGGCCATAGTGTCGGGGGGTGCTCCAAAGCCACCCATGCCTCCCATGGCGGCCGAATGTGCACCCATGCCTCCCATGGCACCTAAACCGCTCATGGTACCTCCGAAGCCACCCATGGCGCCAAGTCCACCGCCACCCATGCCGCCAAGGCCACCGCCACCATTACGTGAATCATGGCTCTTTTTTGGATCAACACTTCTTCACGGGCAAGATTGACATACTCCTTTTGCGCCTCATTGAGGTTAGATGTGTCCAAGAAGAACAAGTGCTTCTCCCATTCCAACAATCTAGTTCGCTCCTCATTGCTCACCTTCCTCTCCTCCAAAGCCACCTTCCTCTCCTCAGCTGCCACCCTCCTCTCCTCGGCCGCCAACCTCCTCTCCTCGGCCACGGCATCTTGGTTCCTTGCCATTTTCCTCACCTCATTGGCTTCTTTTCTTGCCTTCACAATAGCTTCCATAGCATTTTTGAGCTCATCATCTCCTTTCCTCTTCTTCTTTTCGGTTTTGTCTTTCTTGCACCCATCCGGTCGTTTTGGCTTCGAGTATGAAACCGAGTTGGGTGTGGGGCTTCTCTTTCCATCATCACTTGATGCATCATGCTCCTCCTCCTCCTCATCATCATTCAACTCAATTGTTCGCTTGCGTTTGTTGTTCAAATGCAAATCATACAAATCTTCACGCTTTTTCCATTTCTCATAATCCTTCAACAATTTGTAGCAATGAGGCAAGGTAAAGACCCTTCCTTTCTTGATCTTCCCCTTCTTGGTTTTCCTCTCCTCTTCTTTGAACAAGTTTTGTGCAATGTTGTACTACAAGAAAAAAACAAGTTAGCACTTCGGACACCAAAAATAAGTATGATGAACATGTATGAAATGCCACTTACTCTATCGTCCTCATTTGTGCCACTTGGGTTCAACTTGTCAACCACCTTTTGTGCGGCCGCCCGCCCACTTTTGACAATCCAAGTTGATTGTCGACCATCGGGACCGAAGTGATCTCTCGGAGCGGTCAATTCCACTCACGTTGTGAGCATCAAAGTGTTCTTTCATCCGCCCCCAATAAGCATCTCTACTTTGATCACCTCCAATGGATGGATCCCTCGACACTTGCAACCAAGTATTGCATAGTAAGATGTCATCTTTGTTGGTGTAATTGCCCGCTCTTCCTTTCGGCACGTCGACAATGCCCTCACCCTCCTCGTCCACCTTGAACTCATGGTCTTCGAAATGGATGTCATTGGTTTGATACCAATGCGAATTGTTGGAGCCAACACCCATGGTTGACATGTATGCATCATCGTTGAGACTAGAAAGTTTTTTGAATAATGCGAATAAGCTATCTATATGAATGCATTGAAAAAATAACAAGAAAATAAAAGTTGGAAAAAAAATTCTACCTTGGGGGCATTTCGTCAAACACGTGGTCCGCGTCGGCGGCCGGCTCAATGAGTGATCTCGTCGGCGCTTCGGTAGCCGTCGCGCCCGTCAAACACCCTGCAAGCTTCTTTCCCCTCACCTTCGAGCTGCCGGAGCCGTCCGCCGCCTTGTTCTTCTTCGCGGATGTCTTGCCCTTCTTAGGCCGCACAGCATTGGGGAGCTTCGAGGGGGCGGCGGCGGGACGGGACGGCGCCGATGCAATGCCACCCGTCGCCGTGGTCATCCGCGATGGCAAGAAGAGGCTGCGCGCGAGGCCGATGCTTGGCAGCGCTCCGGCGATGGCGAGGCCAACGCTCCCTGTCGGTGTCTAAACCGGCGGATCTCGAATAGGGGGTCCCGAACTGTCCGTCTAAGGCTAATGGTAACAGGAGACTGGGGACACGATGTTTACCCAGGTTCGGGCCCTCTCGATGGAGGTAATACCCTACTTCCTGCTTGATTGGTCTTGATGATATGAGTATTACAAGAGTTGATCTACCACGAGATCGTAGAGGCTAAACCCTAGAAGCTAGCCTATGGTATGATTGTTGTTCTTGTCCTACGGACTAAACCCTCCGGTTTATATAGACACCGGAGGGGGCTAGGGTTACACAGAGTCGATTACAGAGAAGGAGATCTTATCATCCGAATCACCAAGCTTGCCCTCCATGCCAAGGAGAGTCCCATCCAGACACGGGACGAAGTCTTCAATCTTGTGTCTTCATAGTCCAACAGTCCGGCCAAAGTATACAGTCCGGCTATCCGGATACCCCCTTATCCAGAACTCCCTTAGTAGCCCCTGAACCAGGCTTCAATGACGATGAGTCCGGCGCGCAAATTGTCTTTGACATTGCAAGGCGGGTTCCATCTCCGAATACTTCAAGGTAAATTTCGAACACTTAAATCGTGTCCGGCTCTGCAAGACAAATTTCACATACCACCGTAGAGAGAACAATAATCCACAAATCTAATCCGCTGACAACTCTGCGTAGCGTGATATCATGCCACGGCCCGGCCTTTATTCGAACCGTTATTTTAACCAGCTACTGCACACATTACGAGGCGGTTTCTTTGGCACGTCTTGTCGAAGTAGAGATCGTGTCCCTCTTATCATGGGATCCTCATCAATACAGGTATGGGTAATCCAACCACGCCTGTTGACATGACTCCGTGTTTTTAGGCAAGTCCCAAATGGTTACGCTGGGGACGCTTGATATTCTCCCCCTTTGTAGAGGGGTCAAGGCCTATCCCTTTCTTACCACGCTTGCGCCTTTCTGCCTCTTGAGTTCCAACACCCGAAGCTCAAGCTTAGGTATTTTGGATCTTCAATCATGTCTGGATCCAACATTCCAGGTCGATGGATGGCCTGCTCTGTCACAGAGGAGGATGTTGTGAAGCTCAGGGAGGCCAGATATTTGACCGCCGATGTCAAGCACAGGCTTCCCACCCCTGAGCAGATCATCCCCACTCCCGAACCCAACGAGAGTGTCGTATTTGTTTCTCACTTCCTCCGAGGCTTGGGCTTGACTCTTGATCCCTTTGTGAGAGGGCTCATGTTCTACTACGGGCTAGATTTTCACGATCTAGCTCCGGATTTCATCCTCCACATCTCGTCGTTTATCGTCGTGTGTGAAGCCTTCCTCCACATCACCCCACACTTCGGCCTATGGCTCAAGACCTTCAATGTGAAGCTGAAGCTGATTGAGGGGCGACACGCAGAGTGCGGAGGCGCCGCAATAAGCAAGAATGTCGATGTCCCATGGCTAGAAGGTTCCTTCCCGGAGGTGTCTGATCTGTGGCAACGCAGGTGGTTTTACGTCACAGCTCCTCGAGGCACAACGTGGGCGGCTGCCCCTGCCTTCCGCTCGGGTCCTCCGCCTCAACTGGCGTCGTGGACCAATGTGGGACTGGGCTGGGGGCCTGCTAATGACGTACCGACGTTGCAGAGCCATATTCGGGAGCTCCTTGAGAGGGATATCGATCTTGTCAGAATCATTCAGGTAATGCTGGTTCGGCGGATCCTGCTGTGCAAGCGTCGGCCTCTCCGGATGTGGGAGTTTAATCCGGAAGGTCCGCGAACCATTCAGCACTTCTTCGGCGTGACGCTCGAAGGGATGTATAAGTTATTCTTCGGACCACAAGTAAGGTGTCCGGACACCACCGAGGATGCGGGCCTGAGCTGCCACCACCAAGATACCCAAGTAAGTAACCATGTAACCGAACACTTTGCTTATGCTTAATACAATATTATTCTGAAAACTTGTCCGCGGCCAGGATTGGCTCAACAAGGCGGAGAGGATCAGGTGTCTGGCCCCACTTCCTGAAGGCTCGCCTAGTCCTGCAATAGCCAGGCTGCTTAGACGCGCATTAAGCCAAGTGCCCTCGGGGAAAGGGGAAGAGAAGAATAGAGAAGCTGAACTCCACACGTTGCACATCCAAACCGAGGGAATTGCTGTCTCCATGAAGGAGGATAATCGGGGAGGTTTTTCCAAGGTTCCCTCCCCTCACGGGAAGAAAAGGGCTGCCTCCGAAGATTTGGAGACGGAGGTGCCTAAGCAAGGGAAGAAAGCTTCACCAGGGGGCCCTGCTTCGAAGGGCGTCCTCACCGCATCGTGCCAGCAAACGGGCCAGCCCTCCACCGAGCTGTAAGTTAATAATAAACAAGAAGCTTTTGCTTTTTCCTCTGAGAACAGTAACTAGGATCTGTTTTTCGCAGTCCGGCTAGTAGCTCATCTCAACAGGATTCGTCTTCAGGGGATCTTCTTCCGGAGATGATGGAAAGTGAAACCCCACCTGCCTCTCCGCCCCATGGGGTAGGCGACCCTGAGGTGTCGTCACGGAGGAGTCCAGATCTGTTGAGGCCGGAAGCTGACACTTCGGCCGCCCCGAGCCCGGCGCGTTCGGCTCCCTTGGAGGGTAATGAGAAGGGTTCGAAACAGTCCGGTGCCCGACCGAACACGCTGACGGGCCTCCTGGAGCAAGTTGCTCTCTCCAAGGATCACCATACGCTAATGGGTATGATGTTGCAAAAGATTTCATCCGCCACAAGCGGGTTAAATGAAGCTTTTGGAAGTTTGCTCAAAGGCTTCGAGGTACGCGATAAAATACGTAATTTTTGATTGTTCCGCACGTGCTAGGTGTGCTCCGTTTAGATAGTAGCCCCTGAGACTCTGGTTGCCAGCCTAGGCGGCAAATGGAGGATCACACTCCCAAGTAATGATCGTACTGCATTCATGCGCAGGTGGCTAAAGGTCTGGCGATAGACCGGAACTCTGAATTAGTCAAACTGAGGCGACAGATTGATGTGGTGGATACCGACATCACGTTTGTAAACAAGCGGCTTGACGAGTCACAGAGTATTTGCTCGTTTTTTCCTCATTTGTTTTAGGAAATATGAAGAGGATTGTAGTATTAATATGATATGATGTGGCTGCAGGCGGAGCTGCTGTCATTGAGGCCCTGAGGGCGGAACTTGCCCTAGCCAAGGAACAAGCCCGGGTTAGCAATGCGGCTTCCCTAAAGGCAGCCAAAGACTTGAGAGCCGAACAGGCTGCCCATCGCCGAAGCGAAGAAAAGATAGCCGAGATGGCTGTGGAGCTGAGAGCCGCCGCCGGCTGGTATGATCTTCTCGAGAAGGAGAATTAGGCAAAGGTGGCTGACCTGAAGAAGGCTCTGGATTCGGCTAAGGAGATGCGCTCTGAAATTAGAGACGCGCGGGAGGAACTTCGACAAGCCAGAGAAATCGCGGCTGGAAACCCCTATTTGTTGCGGATGAAGTTCTTAGATCCAAAGTATGCTCCTTTGGATCAAATTTGGAGCGCTGCAGATGAGTATGCGGACTTGGCCAAAAGTACGGCTGATGCGACCAAGTTATTCAAGGATCATAAAGATAATGAAATAGAAAGGCTATTCTGGTTGCAATTTAGCGCTCCAACGCGCTCATTGCCATTAAGTGAGAAGATGGCCGCTATAGCCGAGCTCCATAGGTTGTCCGGTCTTGCAATGAGGTCTGTAACAGACCATCTATGGCTGAAGGGACCGAGGCCGGACAGTTACTTTGGTTTAGTGCAGCAACTATTTGGCGCCAGATCGCGAATCGATGCCGTGAAGAGGTCGGCGTGCATAGAGGGTGCGCGGATGGATCTTGTCCGTGTTAAGACATATTGGGCGATATGGAGGCCACCAGCATTGCAACCCAGGGTCCGGCAGGAAGCCAAGACCCAGCCGAGCACTATTTTGAGCAGGTCATAGAAGTTGCACGTAGAATAGACGCTCAGTGCTCGAAGAATGTCATGTTCGAGTGACGAATCGACTAATTGTAAACAATTATGTGTGAAATATAGAGGCTGTGTTTATACTTTTGCCTGAAAGTGTTATAATGTCTCCTGCGCGGCCGTTTATGTATGCAAATAACTTGAAAGTTAGCAGTCGTTGGCTTTAGCCCCCACACACATAATGTGGGGGTGTTTGAAAAAAGAATATGCGTAATCACACTTGATCCAACGTCTTGGTCCATTGAGGAGGTGATCACACGTCTAACCAGGCAACCGGACTATATGGCTGTAACACTTTCACTTAGCCATAGGATTTTAATGGCGGGGCTACTATGTAGCCCCTAGTACTTCCGCGTGCATCGGGATAGGGGTGCGTATGTATGTGATCAGGAAACGGTCCTTCGTTAATGCGGAGGAATCCTATAGATTCCGATGAGTCTTCGAGTGGTTGACCAGTCTCTCGCTGTATCATGACAGTCAGTTTTCGGCTTTCTCTACTGAGGTGCTCATCCGGAATAACCAGGGCACAATCGCAGTAGTTCTCCTTTGGCCACCTTAGCTGATAGAACAGAACGTAAGGCCGCAAACCCAGGAGCCGGGCAAACCCAACATTTGACCAAAGACATGATTCAGAGCTGATGCATATAAGGTCAAACTCGCGACGCCGAACACTCCCGAAGGTATTCAGACTTTATAGCATATACTGGGCTGAGCAACGCCCTTGAGTATGAACCTTGTATTTCCAGTTACGTGCATTGATCTGTCGTGGCGAGATGCCTATAACGCCAGTGTCCGCTGTGGGTGTGTTGAATACCCACGGGATTTCAAGCAACACAAGACAATAAAGAAGGTTTACACATGGGCTTAATCTAAAGAGAAACCTTTGAGCGGGGCCCTGCTGCACGTCTGCGCCTTTGTCTCCGTTGTGCTGCCGTATCCTGGAAGGGTGTCGCACAAATAATGTCTATAAAAATGAAAACTCATAAAAAAGAGTAAGAGTGCGAGAAGTTGGTTATTCTTGATGGATGTTAGGAATACGAGATATTTGCATGTTAATAAGGCAAGCCGAATTGTGGGCTTTATTACATGTTTGCAGCCCCTGGTATCATTTATGGGGATATATGTATAGCACCCAGCTCAGGTCTATCCGGGCTGTTGTTGACGATGGTGCATTGGACTCATCTAACCGTGTCCATTGTCTTGACGACCGATCATGCGTTCTGGTTGGAGAGGTCGCTTAATGTCCGCCTACAAGAGTCGCCGCATACTGCTCTGTTGTTTCCGCTAACGGTTATGACACCACGTGGACCGGGCATCTTAAGTTTAAGGCAGACGTAGTTCGATACTGCTTTAAAGCAAGCGAAGGCCGTTTTTCCGAGTAATGCATGATAACCGCTGCTGAAGGGAGCGATGTCGAAGAGTAGTTCCTCGCTTCTGAAGTTATCGGGAGAACTGAATGTCACCTCTAATACGAGGGAGCCCCAGGAGTGGGCCTCAATGCCTGGTATCACTTCGTTAAAGGTGGTGTTACTTTCGCTTATTCTGGGTGGGTCTATCCCCATCTTGTGGACGGTGTCCTGATATATCAGATTAAGACTACTACCGCCGTCCATTAGGACTCGAGTGAGATGGTATCCATCAATTATTTGGTCGAGCACCAAGGCAGCCGATCCTTCGTGTCGGATACTGGCTGGATGGTCCCTGTGATCAAAAGTGATCGGGCAGACCGCCCAGGGGTAGAATTTGGGGGCAACGAACTCTGTGTGAGTTGCGTGGACCATATTTTCTGTTTTGATTTCTAGTGGGAATTTTTTCTGTCCCCCCGTGTTCGGCTGGCGAGGCTCATCTTCGTCTTTGCTTGGCGTTTCCCTTCCCTTGTGTTCGGCGTTTAGCTTGCCGGCTTGCTTGAAGACCCAACATTCTCTGTGAGTATGATTTGCAGGTTTTTTGGGGGTGCCATGGATTTGGCACAATCTGTCCAGGACTTTATTCAGGACGGATGGTCCCTCTTTGCTGCCCTTAAATGGCTTCTTTCCTTGACCGGGTCGGGAGCCCCTGAATCCGGTGTTGACCGCCATGTTGTCCGGACTATCGTCCTTGTTCCGACGCTTGTGCTTAGTGCGCCGTGGCTTCCCGTTGCCATCTCGAATTTCGGATGTGCCTGGGTCACTGGTGCCTCTACGGGCCAACCAGCTATCTTCGCCCGCACAAAAGCGGGTCATAAGGCTTGTTAAGGCCGCCATCGTACTTGGATTTTCTTGGCCGAGGTGTCTGGCAAGCCACTCGTCCCGGATACTATGTTTGAAGGCCGCTTCAGCATCCGGACAGTCAACAATTTGATTCTTCTTAGTGAGAAATCTGTTCCAAAGCTTACGGGCTGACTCTCCAGGCTGTTGTATTATGTGACTTAAATCGTTTGCATCCGGAGGTCGGACATAGGTCCCTTGAAAATTGGCCCTGAAAGCATCCTCAAGTTCCTCCCAACTTCCATTGAGTTTTCGGGGAGGCTTTTCAGCCAATGCCGAGCTGGTCCTTTCAACTTGAGGGGAAGGTATTTGATGGCGTGGAGATCGTCCCCCCGAGCCATGTGTATGTGAAGGATAAAATCCTTAATCCAGACCCCCAGGGTCTGTCGTTCGTCGTATGCCTCTATGTTCACGGGTTTGAATCCCTATGGAAATTCATGATCCAGCACCTCATCGGTGAAGCACAGAGGGTGCACAGCCCCTCTGTATCTGGACATATCACGGCGTGCTGTCAGCTGTTGCTGCGTCCGGTGTTGATTCCGAATTGGTATTCGATCAGTGTGATCATTGTGGTGACCATAATCCCGCGTCTGAGCATGTCCCCTGGATCCATAGATGGACCTGGCCGCACCGGCCTTTTTGTCCAGGAGCTCATGTAAATCGTGTGCGGTATCAGTGGCTGCTCTATCGCCGCCATGAAGTGGTTGGTCCAGCCGAATGGCCGTATTATTCTTTGGTGGAATGGGCGGTGCGGCCTCATCGTCAAATTTGGGCAGCAGCTTGCGTTTTGGGTAGCTCTTTGTGTGGCGATCATCGCCACATTTTCCTTCAGTGTCTAGCACCTTATTTCATCTTCTCTTGAGCGTATCCTGCGCGGCTTTAAGCCTTTACTTCTGCTTCTTTAGGTTCCTCGCCGTGGCCATAAGCCTTCTGCGGAGGTTATCTTGTTCCAAACATTTTTCCGGGATGATGAATGCATCGTCGACCGGACTGTCCTCCTCTCCGTAGGCAATTTGATGAGTTCGTCCCTCGGGATTGCTGTGATCGGGCATTTATTCAGCGTGGCCTAGCTCTTCTTGCTCCATTGCTGGGTTCATATTGTTGCCTTCGGAGTCAACCGGAGTGTCATTTTTCCTTGCGCTGTTATCGCTATTTTTACTGTGACTGGACTTAGAGCGGCGCCTGCACCATCGTTTTTGTTTTTGTTCGGGGGGTTTATCCTCCGTTGTGTCCTTTTTGTCACCGTTGTATTCCTTAGGCGTGTCCACCATGTAGATGTCATATGATGAAGTGGCGGTCCAGCGCCCTTTGGGCGGTGGTTCTGGATCGTTCCCTGCGTCGACGTCCATACCGTCGAAGTCATCGGAGTCGAAATCGAGCATGTCTGTTAGGTCATCGACAGTGGCTATAAAGTGGGTGGTGGGTGGGAGGCGATTTTCTTTGTCGTCCGTGTCCCACTCAGGCCGGACATAGTTCGGCCAGGAGTCTTCTGATAAGGAGAGAGACTTTAATGAATCAAGCACTTCGCCCAATGGGGAGTGCTGAAAGATATCCGCGGCGGTGAACTCCATTACTGGAGCCCAGTTGGACTCGATGGGTCCGAGCGCGCGCGGTTCGGAACCCACATCCGGACACAAGTCCGAGGGTCCGGTGATGCAGATTTCCTTAATGACAGAGTCTGTGTTCGGCTCTACCGAAGAGTATGCGGCCTCCGTGGAGGGGTCCATCCACCCGTCCTTGGACGACGCGATCTGCCTCGGATTTAGGTCCGGAGCCGCAGTAGGGGTGATATCCCGAATACTATCCAACAGCAGATTTAAATCATGCTCGTCGTGACTGTACGGCGCTCCTGATCTCGGGTAGGGGGTCCCGAACTGTGCGTCTAAGGCAAATGGTAACAGGAGACTTGGGACACGATGTTTACCCAGGTTCGGTCCCTCTCGATGGAGGTAATACCCTACTTCCTGCTTGATTGATCTTGATGATATGAGTATTACAAGAGTTGATCTACCACGAGATCATAGAGGCTAAACTATAGAAGCTAGCATATGGTATGATTGTTGTTCTAGTCCTACGAACTAAACCCTCCGGTTTATATAGACACCGGAGGGGGCTAGGGTTACACAGAGTCGGTTACAGAGAAGGAGATCTTATCATCCGAATCGCCAAGCTTGCCCTCCACGCCAAGGAGAGTCTCATCCGGACACGGGACGAAGTCTTCAATCTTATATCTTCATAGTCCAACAGTCCGGCCAGAGTATACAGTCCGGCTATCCGGATACCCCCTTATCCAGGGCTCCCTCACTCCCCGTGCTAGGGTTTTCGGCGGCGGCGGCGGCGGCGCCGGGGAGGGGTCACATCTGTAGGGGTGCCGGCGCGTGCGTCCATGGGTGCAATTTGCCGGTGCCGGCGCGCGCGGGGCGTAGGAGGCGGAGAGAAGAGAGTGCGTCGCGAGCGCTCGAGTGTGCCGCGCGCAGAAGCGGGCGCCCCAAATACACCGCGCGAGATAGTGAATCCGACCGCGCGCCCAACTCCTTATAGCGCGCGCGCGATTATTGCGCGCCCGCTGGAGCCACCCGTCGGGTTGCGCGCGCGCTAAAATGGCCTAATTTGCGGCGCCGCGCTTGTTTAGCGCGGCTGTTGGAGATGCTCTTAGGAAATCTTTGCCACCATTCTTTGCTTTGACATACACTTTGTCCCACAATTTCTCAAAATGTCTAGTGGTGAATGCGAGACTACAATCATGAAGAAGGCCAGACAATTCCTTGTCTCCACATGCTCGGTAAAAGTAGGAAACAAAATGCCTCATGCACCACCTATGGTGCACGCGAGGATGTCCTGGAATGTCAATCTACACTGCATTGAGTATCCCTGGGTGGCGGTCTGAGATGATGCAAACGTCTCTTTCAGGTCCAATTACCTTGGTCCTCACAAGACTAAGAAACCACTCCCAGTTGTCATTGTTCTCTGCCGACACCAAAGCAAACACCAGTGGAACCAATTTGTCACCACCATCTTTAGCCACGGCGATCAACAATGTGCCCTTGAACTGGCCGGTCAGAAATGTGCCATCCACGACATAACCGGCCTACAATGCTTGAAGGCCCTACTGCATGGCTCAAAAATCCAGAATGCACGTCCAAATATACGAACCTTTGCATCGTTGTATATCCTTGTTCTCACGCCATCTGGCTCCACCATATAGTACATGCCAGGTGAGGGAGTCCCAGATTAGGGGGTGTCCGGATAGCCGGACTATAACCGTTGGCCGGACTCCTGGACTATGAAGATACAAGATTGAAGACTTTGTCCCGTGTCCGGATGGGACTTTCCTTGGCGTGGAAGGCAAGCTTAGGCGATACGGATATGTAGATCTCCTCCCATTGTAACCGACTCTGTGTAACCCTAGCCCTCTTCGATGTCTATATAAACCGGAGGGTTTTAGTTTGTAGGACGAACAACAATCATACCATAGGCTAGCTTCTAGGGTTTAGCCTCTATGATCTCGTGGTAGATCTACTCTTGTACTACCCATATCATCAATATTAATCAATCAGGAGTAGGGTTTTACCTCCATCAAGAGGGCCCGAACCTGGGTAAAAACATCGTGTCCCTTCTCTCCTGTTACCATCCGCCTAGACGCACAGTTCGGGACCCCCTACCCGAGATCCGCCGGTTTTGACACCGACATTGGTGCTCTTGTTGAGAGTTCCGCTGTGCCGTCGCCATTAGGAAGGATGCCTCATCCCGTCTTTAAATACGACACTATTGCTAAAGGAGCTTTGGCTATCGGCCAAACTCTCCGGTTAGGCGGTTTTCTTAAGACCGCCTGTTCGGCCGCCGCGCCGACAATGACTTCTCGGGTCATCGAAAGCAATCTTCACGTCAACTCGGAACTCGCCGAGCAGCTAGATCCAATGGATCTCTCTTCCTTAAACGCGCTTTTGTATCGCATCGCCGCCCTCGGAGTTGCTACAGACTACGATCAAATTGGGCTTAAACCCGATCTGAGAGAGATTAACTCTCCCCAGGTCACCCACCATGTTACAGTCGTGGAGGAACAATGCGGCAAGCCTTCATCTATCTTAAAGACTAGTTATGTCCGGACTCCCGATCCCTCCAAGCCGGATACCCGCGGAGGGGAGGACGTCACTCAAGCCTTGAACCTAAAGTCAGGCAGCGGGCTAGATTCATTGGACGATATCCAAGAACACAAGCTTCCGAGTTCGGAAACTCCTTGGCCCCTGAGTCTCAGATTGGGCGAGGTTCCGGATTTAATTCCACCCGCCCACCCAAATATAAGGGATTTATCCCAAATTCGGCAAGAGCCCATAGAAATAGTACACCGTTACTGGGCCAGATTCCTCCTGGTTATGAACAGGATAGAGGACTGCCGCGAGGAGGATGCAATTTCACTCTTCTGCAATAATTGCACAGACAAGGGAATCCTCAACGCCATAAGTCGCTGTGAAATTACACGCTTCGCCGACTTGGCATCCATAGTACGAAAGTACTGTGCGATGGAAAGTGCATCGAAAACCGAAATAAATTTTTGGGACAATCCGGCCCTGAATATAACCCTAGTCCGAAATAAAACGGTGCATTATCGCCAGGCACCTGGGTTAAACACCAAAAAGCAAAAACCCTCTATAGGGCATGGAACCGTACTGGAGGGATGGCTCAATGGACCCTGTAAAATTCATAGTACAGAGGGCACCACACCAACTCATAGCCTTAGAGCATGTTGGATACTCCGGCAGGTGGCCAGAAGTGGCGAGGAGCTTCTAACTCCAGAATTCACAGAGCACCACCCCAGGGATACCAGTACGGTATTAACAGTCTTCGAGACTTTCGCATCAAATAATATGCGGAAACGAACACTCCGCAGCCTTGCCGAAGTCTACCAAGTAGCAACAATAAACCCATGGAGTGACACGGCTCTTACCTTTAATGCCAGTGATGAACCTAAATTCTGAACAGCCCGAGCACCAGCCTCATTGGTCCTCAGTCCAATAGTGGATGGCTTTCGACTTACCAAGGTACTCATGGACGGTGGCAGTGGATTGAACCTCATTTATGAGGAAACCCTTCGAAAAATGGAAATAGACTGGAGCTGCATTGAGCGAAGCAACACAACCTTTAGAGGAATAATCCCCAGTCGGGAAGCATGCTGTACAGGAAAAATCACACTGGATGTGGTGTTCGGCACGCCAGATAATTACAGATCCGAGGAGGTCACGTTTCAAGTGGCCCCGTTCAGCAGCGGATACAACGCTCTATTAGGGTGAGAGGCATTCACAATTTTTCAAGTAATACCCCATTACGGGTACATGAAGCTCAAAATGCTCGGACCCAACGGAATCATCACTCTTGCTAGTGACCCGGACATAGCACTCCGCACCGAAAACAAGACAGTCGCACTGGCCCTTGAGGCACTTTCCGAAGCCCTAGCGGCCGAAGAACTGACGGCGCTGCGCTCCACGGTGAACAGGAATGACGTGATACTCGATAAAAGATCCAGGTCCACCTCCTTTAAACCGGCAGACGAAATAGTCAAATTCCAAGTCCACCCAACGGACCCTACAAAAACGGCCTCCATCGGGGCGCAATTAAACCCTGATGTAGATGCCGCACTACGATAATTCCTACGCGAAAATTGGGACATTTTTGCCTGGCACCCTTCAGACATGCCAGGAATCCCACGCAGGCTGGCCGAGCACAGCCTAAACATCCTAAAAGGATTCAAGCCTATCAAGCAGGATCTTCGGTGTTTCTCCGAACCCAAGAGACAAGCCATGGGATAGGAGCTAGCCAAACTACTGGAGGCCGGATTCATCAGAGACATAAAACATTCGGACTGGCTAGCGAACCTGGTGATGGTACCAAAGAAGGACAAATCCTGGCGCCTATGCGTCAATTTCAAGGACCTCAACAAGGCTTGCCCAAAGGATCCCTTCCCCCTCCCCCGCATCGATCAAATTATCGACGCCACCGCAGGACACGATTCATTGTGTTTCCTCGACGCATACTCTGGCTATCATCAAATTAAGATGGCAGAGCCAGACCAAGCCGCAACGGCATTCATCACCCCATACGGCCCATTCTGCTTCAACACAATGCCCTTCGGGCTCAAAAACGCCGGTGCAACATATCGGCGCATGATTCAGACATGTCTGGCAAACCAGATCGGCAAAACAGGGGAGGCATACGTAGATGATGTGGTCGTCAAAACCAAGCATGTCGAAACTCTAGTAGACGACTTGAGGCTCACATTCAACAACCTCCGGACATATGACATCAAGCTTAATCCGGAAAAATGCGTTTTCGGCGTACCAGCCGGAAAGCTCTTGGGCTTCATTGTATCCGGTAGAGGAATTAAAGCAAACCCAGCCAAGATCCGAGCTCTGTCACAATTGGACACTCCAAAAGACCTCAAACAAATACAAAAATTGACTGGATGCGTGGCGGCTCTAAGCCGCTTTATCTCCCGCTTGGGAGAAAAGGCATTACCCCTTTATCACCTCCTCTAGTGCACCAAACACTTCGAGTGGACGGATGCCGCCACGGCCGGACTCGAAGAAATAAAAGCCATATTGGCAACAAACCCGGTCCTGACTGCGCCTAACATCGGCAAACCAATGATATTATACATTGCGGCAACTCATCAAGTTGTAAGCACAGTGCTCGTCGTCGAACGAGAAACGGACGGACACAAATTTCCCCTTCAAAAACTAGTTTACTACGTGTCCACTGTCCTCACTCCATGCAAGTCACGGTACCCGCATTATCAAAAGATAGCGTATGCGGTGTTTATGGCATCCCGGAAGCTGCGACACTACTTTCAAGAGTGTTCAATAACAATAGCCTCTGAAGTACCTCTTAACGACATTATAAACAACCGCGATGCGACGGGCCGGATTACCAAATGGGCCATTGAGCTCCTCCCATTCGACATAACCTACAAGCCACGCCGAGCTATCAAGTCGCAAGTTTTGGCCGACTTCGTCGCTGAATGGACTGAAGCCGAACTCCCTAAAGAGTACAACACATATTCCAATTGGGTCATGCACTTCGACGGCTCCAAAATGTTAGCTGGTCTGGGGGCTGGCGTCGTTTTGACGTCCCCAACAGGAGATACAGTTCAATACGTACTCCAGATAATGTATATAGACTCCAATAACGCAGCCGAATATGAGGCCCTTCTACACAGCCTCCGGATGGCAGTCTCCATGGGCATTCAATGCCTAGAGGTGCGTGGGGATTCGAACCTCGCGATATCCCAAATAAATGGAGACTTTGATGCCAAGGATCCGAAAATGGCAGCTTATCACAACACCGTCCTAAAAATGTTAGCTCGGTTCGAAGGGCTCGAATTTCACCATATAGCCCGGGAAAACAATCAGGCAATAGACGTCTTGGCACGCATCGGCGCAAAGCGCGATGCAGTCCCCCCCCCCCCAAACATTTTCTTGGAAAGGCTATTCAAGCCATCCGTATCATGGGAAGGGGAATTCGGAAATAACAGTCCGGATCCAACCGCACTGCCTGACATTGAACATTCTGACACAGCGGGAGGGTTGGCCAACGAACTAACATCCTCAACCCATGAAATAATGGCAGTCATTGCCCCGTGGACAAAACCATTCCTAGCCTACCTGACCAGGCATGAACTTCCAGAGGACCAAAACGAGGCACGCTGCATAGTGCGGCGATCTAAAGCCTATAAAGTCCATGAGGGAGAGCTTTATAAGAAAAGCACCACCGGAGTCCTTCAAAGGTGTATCTCCGAAGAGGAAGGGCGAAATCTCCTGGCTGAAATTCATGTCAGACTCGGCGGGAACCATGAAACAGCCCGGGCCCGTGTAAGCAAGGCCTTCCGTATAGGATTTTATTAGCCGACGGCCCGAGCAGATGCTCAGGAGTTAGTCCAACGATGCGTCGGTTGCCAACTCTTTGCTAACCAAAGCCACATGCCACCCACCGCCCTCCAAACTATACCCATCACCTGGCCCTTTGCGGTCTGGGGGCTTGACATGGTTGGACCCCTTAAAGGGGGAACCCACAAGAAAAAATACTTACTGGTCATGATGGACAAATTCACCAAACGGATAGAGGCCAAGCCTGTTAAGATGGCCGAATATGGACTAGTGATAGACTTCATATCAGGGGTCATACACCGTTACGGCGTCCCCCACAGCATCATCACTGATAACGGCACGAACTTTATGGCCAACGAGGTCAATCTCTGGTGCAAAAACATGGGCATCAAGTTCGACTACGCTTCAGTCTATCACCCACAAACTAACGGTCAAGTCAAGCGAGCAAATGGTCTAATCATGAGCGGGATCAAACCCAGGTTAGTGCGATCCCTCAAGGAATCTAATACGCACTGGGTAGAGGAGCTCGACTCCGTACTCTGGGGCTGCGAACGACGCCGAATCGCACTACCGGATTCAGACCATTCTTTATGGTATACGGTGCAGAGGCAGTTCTGCCCTGCGACATAATTCATGACTCACCTCGCGTGCGCATGTATGAAGAAAGAGAAGCCGAACTCGATCGGCAGGACAGTTTGGACGCCTTGGAGGAGGAGCGCGACGTGGCAAAAGCCCGTTCCGCATTCTATCAACAGCAGGCTCGAAGATATCAAAGAAGAGAAGTACGGGCCAAAACTTACAATCCTGGCGAATTAGTTCTACGCCTGCCGGACAAGAAAAAGGACAAACTCAAGCCCAAATGGGAAGGTCCCTTCATAATCGACCAAGTCATGACTGGTGGAGCGTATCGTCTGCGAGATGCATCGGATAACCGACTTGAGCTGAACCCATAGAACACAGCCTGTCTACGAAGATTCTACGCCTAGCGCCGGACTCTGTGTTCGTCTCCTTCCTCCATCTATTTTTTACATATTAGATATCTTATATTTCTCTCCTTCTCCTTTTCTCTTACAGCCTTTGAGGGCTCGTTTGCACCTTCTTCGCAAAAAATTGACGCGCTATCCGCGCTCACTATACCAGGGGGCTTCTTTAACAGAAGCTTGTTTCTACGGGCCTCATGCCCAACACATGTGTCACACTTCCGCATGTACCTTTTATTCACCATTATATGCATCGATATGACTTAAGTTTTATTCAAGCTGGGTTGCCTGACTCCTGTGCTTACCCCTATGTTCCCGATTGTTCGGCTAGGCGGTAAAGGGAGCACCTCTGCGATTGTTACTGCCAGGTCATCCGGATGTGTACCTCAGACTGGGTGAAGCCGAAAGCTAGCGTTCTTAAGGGAATATTCGGTCGGTGAACTAAAAGATGATTTCTCCCTTGTTTATTTATCTGCCCCCAGATGTTTTTCTGCTTTTTTCGCAGTCCGGACATGCACTTTAGGGCATGCCTCCCAGGGAAAGGAACCCCTAATGGAACTATTCTCCCTGGAAGATGTTTCTTACTAACCATGTAATATAACATAACTATTTGGGCACTTGTCTGTTAAAGCACTAATGACCCCTACGCCTGGTCTCCACGCATGCCCCGGTTCTTACATAACCGTGAGGGTATTCGGACACACTCCGGACTCCCGGGTCCCGAGGTTGAAGCGAAAAGGTCCGCCATGAGAAATGATCTACAATCCAGCTAGAAGGCATTTTACATGTCATCTTAAATTACATAGTCAATTTGACTCGGTATATTCCTCTTCAATACCATCCAACAGGCTGTCTAGTTTACAGTCCTGTTGGGAATATTTGGCGGCCAGCTCTACCTGGTCGTACACTAAGCTCACAAGGATCTCCTTCCCATCGGGCCCTACCGGTTCAACCTCGGCCATGTGGTTTGGGTCAGTCTTCATGTACCGTGTCTTCACCATGGCCCAGGCCTCCCTCGCGCCTTGACGGTAGGCCGATATCTTCCATAATCGGAAGCGCCACCGCGCTCCCTTCAACTTCTCTGCAAGCTCTCCAAGGCCTTCGGGCATGGAGACGGATGGCCACAAGGCCTGGGCGACGCCTTGCATCACCTGCCGAACTCGTTCATGCAGTTGTGAGAGCTCGGGAAGAAGGTCACCCGTAGATCCGGGCATTTCCTCCGCAGGTCGACTTGTCAGCATACCTACAGACATAACTCTGTCAATCGACTTCCTCGCCGAACTCTTTTTTCGAAGTTCGTTAAAGCACTTACTAAAAATGCCGCGTCGAAACCGCCGATTCTCCTTCACGGAGTCCGACAGCTGAGCACGAAATCCTTTAGTTCCTCGCCCAACTGGGTGTTGGCATCTTGGAGCTTATTCTTCTCTTGCCTCACCCTCGTAAGCACGCTCTCACCGACCTTTAACCGGCGTAAGAGTTGTTGTTTGTCCGGATCCACTTCGGCGCCATCTGCAATGTTATTGTCAGATTTTTACACATGCCGCACTTCGCAACATACTTATCTTTCGAAGCATATATTGCCAGAGGGGGTCTCCTTGGCCTCCCCCGCTGCGGCTAGTGCGGCCTCAAGTTGGGCTTTGCACTCTTCCAGCTCCTGGGACAGTTGGGTATTCTTTTCTGTAAGATCCTGCATAACAAATGATCCTTAAATCAGTTATTCTAACTGTTTCAAGTCTCGGGGGCTACTGACATATATAACCATCAAATTTTCTCACTCGTATGTCTTTTACATACTGCTCTGTGGCTCTGGCTAGACCATTTTGAGCGGCACGGAGGTACGCATCTCCCATATTGAAGGCGTCTAATGCCTCTTGGGAGAAACAAGCGTCACGAAGAACTGTCCGACAATGCCTGTGGTTCATGGCACTCTACACCTCTGAATTGGTGGCAGACAGCCCATCCGCATCCTCTATAGGAGGAGCGTCCGGTGCGCGCCTCGTGCTCGCCTCCGCTTCCGGACCCGGCCTTGGAGCCTGGCCGATGGAGGCGCGATTGGCAACCTCTCCGGATATAGTCCGGCGAGCGCTCTTTTTCCTGAAGAGAGCACAAGCATTGGTACACCTCAAGGGAATAAAATCTGGGAATAAAATAGCACGCCATACCGTTGTGCCGGCATCTCAATCCGGACCGCGGTTCTTTTCAGCCTGCCGGACCTTGATGCCCCTTGTTGGCTAGCCACCGCGGGCTCGGCCCTCCGCCTCAAGGACTTCCCCTGCAAAAATGCCATCGGTATATGGTGACCTAAAATAAGCATGGATGGATCATTTTAAAAATGCTGGGACTTCGGTCTCGGTTAATTGAGAGGCTGGAAGTAGTCCGGGATAATCAGCCGTAATGGCCACCAAGGCGTTGCCCTTGCTCAATTGATGAAACACCCCGTCGATCAGCTCCACACATAAGTCCGGGTCCTCTTGGGAGTCCCTGTCGAAGGACCGTTCTGGGTCCTCGGGTTGTGGAGGAGGGTTGTTTATCTCCTTTACAGCCTGGCGTAGCTCCTGCATTGAAATTGCTAGACTAAATACTTAACTATGGGAATATGAAACGGATGGGAAAGTGAAAGTATTCGCTTACCCAGCTTGGAGGATTATACATAAAAAATCCGCCCCGTGGGTTGATGCGGAGGAATTCCTCCTCTTCTCCCTTGTACAAAGCGGACAAGATCTTCATTAGAGCGGCAGCCGAATCCGACCCCTTGCGGCCGCACCGGGTGGCGTCGTCTTCCCCGTTGAAATCCCACATGGGGTGGCCTCTGTACTAAAGCGGCTGCACCCCCCGCATAATGCATGTGGCCATGACCTCGATCATGGTTAGTCCGGAATGAGCTAACAACCTTATCCGGTTCATCAGGTAAAGGACGTCCTTGTCATTTTCCTTCTGAGGGCTCCGTGGACGCCAGCTTAGGTGCTTCTTCAAAGGAGCATTATTGAACTCAGGGAGGCCGATCCGTATAGGGTCCGGCAAGGGGACGTCTTCTATATAAAACCATTCTGAAGGCCAGTCTTCGGACGCCTTCTTTGGGGTTCCGGATAGATATCCGGTCCTGGCGATGCGCCATAGTTCGGCTCCGCCCACTTGATATATCGACCCCTCCTGAGAACGGGGGACGAGGCAGAACAACTTCTTCCACAGCGCAAAATGAGCCTCGATACCCAAAAACAGCTCGCAAAGGGCTACGAAGCCCGCAATATGCAATATGGAGGCAGGCGTAAGGCTGTGCAACTGGAGGCCATAGATCTCCAGAAGCCCCCGGAGAAATGGATGAATTGGAAATCCAAGCCCTCTTATCAAATAAGGGACAAGGCATACCCTCTCTCCTTTGGAGGGATTGGGGACGCTCTCCGCTTGCTCTCCAGCATTATAGGTGGCGAGCCCGGCTCGAACCGGGACCATATAGGCCGGGGGAGTAACCCCTTGGCTTGGAGCGCCACTAGCTCGCTGTGCGGGACGGAGCATCTCTCCCAATCTCCAGGCTGAGGACTGGGGGGGGGCGAGTGGAGGAGCTGCGTCGACCGGCCATGATGGAATGGATCTCTGTCGAATGCGCTCCGATGAAAGCTCGCGAAGGGAAGATGGTGTGATTCGGATCTAAATCCCTGTCTCTTTTATAGGAAGCTCATTTGCACAGCTAGGGAGGTAAATGAAAAAACACCCTGGCTTTTCGCATTCGTTTGACACGTGGAAGATGGCCATTATTGGGCACAGAAGCCAAGGAGCGCAACATTCACCAGAAGCCGGACACTATTCAACAGGTATATGGAGTTTGGAGAAGAACTCGCCTTGCAATGCCGAAGACAAATCTGCACGCCGGACTTATTGTCATTGAAGCCTGGTTCGGGGGCTACTGAGGGAGTCCCGGATTAGGGGGTGTCCGGATAGCCGGACTATAACCGTTGGCCGGACTCCTGGACTATGAAGATACAAGATTGAAGACTTCGTCCCGTGTCCGGATGGGACTTTCCTTGGCGTGGAAGGCAAACTTGGCGATACGGATATGTAGATCTCCTTCCATTGTAACCGACTCTGTGTAACCCTAGCCCTCTCCGGTGTCTATATGAACCAGAGGGTTTTAGTCCGTAGGACGAACAACAATCATACCATAGGCTAGCTTCTAGGGTTTAGCCTCTATGATCTCGTGGTAGATCTACTCTTGTACTACCCATATCATCAATATTAATCAAGCAGGAGTAGGGTTTTACCTCCATCGAGAGGGCCCGAACCCGGTAAAAACATTGTGTCCCTTGTCTCCTGTTACCATCCGCCTAGACGCACAGTTCGGGACCCCCTACTCGAGATCCGCCGGTTTTGACACCGACACCAGGATTTTCTGCCGCCATCGCTTTCAACACCATCGCGAGGCAGTTGTATGATTCTTCCCAACCACCATACAATATCTCAAAGGCAGCTTGCTTGGCCTTCCATGCCTTCCCATACTTGACCTCGTACCCAAAAACCTCCTTCACCATCTCCATCAAAGCCCGAATGGGATATGTCGGGAGTATCATTATGGAGGCTGAAAATCGATATGCAATGAATTTGGAGGTCAATTGACGGTGATCATCCTTTACATTAGCATCATCAATATCCTTGCCACTACATCGATGGTGGAACACGGAACTTGTAATCTTCCATTGTGGCCCGCCTTTGATACATCTTGCACGGATAACCCAAGGGCAATGATTCTTGTGTTCCTCACATTTGACCACATAACACACTTTCGAATTTGACTTCTCCACAATGAATGGCCGATGAAACTTAACCGCGTAGTCCTTGGACCATATTTTAAGTTTTGTCCAGCTTTCGAAGATTGTTCCTTCACTAACACCATACACACTTGCTTTGGTATCTCGCTTTGAAGTTAACCTTGGTGCAAGAATTTTACTTGTGCCACCATCAACAATCGCCTTATCGGCTAGGCTTAGATCACGAAACAATGATGTCTTGTGACTACGGCCTATTACCTTCTTGAAAGCATTGGCTTCTTTAGCCGTCAAACCATCCTCATCTATTTCTTCATCCGGGCCTTCATCCTCCGAGTCCCACGCATAGGACCTATTGTATGGAATCTCATGGTCCATGTCCTCTTCCATGCAATTTGCCTCAATATCACCAACATAATGGTCATGAAGATAAGCCTCCGATTCATCACCCTCAAACTCACCACCATCCATGTGCAAGTCTTCATTATCAACTTGGTCATTCCCGCCGGGGCTCAAACATTGGGTCATTGGAGGTTGGCTCACTGTTGTGTCATGCACATCTGGAGTGACATGTGTTGAATCTCGAACCGGGCTTCTAACATCATATGAAGATGCACACCGATTCAAATCAATGTGCAGCCGAGCACGAACAACCTTTGTGGCAAATAACTCAAATGATTTATCTTGTGAGGCCAACACACTCTCTTTATATGCTTCCCAATGAAACTCGGAGTCAAGAGGCATTATCTTCCAATGAATATGTTGCCCATACCCAACATTATACCTTCCGATTAAGTCTACTCCATCGCTTTCTTCCATCCAATTCAACCTTCTTCGAAGCTCAACCAAAACCTCCTCAAGGCTAGGACTTGTGGGTAACACCATCACTACCGGCTTCTTCTTCGGGTCACCATACTCCGCATCTCCCTTCTCAAAGGAGACAAATTCCACATGATGCACATTGACGATCCTCGCCATCTAGAATCATAAACACCAAAATGCATCAACAAAAATAGCGAAATTGGATGACCTAGGGTTTCCCCAAATCCCCACAATGTGGAGATTTCAACCAACAAAAAGAGGAGGAATGATGGAGAATACCTTGAGGGGTCGAAGGGAAGGATAAATCACCGATTTGGAGCTCCGACCCACGAAATTTTGTGGGCATTAGGTAGGGGCTTGAGTGGGGCGGCCGGGGTGGAGAAGGGGAAAAGTGAGGGTTTGTGGAGGAGAAAACAGGGAAGACTCTGTTTTGTTCACGCAAGGGGCATGGCGCCCTGAGCAGGGGCGTCATGACCGTCAGCACGTCGCCCTGGCCTGGGGCGCCATGGTGGCAAGCCCTGCCAACGTGGCAAGTCAGCGCTGACCAGTATGGCGCCCTTGACCGAGGCGTTATGATACCTAGTATGACGCCCCGGGTGCGGGCGTCATGCGTGTAGGGTCATTTTATAAAATATTTTTAAAAGAAGGCTATTTTGTGCTGAACTTTGGCCAAAGGGTCAGTTTAGTGATTTTTCACCAATCCTCTCCCCATATAGCGCGGCCACCGCCGCATCTCATATCTCACCAGTTAGCCCCCTTGGCCGACTCTACTCGCACCTCCATGGCCCCCAACTCCGATGCCCACGCTCGCCATTCACGGGGTGAACGCCGCCCGTCTCCATCGGTCGCCCTTCCATTGGATCGCCGCCACCAACCACTACTTCTCACCACGCGAATCTGCCATTCTTTCACAATATGGACGAGCGCCTTCACATAGTACCGTACAACTCCTCCGGTCAGGCCACCGCTCCTCCACTCGGGCGCTGCCCCACGGATGAGGTCGCAGTCGTCGTCGCCGTCCGCCGCTCCTCCACTCGGCTGCTGCCGCAAGGATGCGGGCACCGCCGGCCTCTCCTGGAGCGTGGGTCGTTGCCGCCCGCCACTCGGCTGCTGCCCCATGGACGCGCTTTCCCACACCCCTACAGCCACTCGCCTCTCCTGGAGCGCGGGTCGTCGTTGCCGCCCGCCGCCGCCGCCGCCACATGCAGCGCATTGAGGCCGTAGCCATCAAGAGGCATCTTTCCCCGTGAGCTGGGCTTCTCTGAATTTTCACTACACTTTTCTCATGGCTGTTCTCTGAATACATGCTTTTCATATCTGTTCTCGGTATACGGGCTGAAATAAGACAAGTTGCGGAGGGAGTTCATCATGTACCCGGGACTGCTTGAAGCAGGCTTCACTAACATGGATGAGGTCTGGGGCATGATCCTGCAAACTGGAAGCAAAGCCAGTGCTGTTGGTTCTAGAAATGCTAACGAGCACAGCAGCCAGTCACACTGGTCGTTCAACAGATTTTCATTCACTCGCACTAAGTTGCAGACCGTAAAATCCTGTCCTCACTAATTTTCTATATAGTATATACTAGCAAAAGAGCCCGTGCGTTGCAACGGGAGAAAAAATACCACCCATTCTAACCAATCAATTAAATCAGTGACGCTGCAATAATTTATATACCAGAAAAAGTTTAATCAAATGGATAAATTATAAGGGTGGACGTGAAACACATCTTTGGAGTTCGCCTTGTGTGCCATAACCTGTAGTACAACATTGCCTAATCCTTATCTCGCTATGGATGGTGTTTGTCTCTTTTTCAGTTTTCACATCCTAGAGGCGAGTGCTCCCCCTCCCAGCTGGCGTGCGGGATGAAACATGACGCGAGCAAGATACACTGTATTTGTAAAATGGGGTGGGCATGAATATTAAACTATGACAGTGACAATAAACAACAGCAAGTAATTAGAATTGGTGCTCATTCGGAAAAAATGTAATCCATGCTAGAAACAGCAAATGATTTTAGAAAAGCATCCAATAACTTTGATTAAAAAAAGTTGTAGCAACACGCATCCCCATCAAGAGCTATCTCACACCCCCCTTATCCACATGTGGCCATTCCCCCTCCTCACCACCCAGCGCCGCTCCGCTCCATCTTCCTCTTCCCCCTACCTCAACCCCATCTCCAATTATTTCAATTATTGTTATGATGTTATTTTTTCATTGCATCATCCTATCATGCGATCATATTATTGTATAATTCAGACCATCCAAAAACTATGAACATTTTCAGAATTTTATTTGAGGCCTCCTATTTTATTTTTATTGTTTTTCTCAGTTCCATTCCAACCTTCCCCAAAATCACATGCCTTTTCTATTTCAATCTTGGCCTCCAGAGTTTGCCACAAATTATTTCATCATTTTGTGATTTTTGGGCACTTCTAACTCATACCTCTGGTTCAAATCCATTTTAATTAAATACGAATGAATTTAAATTATCATTTGCGTGGAACTCCTTTTGTTGGACTAAGTATAAATATCAGGCTCTACATTTTCCAAACTATTGCTTTTCTGTAAATGGTATAGAGGAAAAACCACAGCCAAGGAATCAAAACTTCATTGGAAATTCAGGACCAACTTAGGCACGGAGAAGGAGAGAGGCCAGCAGGCCAACCGCAAGAAGCCCAATCTACAAGGCTAGAGTCGGGCGCCTCCTCTTAACCCTAGCATGATCCCCCACAGGCGCCGCCACACACCCGCACACTCGCGCCTCATCCGATCTCCTGCAGCCGTCCTAGCTCCGCCTCGCCACTGGCCTCTCAATCTCCTTGTGCTCGCGCGCCACCAGCGGAGGACACCCTCCACTTCAGGCCTCTGGTCGCCTTTCTTCATTTCTCTGTCTATGTCTAGACATGAACCATATCTCATCCTCTTTTTGTTGGCTTGTTGATTTTGTAACTCGTGAACGAATATAAGTTGGTAGGCTTTGATGAAAACAAGCAGGGTGGGACTATTAATTGAAACATGCGATGAGATATCAAGCAAACGGACGAACGAAGCTCCAGGCAGGAGCGCATAGTGCTTGCGAAGGCCCAGCGGTGAAAAATGATCGAATCATTTTTTCTTTGTACTGCAGGTTTTTTTCCAATGTACCTTTTTTCTCAAGTGGCTCGTGGCCCACAAAAGGCCTAGCAGTCCAGCCAGTAGGCCTAGCCAATGGATGAAAATTATGGGAGCGAGGTGGACGGACCCCAAATTAGTACCACCTCGTTTATATTACGATTTTGTCTATACAAACCGTAAAAGCGTATTTTAACGTGAGAAGAAAGCGTATTGTGACGATGAATCCACGGAGTCAATCCGTGCTTTATTATTAGGGAAAGATTGTGTGATGGTCAAAGGCGAAAACTTGATGAATGGAGAGCCATGTCTGCTACTGCTCTTGCAACTACGAGCCAGCACATACCCTTCAGGTTTGCAACTTTCAAACGTTGGTTATAATTTGCACTGCTGATTATATATATATGATCTGGCTAACTTATTTATTTCTCAAACTGGCAGGAATTCAAAGTTAACACTTAACACACTTGATGCAAGACTCACTAAGTATGCAATTTTCTTCTCCTTGTGCCGGTATGATTAGAAGCTATTCTTTAGTTTTGGTGCTAATGTGTGTAAAGGACTGTAGGTGGAGACTCCAAAAATTTGATGTTTGTTCAAATTAACCCAAACGAGAATGATCTGGGTGAAACTCTCTGCTCTCTGAACTTTGCGAGCAGAGTGAGCGGGATAGAGCTTGGACAGGCAAAGAAACAAGTTAATGTTGGAGAACGATGGTACTTGCTCTATTGCCCTCCCTGTTAGTTCATGCTTTAGTATGAGTTTAGCCTCCACTTCTGAAGATTTCATGGTAACTTGCATTGGAGCTTTGCATTCTATGCCTGAATACCTGACTGCAAATGTGGCGTTGTAGATAAAGAAAATGCATTGCCACATTGTTGACATGAAATCAGAATATTCTTGCTCCTTTTTTATGCAACAAATGCTACTGAACATGTTCAGAAGAGTCATGTACATACTGATTCAGATTCTTAGGGAAGGACAAGAATATGTGAAGGAGAGTGAAGTTTAAAGATAACTGCAAGCAAAGCTGCTGGTTGTATCTTTGTTTTGTTTTGGTCAACCTTGAATCGAACAATTCCTCTCTTTTAACGAAATGCATCTTTAGATGCAACTCACCTAAAGTGTTAGACTACGAACATTTTTCATATCGATTTCATTTTTTATATCCCAACAGAACTTTTTTATATCAATTTCATTTTGTATGAATCTGTTTTTTTGTTACGGTTGGGCCAGTCCATTTTCAGAATCATCGTGCGCGTCATGGTTAGGACTGGACATACGAGCGAGCTTTTTGGCTCGGCCCGAAGCTCGCTCCAGCTCAGCCCGTTACAGCTCGCCTCGATAGGATTATCGAGCGGGCCGAGGTCTGAAAACAGGCCCGTTTCGCGACCGAGCCGAGCCGAGTTTTGGCCGGTCCAGCTCGGTGGCTCGCTTGCGGCCCAGCCCAATTCCACCGTTCTCCCATCACAATGGCTAGCGCATTAGGGCATGAGCAACCACAACCAGTCTCTCGTATCTCCCTTTCTCTGCTCTGCGCCGCCTCACCCCTCTCTCGCCATGCCGCAAATCTGGATCGACGGCGACGAGCGACGCCACGTTTCCTTGCCAACTCGGCACCGACGGCGACGGGCGGCGCGACCGTTCCTTACCACACCGGACGTAGATGGACGCGCCTCCCCTGGTTTCTCGCGGAACATGACGAGCCGGAGCAGGTACCTCCTTCTTTCCCAATCCCTAGACGCAGCTGTCTAAACTTCCATAGTACGCATGTGATGGATCAATGGATGGATGGATCGATGGATGTAGTCATGTAGTTCGAACTTCCCAAACCCTAGCCGTAGGTGTCTGCACTAGTACACATCTGATGGATGGATGGATGGATGGATCGATGGACGTAGTCAGGTAGATGTAGGGCTAGATGGATGGATCATGGATGGATGTATTGTAGCGTGTACGGCTAGATGTAGCAGCGACAGATGGATATTGATCATGGATGGATGGAGTTGTAGGGCAGAATGGATGGATAGATCAAAATTTTCATTGATTTCATGTGTAATTAGTTTTCTGCTATTGATGACCTAGTTGATGATCTACTTGCTATAGCATAGCAGCTTGAAAAAAAATCTACTTGCTGGAAAATTACATAGACTCCATGTCTAAATAGTTTATTGTTGTTGATGATTGATTGTTTGTTGTTTGCTGATGTGTGCAGGCTCCTATCGTCGCAACAATGGACAAGGAAAAGGGGAAGGCGAGTGGGAAGGAGAAGGAGAAAGAGAGGACGTTGGGCTCCATTATGAAGAGCAAGTTGCCGGTCTCAGGGATGCAGAAGGGGAATGGGAAGGGCAATGCAGCAGCTACTACACGGCTGCCGAGGAAGCTGGCAAATGATTCCAGCAATGTCCTAATCGCTGAGTTGTTGTATAGGGTAAAAAAGAAACCTCCGCCTCGACGTCTCCCTGACCCCACCGGCTCTGGTGTGCATGCCACAATCGCCGCTACCTCCGGCTCCGCAAACTACTTTCAGAGGGAGGCTACATCTTCCCAGGTATGTATGTGCCAAATATATATTTGTGCAAGCTCATGTATGTGCTGTTTTTGCTTTTTAAAAGTCAAATTTATGTGTGCCCAAGCTCATATGTGCTGTTTTTGGTACCCAAATGTCAAATATATGTTTGTGCAAGCTCATGTGTGTGCTCTTTTTGGTATCCAAATGTCAAATATATGTTTGTGCAAGCTCATGTGTGTGCTGTTTTTGCTATCCAAAAGTCAAATATATGTTTGTGCAAGGTCATGTGTGTGCTATTTTTGCTATACAAAAGTCAAACATATGTTTGTGCAAGCTCATGTGTGTGCTGTTTTTGCTATCCAAAAGTCAAATATACGTTTGTGTAAGCTCATGTGTGTGCTGCTTTTGCTATACAGAAGTCAAATATATGTGTGTCAAAGCTCATGTGTGTGTTCTTTTTGTGTGCTAGGCAATGGAGCATGATAAGCAAGCAGAGGAGGATCATGAAGAGGTGGAAGAGGATGAGGAGGAGGAGGAGGAAGAGCAAGATACTTTGTTTGAGGTGCCGCCTGGGGCTGGTGACAAATCAGATTCAGATGGATTCGTGGATAGTGAAGAAGAAGCCTTCGAAGGTGATGCCATGTTCGAGGATGGTCTAGGCCTTGGTCCTACGCCTCAAGAGCAAGAAACCGTACTTCTTAGTTCGAGTGAGGATGAAGCAAGAAAAGTGCAACGAAAGAATGCCAAGAAGCGAAAAGGTCAAGCTCCTTCGAGGTTGAGGTCGGCGGTTTGGACCTTCTTTCATAAGGGAAAGGTGCCATCGAAAGAAGGTTTGATGGAGTTGAAGGCACAATGTAATTATTGTGACAATCAATATGCATATGTCCAAGGTGGAAGCACCTCATCCATGGGAAGACATATGGACACATGTAAGAATTACAAGGACAAGGTTAATAGGGATCTCATCCAAGCTACTCTATTTTTTAGAAAAAACAGTGCAACAACAAGTGGTCCAGCTGTCCAATTTATTGAGTATGATAAGGACCTCATCAAGGACGTCATGGCAAAGATGATTTGCGTCCATGAGTACTCATTTAGAATGGTTGAACATAAATGGTTCAACATTCTCATGAAGTGCTTGAATCCAAACTATCAACCCATTGGAAGGAAGGCAATAAGAGCTGAATGCATGAGGGTTTTCAAGAAAGAAAGGGAGTTGCTTCAAGTTGCCCTAAAGGATGTGGACTTCATTAGTCTGACAACCGATTTGTGGACTAGCAACCAGACCATATCATATATGTGTGTGGTTGCACACTTTATAGATAAGGATTGGAAGATGCAAACACGTGTTCTTTCTTTCATAGATTTGGATCCTCCTCACTCCGGGCATGTTATTTCAGATGCTATCTATGAGCGTGTGACTGAATGGAAGATAGAGAATAAAATTATATTCATCACACTAGACAATGCTTCAAACAATGATGTTGCGGTCAGAGGTTTGAAGGCAAAATTTGCTGTTCGGAGAGGTATATACATGCTGTTTTTGTAGTACACATGCTTTGTTTAAGGCAAATTATATATATCCATCACACTAGACAATGCTTCAAATATATGGTTATATGCTTGCTGTTTTTGTTCTACATATGTTCATATACTTGTTGTTTTGGTTGAATGTATGGTCATATTCTTGTTGTTTTGGTAGTACACATGCTTTGTTTATGGCAAATAATATCCATCACACTAGACAATGCTTCAAATATATGGTCATATGCTTGATGTTATATGGTCATATTCTTGTTGTTTTTGTAGTACATATGCTTTGTTTGTCCAAATAATGATATTTTGGTTGAACACATGCTCATATGTGTGCTGTTTTGGTTGAATATATTGTCATATGCTTGCTGTTTTTTTGTAGGTACGGACTTTGAAGCCAAATATTTCCATGTCCGTTGTTGTGCACACATTATCAACTTGGTGGTGCAAGATGGGACAACCATCATGGCCCCTTTGATAGAGAATTTGAGAGAGACGGTTAAGTATTTCAAGAAGTCACCGAGTCGCCTCCACAAGTTTGTTGAGACTTGCAAAATATTTGGTGTTGAGGTTGGCGACCATTTGCATCTTGATTGTGTCACGTGGTGGAGTTCAACGTACAAGATGCTTGATACAACCTGCTCTTATAGGGAAGCCTTGCCCTCTTATGCAGCTTCAAATGCCAACTATCAATGGGAGCCAGAAAAAGAAGAATGGGACAAGTTTGAAGTTATTAAGCCATTGCTCCTCTCTTTATCTCATGTGACCACTGTGTTTTCAGGGCAATTATATCCCACCTCCAACATATTCTACCCTCACATTGTCAGCATTGCTTTGAGAAAAGCCATGGCTCATGATGATGAATGCTACAATAAAATGGGTGATGCAATGATGGATAAATTTGACAAGTATTGGGATGAGCCAAACAATGTCATGGTGCTTGCTACCATCTTGGACCCAAGGTACAAGATTAGGTATGTTGAGTGGTGCTATCACAAAATGTATGTTGTGGGGGAAGCAAATACTGAGAAGAATATTGTGCGCGAAGAGTTGGACACATTGTTGAAAATTCGCCCACAGGATCGATCATATAAAATCACACGAACACACATGCACAACAACTGATAGCCAAGGGATCTTGCCGTGCCTTCTTTTCTCTTTATTTCTTTTTCTGTTTTCTCTCCCGGTGTTACAAAACTCACGCACCTGCCTCTACCTATATATTATATCCCAGCGGCCGACCCAAACATCCTATACCTACTCGTACATCAACTCCTAACATAACACGGACACGCATATATATAGTACTACTCAAACCGCTACCTACACGTACACAATGGCTAGACTCCTAATCATATTAGACTACAACTAGTACACTAATCACCGGCAAGCCTGATTGCAACAGGACTAGTTTTGACTAACACAACGTATGTTTAGATTACTCCAACATTCACCCCCTGATCCAAACATCTGATTCTTTACTGGACGAGATACGCAGAAAACCACATGTCCATCTTCTCAAGCCGCTTGCCTCCGGTGACGCGACTAATCGGACTGCAACTTCTCTCTTCTTGAAACAGTAGCCACCACTTCATCACCATCTCTTTTTTTGACCGAATTGTAGACCGGAACCAACGATTACCCGGACTACCAGCCACGCTACCACATCTTAGCGTGCAACATGCAGACTAAACGCATAGCCTCATGCATGAACTTAACTTAACTGGTGCTCGTCCATCTTCACGTTGATCTTTGTCTTCTCATCGGTTGCTTGTGCACGGGGAGACACATCTTTTCACCCGCCACATCTTTTTTCTTTGCCGTTGGTGACACAACTAACCAAACGACACCTCATGTCCAGCGGCAACACAACTCGCCATATACATGCAACTCATCTCCACCGTATATGAACTCGCCGGAACTCCGCGACCATGAACGGAAACGCAAGGCACAATTTCCTTTTTTCATCCGCTCTCACATTCATTTCTCCTCTGCCAGTGACGCATCTCAACTATAGCACACGACTCACACACCCAAGCTCTTGGATGCACCTTACAAGAGCTCATTTGCACACCTTGATGACGGCTCGCAACTTCGCCATCTCCATCTTGCACCCTCCAACGATGATCTCGACGATTTCCTCAGTGTTGCAACATCGGGCACCTCCATAACCATCAATGATTACCAATGCCTTGCCGACGACAGCCCTGTCGCTCTCCTCCAGGTAGTTCTTTCGAACAACGATCACCCGTCGCCTAGCTTGCGACAGTGTTCTCGCCGCCGCTCCACCGAACGACAATCGCCCGACCCTCTACGTCGCTGCACCACCCGACAACTATATTGCCCGCTTCTCCTCGTCGCTGCACCACTCAGCGACTATATGGCATGCCCCGAGGCGCTAGTCGGGTCGCCACCCCGGGGCAAGAGCAGCTTCACTCGAACCTTGCTTTGATACCAATTGTTGAAAATTCGCCCTCAGGATCGATCATATAAAATCACACGAACACACGTGCACAACAACTGATAGCCAAGGGATCTTGTCATGCCCTCTTTTCTCTTTATTGATTTTTCTGTTTTCTCTCTCGGTGTTACAAAACTCACGCACCTGCCTCTACTTATATATCCCAGCGGCCGACTCAAACATCCTATACCTAGTCGTACATCAACTCCTAACATAACACGGACACGCATATATATAGTACTACTCAAACCGCTACCTACACGTACACAATGGCTAGACTCCTAGTCGTATTAGACTACAACTAGTACACTAATCACCGGCAAGCCTGATTGCAACATGACTAGTTTTAACTAACACAACGATGTTTAGATTACTCCAACACACATTGTATGAGAAATTTGTTGCGAAAAATTAGCAAGTTGAAGAAAGAGCTAGTGGATCATCAGCCAAGAACAATTGCAACACAAGTACCTTGATGCCACTTATGGATTGTGAGTTTCAGTCCTTGTTATCAGCTACTTCATCAACACCATCAAAAAGTGAGCTTAGAAACTATCTAGATGACTTGAATGAGGCAATGGATCCTAAGTTCAATCTTCTTGATTGGTGGAGGGTGAATGCACCTAGATACCCCGTATTGGCAATGATGCCAAAGAGGTTCTTGACTGTCCCGGCTACCTCCGTGTCTTCGGAATCAACTTTTAGCACGGGTGGAAGAGTTTTAGGTATGTCTACTTGTTACATTGGATGTTAACTTGTCAACTTGTCATCCTATCCTTGAACTTAGATATGTCTACTTGTGTGGTTTTAGATGACTACATGAGTTCTTTGAAACCATAAATGGTGGAAGCCTTGGTGTGTGGTGCTAGTTATATCAAAGGTTCTCACAAGGACTTCAATGTGGTGGTATGACTCCTATCTTTTCTTCTATGGTTTCTGTCTATTTCTTGTATGTGGCTAACTTCCAAATAATTAGGAGAGAGATGAAGATGAGGAGGACGATGTTAAGAATATCAAGTTTCCCAAGATTGTTGATGTGGGGGATAACAACAATTGGTAACTATTCTTTTGACATGTTTCAGTTTTCATATCTTTACATGATCCCAATATGTTTCCAAATCTGTGTTACATGTAGATAATCGTGATGTTGGTGTTGCTCTTGCTACTTTGAAAATGGATGTCTACATGATCTTGTCATGTGGATTGTTGAGGTCAATGTGATCGTCTCGAGCCATTTCTTTTGTTGTCATGAACTTCGAATTATGTGTTTGTTATGATGAACTTTGGATTATGTGTTTGTTGTGATGAACTATGGTCCTTGAATGATGTTGTAATGAACCATGCACTTTCAACGATGTTGTTGTGAACTTGTGATGAACTATGAACTTGGTATTATGTAGTTTTCACCGGTCATCGTTTGGCTGTCAACATTTTCTCAGTTTTTATGTCAAAGTGGTAAGTTTTGTGCTATGCAAAATTTCTTCGTGTGGCTGTCAATATTTGAAGCTTTGCTATGTAAAGTTCAAAGGAAGTGTTGTCCAAAATACAATAGAAATGCTTCTGAATTCTTTCTCTCATATCTGTTCCATTATTACAATTTTGGTAGAAGAATTCATAGATGAAAGCTTATTTTTCATTACTATGACCATTTCTTAAAACAATAGACTGCTGAATGTTTCCTTTTTAGCAATATAAACTGTTTGTTTTCCAAAATATGGGTTTAATTGCTGCAAAAAATATCAAGACTAGACTATATACAAAGGTTCTATAGGTAGAAAGGTTCTGGGGGCAAATGGCTTATGAGCCGGCTCGGTCTGAGCCGAGGCATAGCTGAAGCGAGCCGAGCCGCCTGAAGTCAGCTTGTTGGCTGAGCGAGCCGAGCTGAGCCGAGCCGCTCCAGAGCGAGCCAAAGCCAGGCTCGGATCAAGGTCGGCGCAGCTCGGCTCGTGTCCAGTCCTAGTCATGGTTGTGAATTTGTTTGACTGGAAGGATAATAAGATATTAAAATATATATTTAACAAGAGGTTATTGAGTGTGAGAGGATGTACACAGACTTAACATGGTTTCTCGTTCAATGAAGTCTTGATTTGTTACTCGACAAAAAAAATGAAGTCTTGATTTGTTATCTTTATTTTGCCACTACAAAACAACTTGTCTTCCTACCAGGTATGCTCCAGTGAGAAGGGTTAACAAGGCTTCTCTACAATTCTGTGGTTGGGAAATGATTACAAACTTCCACTTCCCCGTAAGAGTAAAGAGGGGCAACAAGGTTGACTTTATTCATACTCTGGAAATCAAACATATATAGAGGATGTGTGATATGGATTCAAGTGGCATGTTGATTCATGAAGATTGCTAATTCCAATAATTTGTATGAGTAAGGAATTTATATGCTATCCACTTCATCTGAAATTTGAAACTTTAAACAAATTTATCATATACTCCCTCCGTTCCTAAATATAAGTCTTTGTAGAGATTTTACTATGGACTAGATACAGAGCGAAATGAGTGAATCTACGCACTAAAATGCATCTATATACATCCGTATGTGGTTCATAGTGGGATCTCTACAAAGACTTACATTTAGAAACGGAGGGAGTATTTGGTTAGGATTTATGATGTTTGACATAAGATGTGTTACTTTAGACGTGCGTTGCACGTGCACACTTACTGGTAATAGTACTATAGAAGAAGTATATATATAGATGGAGCGCATTAGGCATGACATCATGCACGTACATACGCGATTAACTCGCCATAGATGATTAACCTAATTGTTTTCTCTCCTTTTTCCTCATCATCTTCTTCTTCGTTAACAAATTCCTCATCTTTTTCCATTTTCCATTCCAGTTCAAAGAAAAACAACCACTTTCTTTTTCCTTCTTTCTTGACGAGACACAGATCAAGTTGGTCTTTGGTTTTTCTTTTCCTTGATCGATTGATTGAGTTCTGGTTATTAAATAAAACCTGCCAATACCGGCAAAATAAAATCTTGCCAAGAGACGACACCGGCGACCCTTGGTTGGTTGGGGTAGCATGCATGCATTGCTTGCCGGTTTCGCTTCGGACGCCGCCAATTCCGCCCCGGCGCGTGATGCCGCAAGGAACCTCTCCTCTCTTCCGCGACCTCGTGCAACATCTCTGTTTTGTTAGAGTTAATTTACACATGTTAATTAACTCTAACACTCCCCCTAATCTTCACTTGTTCATATAGGATAATCATCTGGAAAAGCTTCTCCAAAAACCCGGTGGGAAAAAAAATGTGAGGATATATGTGTTTGTTATGTTGCCAAAAACTCCTGCTAACCCAATGGGAAAATAAGAAAAAAATGACGCAACTTAAATGATTTTGCCTCGTCCAACTCAATATGAGAAAACCCATAGAAATAAGAGGACAATAAATATGTCATACATACTTTCCTAAAAAACCCGATGGAAAAACAGAAAGTATGACATATGGTCTTGTGTTGATATTACCTCATTAAAACCTTTATGAGAACATGTAAAGTAAACTCATGAAGGGAAAAGAGTATAATATGATGCTTTGAACATGAACAATTCAGGAAGATACTCCGCCCGAATCTTACAAATTCGGAAGCTGTCATATACCAATTCGATGAATATATTTTTGGAATGTAGAAGTTGGTAGAAACTTGATGAACAAATCAGTCACATGATTTGATTTGCAAGATATGCAATATAGTGATATTGCTTATTATGTAACATATTTGCGTTTGGGCAACACAAGCAACATTATCTTAGACATAATGGTTGGTGGATGTAGCCAGGAGGTCTCATTCGAAGACTCTTATAAGATGACTATAACACCTAGCAGGAACACATACTTTGTCTATGATCTGACATAGTAGGGATCTGATCGATGTATCTAATGATACCAATGTCAGATTTCTATGAAACTAAAAACTTAGGACAAATATGTTTGATGCCTTCGAGATATCGAAAGATATTCTTGAGCCCCAACCAATTATGTGTGGTGGATACAAAGGCACTAGGATATGGAACTCTATGTCCCAATACCGCATTCCCATTAACTCATGGTTTTAATGGATCTTTCTTGACGTCTAGAGAACAAAGTCATACGAGTTATGGATGCATAAGATTTGTCCACAATGAATTTCTCCAATATATTTTGTATATAGACAACATAGTGTACAATAATGTATGTGTGAAGGTGCTCGAGGTTTTACCCAGATCCTTCATCTCAAATTCCGTCATTTAGATGACCAAATGCACCAACCATTATGATCTGACATACCTAGCAGGAACACACACTTTGTCTATGATCTGACATAGTAGGGATCTGATCTATGTCTGAATCTAGTGATCTGCATGGATATGTAATCACTATATTTATCAACTGCATAGATAGATGATTTTGTACTACCAATGATATAAGTTATCAGAAAAAGATTCCACCTCTGGAGAATAGTTAGGTTTCTGCGTGAACCCTTGTCCCACAATACTTGCTCTATGTTTCATCACCTCTTTGTTCTCAATTCTGTTTCTAGAAGAAAGTAGGTATTGCTTATGAATACCTTCCCATTGTTGAGCAAGATTATTTCTACTAGATTATACGTACCCTTTGCTTGAGTGTAGTCTGAGTGTTGTTCACACTTTTCCATGGTCATGGGCTTTGGACCTGAATCATGTAAAAGGTTTCTACAATCTAGTTAAGAAATGTATGCCAATAATTATAGACTTCCGGTTATATGTTTCTCTAGAGTCTATATATGTATATATAGTTGATGGAAATATCGTTACCCATGGTGACTACCCGTGATTTCCAATGCGGTTGAGTCGGGTGTTTCAATTTCCCGGTCAACAGGTGCACTATGACCTGAGTTGGTGGAGGTTTCACGTCCATTGGGTGTATACTACCCATTAGGTGTCTATCAACGTGAAGTTAACTTGCATTTACTGATTTAGAAGCCTAGATATCCTTGTTTGCGAGAAGCTGATTCCCGATGTACTTTTACCATACATCTCCCCATGTTGCTTCGAATGGTGAGTGGAGTGGATTTTGTTGGTACCTTCACTCTTTCAGGCATTTTTTGCAGGATTGTAGGATTGTATGACACTGTTATAGTCAGTAAATGAATCTGGCAGCAAGTTGTTTGCAATGTGTTGCAAATCTTCTGAACGCATGGTTCAAATCTTTAAATACGTGGATTTGAGGTAGAAATGTGTTGAACATTCCACTAATTTCCGGAAATTCTTTATTGTATTTGAAATCTGCCCTAAATGCCTGTAAATGTTCCTCATTGAATCAACATACTAGCCTTGAATAACTCCCCATGAGAGGGGCTTGAGGTATTGACGGAAATACATATATTCCTCACATAGATCCCAAATATATGTTGAGGGGCCAATGATGTATGTCAGGGTGGTGATCTCGGTATGTAACCGAATTACCGCAAATAGGAAGTACTTGTAGATTTCCACGTATCAAAGATAGAGGGGAATAATATTATGCAGTTTGGTCATGAGTGTGTAAAACTACATGACTCCACCATAAAGTTGGTAAGTTGCAATTTCTAAGTAAAGATCATGCAATGAGCTTAATTCTTTGGATAAAGAGTTCTACCAAACTATTTTGAGTCTAGACATATAGGACAAAGTGCTAAACTTCAATCCTAGGGCCATAGTGAAGGCACACAAGGAGAATTCCACAAAATTGTCCATTCAATTTTGATTTAACTCGATGTTCAGGATGTCAATTGTTTCATGTGGATAAAACACACTTGAGACCATTGCGTAGATGAGTCTTTTAAAACCATGTAATACTTGAATAGTCTAGTCAATGGTTGAGAAGAGCCACTTACCTCGATTTGATGCATTCAAGGAGCCTGAGTAGTTCAGTGTAGACGTTAAGGTGCACAAGTCTTAAAATTAGCTTCCCTGCGTCATATGTAGTGGACATAAAATCCAAATGTTGTTAGAATTTAGCATCATGAGAGGGCCAGTGTCAGTTCCTTTGAACTAGAGAATAATGAGATTGGGCGAAGCTACGAATGACAACGTACCATCTCCCAACCTTCTGTCGGTCTCTGCCCTCACTCCTCTCGCGTCTCTCTATGGTGGCGCCTTACGATGTGTTGTCACGAGAGATAATTAATTATTCTTAGGGAGAGGGGGGTGTTGTGACGCAATTGAAGCGGAAGAAGCATGGCAATTTTATAGTAGTTTGTGCGAGTTGGTGTTTGCTCCGTAGAGATTCCCGTGCATTATGCAATGCGGTAGGCAAGATCATCGCCTAGAGGCATCCATATTGGGTTAGGGGCATGCAATTTTGTTCTCCCGTTGCAATACACGGGCATTTTCCTAGTTCAATTAAAAGCAAGTAATGTGCTTGTTTATCCCGCAAAAAAAGCAATGAGACCCCGTCGAGAACTCACAGAACCCAAGAGTAGTTATTATTAAATAAATACATAAGAGGAAGGAATGGGAAAGTGGTGGGGCCTATTTCACTCAGCAGAGATGGTGTGGTCGGAGGATGGACGGATGGGGCACGTCCTTATCTGAGATGAACGGCCAGATGTTTGGTCGTAACGTCGTGATGCTTTCTTTCTGCCCAAGTCATGGGCGCGCGTGAGATCTTGCGTTAATGACTAGTGTACTTGCTAGCATCTCTGTTGCGACGCTTTCCTCCGTTAGTCAAGGCATGGTAATGCGATTAACTGGAAGGAGCGGGCCAAATGCCTCCCATGACAGCGTCAAAGGACCGCACGACACCACACAAGGTGTAGGTCGTCCCCATGAACCGGTCGAGCTACTAGCTCGGGGCATCACCGGCCCCATGAACCGTTTCGATGTCCTTCCCGACAACGACACTGGCGATTGCACCAACTCCACCACGTAGAAATAGGCTGAAGATGATGCCCGTCGCTGTAGGTCCGGTCGTATCGGTCCCTCGTGCGAGTCAAATAAATATCAATATTTATACTAAAAATTAATACTTGTTTATAAGTAAATTTTTCCAATTCACAATGATTACTAATTTTTATGGTAAATTTAAAGATTTTTTGTAATTAAAATACATTTGTCAATAAAATATGCCTTAAAGCATGTTTAAATCAATTCAACTTAAATGTGATAATAAGAAATGACAAAATTCCATGTCTTCTTGGATTAATTTGTGAATCTTGTATTAATGTAGCATATATGTATGTGTTTGTGGGTAACTATCTTAATAAGTGTGTGGTACACCAATATATATCTTGATAGTGAAATTTATGATTAGATATATGCAAATAGAAAATCTGGATTACACGAGATGTTTACGAGGATTTTGCTACCTAATAATTGGCATGCTACTTTGTTCAGTTTTTTGGTCAAATATGTGAAATGTATTAGGGTGGGATCATAATATGTTGATGATGTGCATATGTACTTGGCACTAAAATAATATTACTCCATATAGTATAATTTGTAAAGCATTCACCAAATAAAGGGACTTGCATTCTACGTAAAACTGCTTTATAGTAAGAACTTGCTATTACAAATTGGGTCTCCTAGTTTGTTTAGATATTCAATGATTTCTATATATTTAGTAGGCTCTCGGAGATAACACTTTTTCACTATCACTAATAATGTGACGATTAATTTGCACACATAGTGTAGTGTGTGCGCGCGCCTCTGCTATTGAGCCCGAGATCGTCGTCTTATTTTCTTGGTATGTGGGTCCGCTCTAACGTCAAGATACAGTCCAAAGCTCTGTCCTGCAGGATCTGCTCCGAGCCCCTCAAGCCACCCATCTTCAAGGTGATAGCTCCCGCCGCAATCCATCCCCATTCTTGTTCTTTCTTTCTTTCTTTCTTTCATATTTGCCCGGATGGATGCCCAAGATGTAGCACATACTAGTAGGTTGTAGGCTGTTATAGCACATACTACTCACTACTAGAATCTGATTTTGTCCCGAGTTCCAAGAGTTCGCCGAGTTCATTCCGTCAGGAACTTCTGTCTGCGAGTTTGATCGAAAATCCGACTCGGCAGCAATAAGCAATTCGGCGGAGCTGTGCCTTTGCGAGATTCTGATGCAAAACGACTCGGCGAACAAAACTAACTCGTCAGAATATCAATTTCACCGAGTTCCGGATGAAAAACACTCGGCGAACACCGACATGTGGGCCACACCTTGCAGCAAGCGACGGAGCCATGACGGCGCTCTTCATTTGCTGAGTTTCGTCCAACGGCAACTTAGTAAACATTTTCCATTACTTATTTTTTTACAACGTATTATGAGGGGTGCATATCTTTTCCGAGTTCCCGACAGAAAGAATTTGACAAACAAAGCTGGTGGCTTAGTCCCACCTCGTTTCTTGAGGAGTGATGGGACCAGTTTAAATTGCCGCGTCGTCCAGAAGCGGTAAGCTACAATCATCATTGCATCCTTTGTGGAAGATATGACTGTCACTATGAAGCACAGAACTATCATACTGACAGTTTGTATCCCTCACAAAGTGAGCATTGCTGACCGCTCGCTCTTTTGCGAATCATTTCATTAAGCTCCGTCGGGTCTCGGCTCTTTTTTCAAACAAGTGGGACTGTTTAATACCGTTGATGTGCTCCGAGGTCTTCTTTTCCTGGTTTGTACTTGAAACATTTTCGAATATTCATTTTTTATCGGAATTCCATGATTCATACCTTTGCCGAGTTCCTGAAATGAAGTACTTGGCAAACATAGCTGCTAGTTTTAGTCCCACCTCGTTTCTTGTGGAGCGACGGGAGCGGCTTAAAAAGCCGCTTCGTCCAAATGCACTAAGATACGGTCTGCATTACACTTTGTGGTGGATATGACTGTCGCTATGAAAGTTAGCAGATAATAACTCTAACTTTACATATCGTATCCATCATTAAGTCCATTGCTGACTGGTCTAGTCTTTTTGGAATCATTTCATTAATCTCGAGAAATATTTTATATATTTTAATTTACACTCACTACTCATTCTCCGAACGGTCCATGCACATGCCTGTTTCGAGAAATACTTTTTGAATCATTTAATTAATTAAGCTCCGTCGGTCCATACTGTCTATTCCATCATTTCATAAAGCTTCGTCGGTCCATACTTCCTATTTCTCGAAATATGTTATATCTTTTAATTTGCACTAACTACTTCATTCTCCGAAGGACCCGACAATGGTTAGCTCGTACCACAAGCTCGGGTGGCCTCTCCTCGCTGGAAATATGATTTGAAAAACTCTCTACGAATGTGATTACATCCATCACATGCTAGGGGCCACCACATGCTAGGGGCTCCCACCCAGGGTATGCAGGTTCTGTGTATAGCAGGCTACTAGGTCGGTCCATGTCAGAAAAAATAGTCAAAGGCATGGCCTTTCAGCCTTCACGCACACGCATACGCACACCATCGCAAGCCAAACGAGTAGCAGCGGCAGGATTAGCGACAGGCGCGCTCTGATTAGCAATTGCTTCCTTCATCCTTCACGTAGAAATAAAAACAACGATCTGCTGTCCCTTCACGGCTTGACCTAAAAAAAAGTGTGATCGTGATTTCCCAACCTCCCAGCCGCCAACGCCAGACGCCGGACGTCGGACGCCGACACGCAAGGTGCCGCAAGCAGTACATGGACTGATGCTATCATGGATTCCACCGTCAAAATCAGGTATATTATACTCCCTCCGTCCGAAAATACTTGTCGTGAAAATGGGTAAAAATGAATGCATCTAAAACTAAAATACGACTAGATACATCCATTCCTCCGAGAAGTATTTCCGAACGGAGGGAGTATTTGCAATTTGCGGTTCCTTGATGTGTATGTGGTACCATTCAATAATCGATGCAAAAATTACCTTTTCAGAATTGTGTGCTAGTATGCCGCCCAAAAACAGGACATATGCATCGTTTAGCAATAAAAAGAAAAGGAAGAAGGCGGCGAATAAATTGGTACAATCACATAGTGTTGCAGAAAATTTGTTGAAACATTCTCTCTTGATATCGAGAAAAAAAATATTGGATGAGATTGACATCGACCACATCATAAGTGACTTTGCATCGAGGAATGTTAGAAAAAAAATTTAAGGTAAGATGTAATTATTTGATACGCATATTGATTTTCAATGCATTTGAGTGTTATTAATAATTTTTCACACACACGCGCGCGCACACACACGCACGGCCCCCCAATCGCAGGACGGGCCCTGGTCATTATGGATCTTCTTTGCATCTACACGGATGTATATATGCATAGAAGATTCACAATGACAATCCTCATCCTTTGATTGCTTGTCTTTTATTTTTTGGATTCATGGATCGATAGTTTGGACATGTCGGTTTTGGTAGCTAGTATGACATGCATGGCTAATTATTAATATATCGATAAATGCATGTTGGAATGGTTTCTATGTTATTTGACGGCCTCCAGTCTCCGGCATCTCCTCATGCAACATGTCCATGCATGCATGTAATGGCACGGATCTCGCCCATGGTCATGCCGCTCTCTCCGTAATGTCGGCGCCAGTGAGAGGTCGTGTCTGCACTGGACGGGCATGAATGTGGCACTGACGCTCTCGAGCGACGATGACCGTTTCGGACAGGAAGCACATGCCAACTAATAGCAACACAAAAGGAAAGCAAAAGTCCAGAAATGTACTAGCTAGGTACATCAGGGTTCAGGACCCTTGAATTAGAGTTATTACAGAGTAGGGCATTTTGGAGACCGAGCTCCATGGAGCCCTTTATTTTGAAAAATTCAAAATTCATAAATTTCAGTTTCAATTTTTTTGAAAAAAATACACATGTATGCAAGGATGTAAAGTGCATGTGTGAAAATTTTCAGGATGAAATACCTTGAATTGCGAGCTGCAAAAAAAAATTCACGGACTTTAAAGATGAAAAGTACATATGCTAAAACCCCCCAGATTTGTCTTTTTTGTGTACCTCACATTCTAATGTATTTTGACCTGAAATTTTGCACACATGTACATTATGTATCCAGGTATATGTGTATTGATTTCTAGAATTTTTGATACTTCAGAATTTGAATTTTAAAGTTTTCAAATAAAGGCCTCCATGGAGCTCGGTCTCCGTTTGGCATTTTCGGTCATTACATAACTATATAACTATATAGCATAAGAGATATCGATGCCGCGTCTAAAACTTCTTTTTCATTGATGCCCCTGCCTCCTGGCTATCGTCTGGGCGACGACGCTTGCTGTTGACCACCGGTTGGTCGTCGTCGTCCTCCTCCTCCTCCTCGCCCTTCTCGTCCTCCTTGTTGGCGGGCGGGGGTGCCCCTTCGTGGAACCGGATCCAGTCAGAGTCCTCCTCCTCGGTAAAGAGGTTGGAGGGCGTCCTCGGCCCCTCAATATAAACAGGAAGCTCGGGCGGCCCCTACTCGCTCGAGGTCTCGACATATAGATGATCGTAGGTTGGGTGATCGTGCCTACATTTTTACAAACACAATGTAATGATTAGTACTATTGCAACTTTAATAAATTATAAAGACAGTGACAAAGTGGCTAGATTCGGAAAACAAAATACAAAACAGAGAACAAAATATGTCTCTGAAAATCAAATCTCCATGCATGATATGCATATATTTGAGCTATATATGCATGCATGCATGCATGCATATGCATGAAACATTTTGATGTGATCTCTTGCAAATTTTCAACTACGACAATTAAGTAACATTATAATTAAGCACTTGAACCATGCATTATAATTAAGCAAAAACTTGAAGAATTAACAAATCAAATTAAAGAAGAAAAAGATGTGAGATGACGCAACGCTGATCACCTCTCCGGCTCCGCCATGACGTAGAGAAAACCCCGTCACTGCCATCGTCATCGCTGTCGTCGCCAGGAGCGGCACCGGTGATGGGTGCCGCGACAGGGCCTGTGGCAGAGGCGGCGACCCCTGTGGTCATGGCGGCGCCCGTGGCTGCGACGCTTGTGGCCGTATCGGCGCCCATGGCAGAGGCCACGTTGCTCCCCACGGCCGTCCGGGATGATGCGGCAGACGCGGTGCTCACGATGGCCATCGTCGCCGAGGCGGCGCTCTCCGCCGGTGCCGCTGCTGGATCCATGTCTGTGCGCGGTGGAGGTCGAGCGACAGAGGGACAGAGCGGTGGAGCAGAGCAGTTGAGCGGCAGAGCGGTCGAGAGGAGCGGCGCGCGACGTGAGGAGAGATGGGATTTTTGCGGTTTTAGTGTGCGCGTGCACAATTATGAAGGCGTGTTCGACTAAGTTTTTTTACCGGGGTCGGTACCTACCGATGCAACATCCACCATTGATGCTGTTTTGGAGATTCGTGCCCCCTTTTGTTATATATAAGAGACATGGATAGAATACACAGGGATACATGAACATTTGCATGCACTTGTCAGCTTTTGTCAGGAGAGAGAAAAAAATGTACAACAAGACCAGTTGCATGCAAGTTAAATATTCCCTCTCTCTCCATCAAAATACTTTCATTTAATTTCATTGTGAAATTTTGGATCTTTTTACTGACAACTCCTATTTTGAATTTTTATATATATATTTGAATTCCTAGCAAGAGCTTCAGAACAACATCAATTATGGATACATTCGAACTAGCTTTAATTTAGCATATTTTTAAAAACATATTTCACTCAAATTGAAAACCATATTTCACTCATATTGAAAAGCATATTTCACTCATCGTTTTTAGTTGATCCAAAATAACAATTCACTCATTTAAAAAATATGAATTCACTCATTTGAAAAGACAGATTTCACACATTAAAAAAACATATTTCATCCGTTTTAAAAACATGATTCCATTCATTTTAAAAACTGGTTCACTCATGTTATATTACAGATTTCACCGCTTTAAAATAATGCATGCATATTTAAATTTTATAGTTTCATATTTCACTTGCAATTATATTTCCTAAATATCAGTTTCACAATCAGGAGTAAGCAGCTTCACGAACATAATCAATTTCACACATTGGAACAATCTATTTCATAAAATTGGTTTCATTGAATTCAAAAGACCTATTTCAGTTAATTGAAATAACTCATTTCGTAAATCTGATTTCACTCATTACAAAATATATCTCAAAAACTAATTCCACTTTGTATTTATGAAATATATTCAAATGTATTTCAATCAACTCAAAAGTTAGTTTCAAGTGTTTGAAATATAAATTTTATCTTGAAATAAGTGACATTTAAATGAAATTAAAAAAAGAATTTCACTCGCTTCATAAAATAGATTTCGCTCATTTATAAAAAAATTGAAATAATTGCATGTTTTAAAGTAACTAGTTTCACATTTTTCTAAATTACAAGTTAAACATATTTCACAATCAAATTTGTTTCATATGCATATTTCACTCATCTTTTTTAGTTGGTTCAAAATAACAATTCACTCATTTAAAAAAATATGAATTCACTCAGTTGAAAAGACAGATTTCACACATTAAAAAACATATTTCATCCGTTTTAAAAACATGATTCCATTCATTTCGAAAACTGATTCACTCATTTTATATTACAGATTTCACCGCTTTAGAATAATGCATGCAAATTTAAATTTTATAGTTTCATATTTCACTTGCAATTATATTTCCTAAATATCAGTTTCACAATCAGGAGTAAGCAGCTTCACGAACATAATCAATTTCACACATTGGAACAATCTATTTCATAAAATTGGTTTCATTGAATTCAAAAGACCTATTTCAGTTAATTGAAATAACTCATTTCGTAAAACTGATCTCACTCATTACAAAATATATCTCAAAAACTAATTCCACTTTGTATTTATGAAATATATTCAAATGTATTTCAATCAACTCAAAAGTTAGTTTCAAGTGTTTGAAATATAAATTTTATCTTGAAATAAGTGACATTTAAATGAAATTAAAAAAAGAATTTCACTCGCTTCATAAAATAGATTTCGCTCATTTATAAAAAAATTGAAATAATCGCATGTTTTAAAGTAACTAGTTTCACATTTTTCTAAATTACAAGTTAAACTTATTTCACAATGAAATTTGTTTCATATGCATATTTCACTCATCTTTTTTAGTTGGTTCAAAATAACAATTCACTCATTTAAAAAAAATATGAATTCACTCAGTTGAAAAGACATATTTCACACATTAAAAAACATATTTCATCCGTTTTAAAAACATGGTTCCATTCATTTCGAAAACTGATTCACTCATTTTATATTACAGATTTCACCGCTCTAAAATAATGCATGCATATTTAAATTTTATAGTTTCATATTTCACTTGCAATTATATTTCCTAAATATCAGTTTCACAATCAGGAGTAAGCAGCTTCACGAACATAATCAATTTCACACATTGGAACAATCTATTTCATAAAGTTGGTTTCATTGAATTCAAAAGACCTATTTCAGTTAATTGAAATAACTCATTTCGTAAAACTGATTTCAGTCATTACAAAATATATCTGAAAAACTAATTCCACTTTGTATTTATGAAATATATTCAAATGTATTTCAATCAACTCAAAAGTTAGTTTCAAACGTTTGAAATATAAATTTTAACTTGAAATAAGTGATATTTAAATGAAATAAAAAAACAATTTTACTCGCTTCATAAAATAGATTTTGCTCATTTATAAATGAAAATTTTGGTTTCGCTCAAGTACTTATTTCGTGTATTCCACAAAACATGTTTCACTCATTTGAAACGTTGAAATTAAAAGATGTTTGAATGTTTTCAAGATTAATCTTGTTCTGAAGGTCTTGGCATCAGGAGTTCAAATATATAAAAAGTTTCTAAAATGAAGTTACAGTTTAAAATATATGAATGAATGAAATTGCCAAAGAGAAAATAAAGGGCATGAATTAGTCTGGCATGTGATGCATCTTCTGTACGTGAGAATGAGGAGAGAGAACGGACCATGCATGCGTCAAGTACAACTTTATTGTTGACGTGTGCCTCTTTCATCTGACATTGATTTGACTATTAATTAAGATACAAGAGATGGGTTGTTATTATACACAACTATACATTGTCTGTGGGCTCCCTATAGCACGAATCACTGCGCATGTGAGCGGTGGATGATTCGCCGGTAGCTACCTACACCGGTAAAAAGAGCTTTCTGAGGCGAAGAGTCAAGTAACAGTTGGCACGTCCTTGCTGGTCCGGCCTGGTAGGATACTACCAGTTGTTCTACGAGGAAGAACTAGGCAAATACGTGCATTTTTTTAGAAAGAAAAAACTATGGGAATACTTGTTAACTCGGTGACCGCCCGAAGTTGGTGGTATAAATTTAGTGCATTTATAGTGCATTTCTAGGGTTTAATGTGAGAAATTCCACATTTGCATCGCCGCCACGTAAAACCATGGACATATAGGCTGGATTCCCTGCACGTGGCCCTCGGTCCATGCCCAGGCCCTGCGCGCCCAATCGGGAGGGAGGGCCGTACACCGGGGGCCACGGTGAGGGCGTCGGCGTGCGGTTTGTTTCCATTTAAATCCCCGGAAATTATCAGGGGTGAGAAATTCACGAGATCTGGCGCGGTGTCGTTGAAAGGCCCCTGTAGGGTGTGGTAGAGATTTGAGGCCGTTCCGCAGAAGCTTTCACAGAGGTCGTGTGGAAACTGGACCTTCTTTGAGGAAACATCTAGATTACGAGAGGGAACACGTCCTGTTTGTGATGTGGATGCGGTGTCCGCTCCTTCGTTGTACCTGAAACTTTTTCCGGGGTCACCAAAGTCCACTCGAAGGCATGTTCCAGGTCATGGCCTTTTTCGGGGGCTGCCGGCCATATTCCATGCATTTATAGTGCATTTCTAGGGTTTAATGCCAGAAATTCCACATCCACGCCGCCTCCACGTAAAACCATGGACATATAGGACTGGATGTCCCTGCACGTGGCCGTCGGTCCATGCCTAGGCCCTGCACGCCCAACCGGGAGGGAGGGCCCAACACCGGGGGTTACGGAGAGGCCACTAGCGTGCGGTTTGTTGCAATTTAAATCCCCAGAAATTATCGGTGGGGGGGGCGAGAAATTCACTAGACCTGGCGCGACATCGTCGAACGGCACTGTAGGGTGTGGAAAAAAATTGAGGCCATTCCGCAGAAGCCTTCATAGAGGTCGTGTGGTAACTGGACTTTCTCCGAGAAAACATCTAGATTCCGAGAGGGAACAAGTCCTATTTGTGAAGTGGGTGCGGTGCCCGCTCCTCCATTGTACCTGAAAATATTTCTGGGTCACCAGATTCCACTCGAATGCACGTGCCATGTCATGGCCTTTTTCGGGGGCCACCGGCCATACTCCGTGCATTTATAGTGCATTTCTAGGGTTTAATGCCAGAAATTCCACATATGCGACGGTGCCACGTAAAACCATAGATATACAGGGCTAGATGTCCCTGCACGTGGTCATCGGTCCATGCCCAGGCCCTGCGCGCCCAACTGGGAGTTAGGGCCCAACACCGGGGCCACGGAGAGGCCGCTGGCGTGTGGTTTATTGCCGTTTAAATCCCTGGGAATTATCAGGGGGGCGAGAAATTCACGAGACATGGCGCGGCATCATCGAACAACTCCTGTAGGGTGTGGTAAAAATTTGAGGCAGTTCCGCAGAAGCTTTCACAAAGGTCATATGGAAACTGGGCCTTCTCTGAGGAAACATCTAGATTCCGAGAGGGAACGCATCCTGTTTGTGAAGTGGGTGCGATGCCCGCTCCTCCGTTGTACCAGAAACTTTTTCTGGGGTCACTAGAGTCCACTCGAAGGCACGCGCCAGATCATGGCCTTTTTTGGTAGCCACCAGCCATATTATGTGCATTTATAGTGTATTTCTAGGGTTTAATGCCAGAAATTCCACATCCGCGCCGCCGCCACGTAAAACCATGGACATATAGGGATGGATGTCCCTACACGTGGCCCTCGGTCCATGCCCAGGGCCTGCACACCCAACCGAGAGGGAGGGCCCAACACCGGGGGCCACAGAGAGGCCACCGGCATGCTGTTTGTTGCCGTTTAAATCCCCAAAAATTATTGGGGGGAGAAATTCATGAGACCTGGCGCAGCGTCGTCGAATGCCCCCTATAGGGTGTGATAAAATTTGAGGCCGTTGTGAGTGTCAAAATTGGCACGGTGTCCACAAAAATACTTTTCCTCCGCCGCTAGCTTCTGTTCTAGTGAGATCCCATCTTGGTGCCTTTTTCGGCAATCTACCGAAGGGGGATTCGATCATGGAGGGCTTCTACATCAACCTTGCTGCCCTACCGATGATGTGTGAGTAGTTTATCGCAGACCTGCGGGTCCATATATAGCTAGTAGCTAGATGGCTTCTTCTCTCTCTTTGATCTTCAATAAAATTACTACTAGGGAAAACCTTATACATAGAAATTTAGCAGCAGCTCGGGTCAAAAAAGGGCGCTAGTGCTAGATAGCAGTAGCGTGTGAGGGAAAGGGCACTACAGATAAAATTGTAGCAGTAGCGCGTGCAAGTGTAAAGGCGCTACTACTAATTTTCCCATTGCTGAGAGGATAGGCTACACATAGCAGTAGCGGGCTTGCAAGAACCACGCTACCGCTAGGTTCTAAGTAGTAGCGCGTTTCCTAGGAAGAGCGCTACTGCTAATGGAAATAAAATAAAATGAAAAACAAATAGAAAGGTAAATGAAAATGAAAGAAGTAGAAAAGGAGAAAGAAAAAAATAAAATTTAAAGCAAAATAAATGAAAAAGCGAAAAAAAGGAGAAAGGCGTAGCAGTAGCGTATGTTCATAGGAGGCGCTATAGCTAATATAGCTGCAGTGCGTTTCCTAGACCCACGCTATAGAAATAGAAAAGGAAATAAGAAAATAAAAGGAAATTACATAGCTATAGCAGTAGCGCATTTTCTAAAAACATCTGTAGCTACCTTAGCTATAACGCGTTTTGCGAAACGCGCTACCGCTAAGTTTGACCCAAAAATCGTTTCCCCCCGGCCACCACTTCTCCCCCAAATCCCTCGACCCACCCCGCCGCCATCTCCCTGATTCGCCGTCGCCCCACTTCGCCGCCGTCTCCTACCGACGTTGACGCCCCCGAAGCCACCAGAGCCGCACGCCGTCGACGCCACCGGAGCCGCCCCAACACCACCGGAGCCATGCGGAGCCGCCGTCGACGCCACCGGATCCTTCCTCGCCACAACTGCCTCCCTCGCCGTCACCGGAGACGCCCCTGCCTTCCTTGCCACCACTGCCTCCCTCGCCACCACCGGAGCCATCCTCTGTATGCCCCCACCCCTCCTCTCTCTCTCTCATGCATAGCACAAACACTGGACAGAGAACTAGCTAGCTAGGTTAACTAGTTTAATTAGGTTAATTATCTAGGTTAGTGCAAAAATTTAGTTAGGGCTTTGATAGAGAACTAGTTAGGTTAACTAGTTTAATTAGGTTAATTATCTAGGTTAGTGCAAAAATTTAGTTAGGGCTTTGACAGAGAACTAGTTAGGTTTTAACTAGTTTAATTTGGTTAATTATCTAGGTTAGTGCAAAAATTTATTTAGGGCTTTGACAGAGAACTAGCTACTTTAACTAGTTTAATTAGGTTGATTATCTAGGTAAAGTAGGTTACCTAACTAGGTTAATTAGCTTCGTTAGGTTAACAAGCTAGGTTAAGTAGGTTGGCTAGGTTGGAGCAAAATTTTATTTTAGAGCATTAGGTCAAAAGATTAGAGAAATGGAGTTCCTTCGCAATTTAATTGGGTTCTGTCCTAGGCAGAGAAGGGTTAGAGAAAATAATGTGTGGGAGAGAGAGAGGAATAGCTAGATCAACATAATTTGGGTTCTGTCCTAGGTAGAGAAGTGTTTAGTGAGGTCATTTTGCAAAGGTTTTTGATTTTTGAAAATAACACTATTTTTCAAGAAAAATAATTGAGGCAAGTTTTATTTTAAAGATGATCCCTTCCTAGACTTTTATTGTTGATTATATCTTTTCATTGAAGTGGTCATATTATATCTTTTCATTGAAGTGGTTCGATTGTGTCCAAGTGGCTTTGTTGTTTCCAGGGAATGAAGCCGAGTGGCCTATGTTTTGCTGGAATGTTGATTCATTTCCATTCCGGCAAATTTTAGGTTCTCGATTTGTCCACTTTTTAGCAAAAGTCATGCCGAAATTTTCTGTGAATTTCGGCATGACTTGTGCTACAAACTAGGACATATCGAGTGCCCGGGATTTGCTGCACCGGGAAGGAGTTAACGTTCCTGCAAAGCATAGGCCTTTTTTGATGCCATTATTTATTTTGGGTACAATGAACTTTGTTATTTATGCTTATGATATGTTGCTTCTATTTTTGCCAAGTCTGTCTCTTTCTGTTGCTCAACTATATATGTTGCATATCATCGACTCATGCGACGATGCAGGTGCATAGATCATCGATGGAAAAGAAGTGCTACGCTAGGAGTATACAAAGAGTGGCCGGAGTGTCAGGCCCAGGTGTACCGGTTTCCGAGCGACATCCAATAGTTAGTTTAGGTTTCATAGTGATAGCTCTTCTCGCGTATATCATTGTTTAGATGGATGACGATGTAGTTGCAAGTAATCGAGACTTGTATCGCTATTTTTGAGATGATGACGAGAGACCACTTTGTGTCGGATGATGATTATGATGATGACATGATTTGATGAGACTATATGTATGTATATGCTATGATTACATTTGTATGTGTGTGATATGCTAAAGATTATTGTATAAAGCCTATTCAAATACAAAAAAAATATGCAGAAAAAACAAAAACTAATAAAACTAGCAGTAGCGAGGGGAATAAAGTTAGTAGTAGCGCTTCCTTACCAGTAGCGCGGCCTGCTAGAAAGCGCTGAAGATATTAGCAGCAGCGCTCTGCTGTAAACATCACTACTGCTATCTGATACGTCTCCAACGTATCTATAATTTTTGATTGCTCCATGCTACTTTATCTACTGTTTTGGACTATACTGGGCTTTATTTTCCACTTTTATATTATTTTTGGGACTAACCTATTAACCGGAGGCCCAACCCAGAATTGTTGTTTTTTGCCTATTTCAGTATTTCGAAGAAACAGAATATCAAACGGAGTCCAAACGGAATGAAACCTTCGGGAACGTGATTTTATCACCAAACTTGATCCAGGAGACTTGGACCCTACTCCAAGAAGTGCCAGAGGCGGTCACGAGGGTGGGGGCGCCCCCCTGGGCGCGCCCCCTGCCTCGTGGGCCCCCTATTGCTCCACCGACGTACTCCTTCCTCCTATATATACCTACGTACCCCCATCAGATCAAATACGGAGCCAAAAAACTAATTCCACCACCGCAACTTTCTGTATCCGCGAGATCCCATCTTGGGGCCTGTTCCGGAGCTCTGCCGGAGAGGGCATCTACCATGGAGGGCCTCTACATCAACACCATAGCCTCTCTGATGAAGTGTGAGTAGTTTACTTCAGACCTTCGGGTCCATAGCTAGTAGCTAGATGGCTTCTTCTCTCTTTTTGGATCTCAATACAATGTTCCCCCCTCTCTTGTGGAGATCTATTCGATGTAATCTTCTTTTTGCGGTGTGTTTGTTGAGACCGATGAATTGTGGGTTTATGATCCAGCTTATCTATGAATAATATTTGATTCTTCTCTGAATTCTTTTATGTATGATTGAGTTATCTTTGCAAGTCTCTTCGAATTATCCGTTTGGTTTGGCCAACTAGATTGGTAGTTCTTGCAATGGGAGAAGTGTTTAGCTTTGGGTTCAATCTTGTGGTGTCCTTACCCAGTGACAGAAAGGGTTGCAAGGCACGTATTGTATTGTTGCCATCGAGGATAACAAGATGGGGTTTTTATCATATTGCATGAATTTATCCCTCTACATCATGTCATCTTGCTTAAGGCGTTACTCTGTTTTTAACTTAATACTCTAGATGCATGGTGGATAGCGGTCGATGAGTGGAGTAATAGTAGTAGATGCAGAATCGTTTCGATCTACTTGTCTTGGACGTGATGCCTATATACATGATCATACCTAGATAATCTCATAATTATTTGCTTTTCTATCAATTGCTCAACAGTAATTTGTTCACCCACCGTAGAATACTTATGCTCTTGAGAGAAGCCACTAGTGAAACCTATGGCCCCGGGGTCTATTCTCATCATATCAATCTACATTACTTTATTACTTGCTTTGTTTTTACTTTGCCTTTTACTTTTTATTTTGCATCTCTATATCAAAAATACCAAAAATATTATTTATCATCTCTATCAGATCTCACCCTCGTAAGTGACTGTGAAGGAATTGACAACCCCTAATCGTGTTGGTTGCGAGTAGCTATCGTTTTGTGTAGGTACGAGGGACTCGTGCGTGATCTCCTACTGGATTGATACCTTGGTTCTCAAAAACTAAGGGAAATACTTACGCTACTTTACTGCATCATCCTTTCCTCTTCGGGGAAATCCAACGCAGTGCTCAAGAGGTAGCAAGAAGAATTTCTGGTGCTGTTGCCGGGGAGTTTGCGCAAAACTCAACCATACCAAGTACCCATCACAATCCCTATCTGTCGCATTACATTATTTGCCTCTCGTTTTCCTCTCCCCCACTTCACCCTTGCCGTTTTATTCGCCTTCTCTTTCCCAATCTCCTCCTATCTTTCTCTTTCGCCTTTTTCTTGTTTGCCTTTGCTTGTGTGTTGGATTACTTGTTGCCATGGCGCAAGATAATACCAAATTGTGTGATTTCTCGAATGCTAATAATAATGATTTCCTTAGTACTCCGATTGCTCCTCTTAATAATGATGAGTCTTGTGAAATCAATACCGCTTTGCTGAATCTTGTTATGAAAGATCAATTTGCCGGCCTTCCTAGTGAAGATGCCGCTACTCATCTAAACAATTTTGTTGATTTGTGTGATATGCAAAAGAAGAAATATACGGATAACAATATTGTCAAATTAAAGTTATTTCTGTTTTCACTTAGAGATCATGCTAAAATTTGGTTTTCGTCTTTGCCTAAAAATAGTATTGATTCTTGGAACAAGTGCAAAGATGCTTTTATCTGTAAGTATTTTCCTCCCGCTAAGATCATCACTCTTAGGAACGATATTATGAATTTTAAACAACTTGATCATGAGCATGTTTCCCAATCTTGGGAAAGAATGAAATTGATGCTTCGCAATTGCCCTACTCATGGTTTGAATTTATGGATGATCATACAAATTTTTTATGCCGGATTAAATTTTGCTTCTAGAAATCTTTTAGATTCGGCCGCGAGAGGCACGTTTATGGAAATTACGTTAGGAGATGCTACAAAATTGCTTGACAATATTATGGCTAATTATTCTCGATGGCATACCGAAAGATCCTCTAGTAAAAAGGTGCATGCTATAGAAGAAATCAATGTTTTGAGTGAAAAGATGGATGAACTTATGAAGATGTTTGCTACTAAAAATACTTCTCTCGATCCCAATGACATGCCTTTATCTACTTTGATTGAGAATAATAATGAATCTATGGATGTGAATTTTGTTGGTAGGAATAGTTTTTGAAATAATGCGTATAGAGGGAATTTTAATCCTAGGCCTTATCCTAGCAATCCTTCTAATAATTATGTAAATTCCTACAACAACTCTTATGGAAATTTTAATAAGATACCCTCTAAATTTGAGAGTAGTGTTAAAGAGTTTACGAATTCACAAAAGAATTTTAATGCTTTGCTTGAAGAGAAATTGCTTAAAGTTGATGATTTGGCTAGGAATGTTGATAGAATTTCTCTTGAAATTTATTCTTTAAAGGTTAGATCTATTCCTCCTAAACATGATATCAATGAGTCTCTCAAAGCTATGAGAATTTCCATTGATGAGTGCAAGGAAAGAACCGCTAGGATGCGTGCTTCCAAAGATGCCTTTATTAAAGCGTGCTCTTCCGATTCCTATGAAAATCAAGATGAAGATCTAAAAGTTATTGATGTGTCCCCTATTAAATCTTTGTTTTGCAATATGAATCTTGATGAAACTTAATATGATCTTCCTTTACCTAGAAGGCGTTCTAAGAATTCGGAGTTTCTAGATCTTGATGATGAAATTGATGAAAGTGGGATTGAAAGAAATAAAAATCTTGATGTTTCTAAACCCACTATTTTGGATCTCAAGGATCTCAAGGAATTTAATTATGAAAATTTCTCTTTGATTGGTTGTATTTCCTTGTTGCAATCCGTGCTAGATTCTCCTCATGCTTATAGTCAAAATAAGTCCTTTACCGAACACATTGTTGATGCTTTGATGCAATCTTATGAAGAAAAACTTGAGTTGAAAGTTTCTATCCCTAGAAAACTCTATGATGAGTGGGAACCTACTATCAAAATTAAAATTAAAGATTATGAGTTTCATGCTTTGTGTGATTTGGGTGCTAGTGTCTCCACTATTCCCAAAACTTTGTGTGATTTGCTAGATTTCCGTGACTTTGAAGATTGCTCTCTAAACTTGCATCTTGCGGATTCCACTATTTAAAAAGCCTATGGGAAGAATTAATGATGTTCTTATTGTTGCAAATAGAAATTATGTGCCCGTAGATTTTATCGTTCTTGATATAGATTGCAATCCTTCATGTCCTATTATTCTTGGTAGACATTTCCTTAGAACGATTGGTGCGATTTTTGATATGAAGGAAGGGAATATTAAATTCCAATTTCCCTTGAGAAAGGGTATGGAACACTTCCCTAGAAAGAAAATAAAATTACCATATGAATCTATCATGAGAGCCACTTATGGATGGCCTATAAAAGATGGCAAAACATAGATCTATCCTTGCTTTTATGCCTAGCTAAGGGCGTTAAACGATAGCGCTTGTTGGGAGGCAACCCAATTTTTTTTGTTTTTTTTGTTTTTGCTTCTGTTTAGGAATAAATAATACATCTAATTTCTGTTTAGATGTGGTTTTATCTTTTAATTAATGTTTCTGCCAAGTAGAACCTATAGGATAAGCTATGATGATAGTTGATTTGATTCTGCTGAAAAACAGAAACTTTGCGCTCATGATAAACAATTCAATAAATCACAGAAACGAGCTTTTGCATTGATTCTTTTTGATACTGATCAATAAACAAATTTTCCAGTACTTCCTATTTTGGTAGAATTTTTAGAGTTTCAGAAGTTTGCGTTAGTTACAGATTTCTACAGATTGTTCTGTTTTTGACAGATTCTGTTTTTCGTGTGTTGTTTGCTTATTTCAATGCATCTATTGCTAATAAATTAGTTCATAAACCATAAGGAAGTTGGAATACATTAGGTTTAACACCAATATAAATAGAGAATGAGTTCATTACAGTACCTTAAAGTAGTCTTTTGTTTTCTTTCACTAACGGAGCTCACGAGATTTCTATTGAGTTTTGTGTTGTGAAGTTTTCAAGTTTTGGGTGAATTCTTTTGATGGATTATGGCACAAAGAGTGGAAAGAGCCTAAGCTTGGGGATGCCCATGGCACCGCCAAGATAATCCAAGGACACCAAAAAGTCAAAGCTTGGGGATGCCCCGGAAGGCATCCCCTCTTTCGTCTACTTCCATCGGTAATTTACTTGGAGCTATATTTTTATGCACCACATGATCTGTGTTTTGCTTGGAGCATCTTGTATTATTTGCGTCTTTGCTTGTTAGTTTACCACAATCATCCTTTCTGTACACACCTTTTGAGAGTGCCATACATGATTTAGAATTTGCTAGAATACTCTATGTGCTTCACTTATATCTTTTGAGCTTGATAGTTTTGCTCATAGTGCTTCACTTAAACCTTTTTGAGCATAATAATTTTTGCTCTAGTGCTTCACTTAGATCTTTTAGAGCACGGTGGTGGATTTGTTTTAAAGAAACTATTGATCTCTCATGCTTCACTTAAATTATTTTGAGAGTTGTTAATAGCATGGTAATTTGCTTAATGTTAATATACTTGGTATTCAAGATTTGTGAAACTTTCTTTTGAGTGCGTTGAATACTAAGATGAGTTTGATGCTTGATAATTGTTTTGAGATATGGAGGTGATAATATCGAAGCAATGCTAGTTGGGGTGATTATGAATTTAAAGAATGCTTGTGTTGAAGTTTGTGATTCCCGTAGCATGCACGTATGGTGAACCGCTTTGTGATGAAGTCGGAGCACAATTTTATTTATTGATTGTCTTCCTTATGAGTGGAAGTCGAGGACGAGTGATGGTCTTTTCCTACAAATCTATCCCCCTAGGAGTATGCATTTGGTGCTTTGGTTTTTGATGACTTCTAAATTTTTGCAATAAGTGCATGAGTTCTTTTGATTAATGTTGAGTCCATGGATTATACACACTCTCACCCTTCCGCCATTGCTAGCCTCTCGAATACCGCGCACTTTTTGCCGGTATCATACACCCACCATATACCTTCCTCAAAACAGCCATCACACCTACCTATCATGGCATTTCCATAGTCATTCCAAGATATATTGCCATGCAACTTTCCACTCTTCCGTTCATATGACACACATTACTTTTGTAATATTGCTTTTTGCATGAACATGTAGTTGACATTGTATTTGTGGCAAAGCCACCGTTCATAATTCTTTCATACATGTCACTCTTGATTCATTGCATATCCCGGTACACTGCCGTAGGCATTCATATAGAGTCATATTTTGTTCTAAGTATCGAGTTGTAATTGTTGAGTTGTAAGAAAAAATAAAAGTGTGATGATCATCATTATTAGAGCATTGTCCCAGTGAGGAAAGGATGATGGAGACTATGATTCCCCCATAAGTCGGGATGAGACTCCGGACTTTATGAAAAATAAAAGAGGCCAAAGAAGCCCAAACAAAAAAACAGGCCAAAGAAGCCCACCAAAAAAAAGATATATGAGAGAAAAAGAGAGAAGGGACAATGCTACTATCCTTTTTCCACACTTGTGCTTAAAAGTAGCACCATGATCTTCATGATAGAGAGTCTCATATGTTGTCACTTTCATATACTAGTGGGAATTTTTCATTATAGAACTTGGCTTCTATATTCCAATGATGGGCTTCCTCAAAAGTGCCTAGGTCTTCGTGAGCAAGCAAGTTGGATGGACACCCACTTAGTTTCTTTTGTTGAGCTTTCATATACTTATAGCTCTAGTGCATCCATTGCATGGCAATCCCTACTCACTCACATTGATATCTATTGATGGGCATCTCCATAGCCCGTTGATACGCCTAGTTGATGTGAGACTATCTTCTCCTTTTTGTCTTCTCCACAACCACCATTCTATTCACCTATAGTGCTATGTCCATGGCTCACGCTCATGTATTGTGTGAAAGTTGAAAAAGTTTGAGATTACTAAAGTATGAAACAATTGCTTGGCTCGTCATCGGGGTTGTGCATGATTAAATACTTTGTGTGATGAAGATAGAACATAGCCAAACTATATGATTTTGTAGGGATAACTTTCTTTAACCATGCTATTTTGAGAAAACATGATTGCTTTAATTTATATGCTTGAAGTATTATTACATTTATGTTAATACGAACTTTTGTCTTGAATCTTTCGGATCTGAATATTCATGCCACAATTAAGAAGATTCACATTGAAATTATGCCAAAGTATCACCCCGCATCAAAAATCCTTTTTTTATCATTTACCTACTCGAGGACAAGCAGGAATTAAGCTTGGGGATGCTTGATACATCTCCAACGTATCTATAATTTTTAATTGCTCCATGCTACTTTATCTACTGTTTTGGACTATATTGGGCTTTATTTTCCACTTTTATATTATTTTTGGGACTAACCTATTAACCGGAGGCCCAGCCCAGAATTGCTATTTTTTGCCTATTTCAGTATTTCGAAGAAACAAAATATCAAATGGAGTCCAAACGGAATGAAACCTTCGGGAACGTGATTTTCTCACCGAACGTGATCTAGGAGACTTGGACCCTACTCCAAGAAGTGCCAGAGGTAGTCACGAGGGTGGAGGGCGCCCCCCTGGGTGCGCCCCCTGCCTTGTGGGCCCCCTGTTGCTCCACCGACGTACTCCTTCCTCCTATATATACCTACGTACCCCCGTCAGATCAAATACGGAGCCAAAAACCTAATTCCACCGCCGCAACTTTCTGTATCCGCGAGATCCCATCTTGGGGCCTGTTCCGGAGCTCCGCCAGAGAGGGCATCTACCACGGAGGGCTTCTACATCAACACCATAGCCTCTCCGATGAAGTGTGAGTAGTTTACTTCAGACGTTTGGGTACATAGCTAGTAGCTAGATGGCTTCTTCTCTCTTTTTGGATCTCAATACAATGTTCTCCCCCTCTCTTGTGGAGATCTATTCGATGTAATCTTATTTTTGCGGTGTGTTTGTTGAGACCAATGAATTGTGGGTTTATGATCCAGCTTATCTATGAATAATATTTGATTCTTCTCTAAATTCTTTTATGTATGATTGAGTTATCTTTGCAAGTCTCTTCGAATTATCCGTTTGGTTTGGCCAACTAGATTGGTAGTTCTTGCAATGGGAGAAGTGTTTAGCTTTGGGTTCAATCTTGCGGTGTCCTTACCCAGTGACAGAAAGGGTTGCAAGGCACGTATTGTATTGTTGCCATCGAGGATAACAAGATGGGTTTTTTTATCTTATTGCATGAATTTATCCCTCTACATCATGTCATCTTGCTTAAGGCGTTACTCTGTTTTTAACTTAATACTCTAGATGCATGGTGGATAGCGGTCGATGAGTGGAGTAATAGTAGTAGATGCAGAATCGTTTCGATCTACTTGTCTTGGACGTGATGCCTATATACATGATCATACCTAGATAATCTCATAATTATTCGCTTTTCTATCAATTGCTCAACAGTAATTTGTTCACCCACCGTAGAATACTTATGCTCTTGAGAGAAGCCACTAGTGAAACCTATGGCCCCCGGGTCTATTCTCATCATATCAATCTCCATTACTTTATTACTTGCTTTGTTTTTACTTTTCCTTTTACTTTTTACTTTGCATCTCTATATCAAAAATACCAAAAATATTATTTATCATCTCTATCAAATCTCACCCTCGTAAGTGACCGTGAAGGGATTGACAACCCCTAATCGCGTTGGTTGCGAGTAGCTATCGTTTTGTGTAGGTACGAGGGACTCGTGCGTGATCTCCTATTGGATTGATAACTTGGTTCTCAAAAACTGAGGGAAATACTTATGCTACTTTACTGCATCATCCTTTCCTCTTCGGGGAAATCCAACGCAGTGCTCAAGAGGTAGCACTATCCATGTATAGCAGTAGCGTTGGACAATAGGCGCTACTGCTATACATTAGTTGTAGCGCCTTATCAGTAGCGCGGCATCCCGCGCTACTGATAGGAAAAATACCCATGCTACTGCTAGGGTTTTCCCTAGTAGTGAATGTTCTCCTCCATGTTCTTGAAGTTCTATCCGATGTAATCTTGTTTTGCAGTGTGTTTGTTGAGATCCGATGAACTGTGGATTTATGATCAATCTAGGAATAATATTTGAGTCTTCTCTGAACTCTTTTATGCATGATTTAAATAGCTATGTATTTCTCTCCGATCTATTGATTTGGTTTGGCTAACTAGATTGATCTATCTGGCAATGGGAGAGGTGCTTTGTGATGGGTTCAATCTTGCGGTGTCCTCACCCAGTGACATAGTAGGGGTAGTGAGGCACGTATTGTATTATTGTAGGATAAAGGGATGGGGTTTATATCATATTGCCCGATTTTATCCCTCTACATCATGTCATCTTGCTTAATGCGTTGCTCTATTTTTTGAACTTAATACTCTAGATGCAGGAAGGAGTCGGTTGATGTGTGGAGTAATAGTAGTAGAGTGGGTCTATTTGTCACGGACGTGATGCCTGTATTCATGATCATTGCCTTAGATACATCATCGCTATGCACTTTTCCATCAATTCCTCAACAATTTGTTCACCCACCGTATGTTTTGCCTTCAAGAGAGAAGCCTCTAGTAAAACCTATGGCACCCGGGTCTATTTTCCATCTTATATTTTCAGATCTATAAAATCAAAACCCCAAAAATACCTTTCTGCAATTTATTTATATTTACTTTATTTTACCTTTTAGTTATCTTTTATATCTATCTCTATTAGATCTCATCCTTGCAAGTACCCGTGAAGGGATTGACAACCCCTTTATCGCGTTGGGTGCATGTGTTTGATTGTTTGTGTAGGTGCATCTATTGGGGAATTGCTTGTTCCTCCTACTAGATTGATACCTTGGTTCTCAAAACTGAGGAAATACTTATCTCTAGTTTGCTGCATGCATCACCATTTCCTCTTCATGGGAAAAACCAACGCAAGCTCAAGAAGTAGCAGGAAGAATTTCTGGTGCCGTTGCCTGGGAGGATACACATGATGACTACCAAGTACCTATCATAAACTCTCATCTCTTGCATTTACATTATTTGCCATTTGCCTCTCGTTTTCCTCTCCCCCACTTCTAAAACGTCCTCAGAAAAACACAAAAAATATTTGCCTTTTTATTCGCCTTCTTTCCGTTCGCTTGCTCATTTGCTATCTTTGCTTGTGTTACCATGTGCCCTCTATTTGCTTGCATCTTTGCTTGCATATTTGCTTGCTAAAAATCTATTGATATGGATCCACTTAAAGTTTTCTACTTGGAGCATCTTCGATCCATATGTGCTCGTGCTGAAACCCCAACTAGTTTAGTTGAGGGAAAATCTTTAGATGAGCATGCTCATTTTGTGCTTCACTGTTTGTCTTAAAAAGGGGACTCCTATGGAATAAAATAAATTGTTTGCTATGCTATGCTTGGAATCTATGTGAACTTTATGATTTTATTTTTTGCTCGGAAAACCCTAAAAACACCTTACCTACCTATGTGAGTTTAATGATGATGAAATCCTAGCTTCTTGCCAAAGGTGTTTATAGCTACTATGATATCGAACAAATTGAAGAATTTGTTGCTTTTTAAGGGTGCTTATGAAGTTGCTTCTTTGATTGAAAAGTATGATATTACTCTTTACAAATCTAAAAAATTTGACATGCTTAAATATTGCTATGAAAACTATGCTCATAATGCCTATGTTAAAGAATTAATTGAGAGAATGTCCATTGCTTTGGAAGAAAATAATGATATGCATGAATCTATAGATAATTATGGTTCCATTGATGTGATTGAAATAACCCCCCCCCCCCCATGATGAACATGATGCTTGCTATTTTTATGGCCATGATGCCAATACTAATTGTGCTTATGGAGATGAACTTGCTATAGTTCCATATGTTAAACATGAAATTATTGTTATTGCACCCACACTTGATAGCTTCTTGAATAAAAAGCTATTGGAATCAAATTGTATCAATGGCATTGTGCTAATAATATGCAAAACCCTAAGCTTGGGGATGCTAATTTTGATATATCCACTACTTATTGCAATGATCATGATTGGGGTGACTCTTCTTATGATCTTGAAAATTTGTTTAAGCCTCATGATGAATATGAAAGTGGTTTGAAAGAGTGTCAACTTTAGGTAATAATGATCCCACTACTTTGGAGAATGATCAATCTTATGAATTTTTTGATAAAAGTGGCTTGGAGAGGTCATGACTTTATTTCATGATAATCCCACTATTTTTGAAGAGTGTCAACTTTGCATGCATGTGGATCATGAAGAGAAAGTTTTATGTGATAGCTATATTGTTGAATTTAATTGTGATCCTACATGTAATTATTACGAGAGAGGAAAATATGGCTGTGGAAATCTTCATGTTACTAAATTACCTCTTGTTATGTTGAGACCGCTATTGTTTCTTTCTTCCTCTTTGCATATGCTAGTTTTTGCTTGCCTTGATGATTTGTTTGCTTACAAATGCCTATGCATCTGAAGTATGTTAGACTTACATGTGTTTTTCACATGCTTCATGATTCTATCTTTGTGTTTTAATTATGATCTTTCATGTGAGCATCATCGAAATTTCAATGCCTAGCTAAAAGGCTTTAAAGAAAAGCGCTTGTTGGGAGGCAACCCAATTTTATTTTGTGTTTTTTTATTTTTGCTACTATTTTTGAATAAATACGGAACATTACTTCTCTAGTAATTGTGTCTTAGTTTTTAATTTAGTGTGTGAGCCAAGTAAGACCTTGGGGATGATCTATGGTGATAGTTAATTAGATTTTGCTAAAAAAAAGAAACTTCTGAGTCCGGTAGAAGAATTGTTAAAATTCATTGTAGCGTAATAAAGATCTGGATTTTTTAACACAAGATTGATTTACAAATTACCTATGTTTTCCTAATTTCTCAGAATGTTTGGAGTTACAGAAGTTTCAGGTCAATTCAAATTTTTGCAGACTATTCTGTTTTCGACAAATTCTGTTTTCTATGCATTGTTCTCTTATTTTGATGAATCTATGGGTAGTATAGGGGGGGTATGAACCATACAGAAGTTGGAATATAGTAGATATAATGCTAATATGAATTTAGAATGAGCTCACAATAGTTCCTAAGTGGTGATTAGCTTTTCTTACACTAACAAAGCTTATGAGTTTTCTATTGAGTTTTGTGTTGTGAAGTTTTCAAGTTTTGGGTAAAGTTTTGATGGACAATGGAATAAGGAGTGTGAAGAGCCTAAGATAAGGTAAAATTCAAGGAGAACCAAGCATCTAAGCTTGGGTATGCCCCGGATGGCCTCCCCTCTTTTGTCTTCAATCCATCGGTAAATTACTTGAGGCTACGTTTTTATTCACTACATGACATGTGTTTTGCTTGGAGCGTCTTGTGATATATGAGTCTTTGCTTTATTTGCTTTTTAGTTTTCTACAATCATCCTTGCTGTACACACCTTTTGAGAGGGACACACATTAATCATGAATTTGATAGAATACTGTATGTACTTCACTTATATCTTTTGGGCTAGGCAGTTGCTCTAGTGCTTCACTTATATCTTTGTAGAGCACGACGGCGGTTTTATTTTATAGAAATTGATGAACTCTCATGGTTTACTTATATTATTTTGAGAGTCTTGAAAATAGTATGGCAATTGGTTTAGGTTATGAATTTAGTCCTATGATAGGCATCCAAGAGGATATAATAAAAACTTTCATAGAGATCATTGAATATATGAGAAGTTTGATTCCTTGCATTTGTTTTGAGATATAAAGTTGGTGATATTAGAGTCATGCTAGTTGGTAATTGTGGTTGAGTAATAATAATTGTGTTGAAGTTTGTAATTCCCGAAGCATGCACATATATTGAACCGTTATGTGATGAAGTCGGAGCATGATTTATTTTTTGATTGTCTTCCTTATGTGTGGCGGTCGGGGACCAGCGGTGGTCTTTTTCTACCAATCTATCCCCCTAGGAGAATGCGTGTAGTACTTTGTTTCGATGGCTAAATTTTTGCAATAAGTATGTGAGTTCTTTATGACTAATGTTGAGTCCACGGATTATACGCACTCTCACCCTTCCACCATTGCTAGCCTCTTTAGTACAACACAACTTTCGCCGGTGCATTAAACCCACCATATTACTTTCCTCAAAACAGCCACCATACCTACCTATTATGGCATTTCCATAGTCATTACGAGATATATTGCCATGCAACTTCCACCGTTCCGTTTTATTATGACACGCACCATCATTGTCATATTGTTCTCATATGCATGAGGCATTCATATAGAGTCATATATTTGTTCTAGTATCGAGTTGTAATTTTTGAGTTGTAAGTAAATAAAAGTGTGATGACCATCATTATTAGAGCATTGTCCCATGTGAGGAAAGGATGATGGAGGCTATGATTCTCTCATAAGTAGATATGAGACTTCGGACGAATAAAATAAAAAAAGAGGCCAACGAGCCCAAATAAAAATAGAGGCCAAAGAGCCCAAAAGAAAAAAAATGAGAGAAAGGGAGAGAAGGGACAATGTTACTATCTTTTTTCCACACTTGTGCTTCAAAGTAGCACCATGTTCTTCATGATAGAGAGTCTCCTATTTTATCACTTTCATATACTAGTGGGAATTTTTCTTTATAGAACTTGGCTTGTATATTCTAATGATGAGCTTACTCAAATTTCCCTAGGTCTTCGTGACCAAGCAAGTTGGATGGACACCCACTTAGTTTTTCTTTTTGAGCTTTCATACACTTATAGCTCTAGTGCATCCGTTGCATGACAATCCCTACTCACTCGCATTGATATCAATTCATGTGCATCTCGATAGACCATTAATTTTCCTACTTGATATGAGACTATCTTCGTTTTTTGAATTTCCACACAACCTCCACCATATTCTATTCCACCTATAGTGCTATATCCATGGCTCACACTCATGTATTGCGTGAAAGTTGAAAAAGCTTTAGAACATTAAAAGTATGAAAAAAAATTACATGGCTTGTCATCGAGGTTGTGCATGATAAAATACTTTGTGTGATGAAGATAGAGCACGCTACTGCTATTTAGCAGCAGCGCGTGTTAGAGAAACGCGCTGCTGACAGGAAAATAGCAGTAGCGCGGCCACCGCAAACCGCGCTGCTGCTATAATTGCCATGACCTCCCCCCCCCCCGCTAGTTATAGCAGTAGCGCACTTTATTGAACAACGCTACTGCTATAGAAGTTAGCAGCAACGCACTTATGGGAAAACCGCTACTGCTAAGATCAGCCCACAAGTTTGGTCCCACCTCGCTCCGTGAACAGGGTGTTTACCACCTTAAATATGTTATTTCTGAAACTACCACAACCAGGTGGTCTTCACTGAACTCTATGTGTAAAATTTGTGGCCGCAATATGAGTCCTCTCCGGTTCCTACCGGATAGGACTCATATTGACAATTCAGATTGTACACAAAAAGATCATTGATGGCCAATGTATTTTTGCATTGACGTATTTTTTGTATAGTTACACTTAGCAGTAGCGGTTTATGTGCAACGCGCTACTGCTATTCTGATTATCTGTAGCGCGTTTCGGCAAACGCGCTACAACTATCCCTACCTTATCCCCACGCACACGACCGGCGCCCTCACTCACACTCTCACTCTCGCCCCCCGTGCCGATAACCGTCGTCGTGCGTCGCCACCGCGGCCGCCTTCGTCCGTCCGCCGCCGAGGTACTCCCCTCCTTCTGTCCCTCCTCCCTCCTCCTCGCACACCCTCCCTCCGCCTGCGGCCGCCCCTCCCTCCTCCGCCGCCGCCCTCCTCCCTCCGCCTGCGGCCGCCCTCTCCCTCCTCCACCGGCAGCCCTCCTCCCACTGCCCTCGACCTCGCCGCCCCTAGCTACCTCTCCGTCGCCCCCACCCCTGCCACTAGTTAGTACTAGATTTAGTAGTTGTAGATGTTAATTTAGGGTTCATAGCTAGTACTAGATGTTAATTTAGTTAGTACTAGATTTTTAGTAGTAGTAGATGTTAATTTAGGGTTCATAACTAGTTTAGTAAGTAAATTAATAAACTAGTTGAAGTAGTTGAATTAATAGAACTAATGTATTTTAGTAAGATAATTAATATAACTAGTTGAACTACTTTATTTTTAGAAAGAACTAGTTTTTTTCTATTTATAGTAAGTTTATATTTAGTAAGAACTAGTTGAATTAATAAAACTAGTTGAACATGTCATATTTGTTGTTATTTTTTAGCTTAAGCAATTATTCGGGATGTATTAGTGATAACTTATATGGTTTCAGGTGACCACCGTCGTCCCCGTCACTGACCCCCTCCGACATCCCCGCCGTCGTCCCCGTCACCGACCCCCTCCGACATCCCCGCCGTCGTCCCATTCACCGACCCCCTCCGACATCGAGGTGAGACCAGCCAAATATCCTTGTATATCTTGTGTTGTTGCTCAAATAGGATATGTGGTTGCCCAAGTGGCCCTTCATGTTCAGTTTACATCTCCGAGTGGCCTATGTTTTGCCGGAGTGTTGATTAATTTCCGTTCGGGTAAATTTCAGGCGCTCGATATGTCCTTTTTTAGCAAAGGTCATGCCGGATTTTTTCGTGAATTCTGGCATGACTTGTGCTAGAATATGTACAAGTTTAATCTTTGAATTATGAACGTAGGAAATGTCGTACTCGGATGACGACAGTCTCCCGGGGGAGTGTAGCTGGTGCCACGACAATCGAGGTATGTGCGACAGGTTCGTTCGGCTGGACGAAGATCCGCGCTTCAGCATTAAGCTCGAGGAGACCTTCGATTGTGAAATGGTACGCAACAACGACAAGTGTTTTTTCATAATTAAGCATGACTTCAACTATTTCAACGTCTAATTTTCATATTTTACAATTCGACTAGCTTATCCCATGCCATGCAAGACGCTATGTCTTGGAGAGGATGGGTTTTGAAGACCATGAAAATTTCGAAACAAAGAAAGTACACCTAAGGACCCATCATGATATGGATTTTGAAGTAAATCTGTGCAATGCTCAGAGCGTAACCCATTTTGGTTGCCAAAATTGGGAAGCACTTTGCAAAATGTATGGTTTTTATGAGGGTATGATTGTCACCATGGATCTTGGTGATCCTGACATCGAGCAAGACAATATGGACATTTGGGTCCTTGTTGATACGCTTCCGATTCTACCGCTATGTGAGTTTCTCAAACATAGTTATTAACTAATTTATAGTGTTTATTTCAAAATAGTTGATAGCTTATTTCCATTGACAGCTTATTTTGATTCTTCAAAGACTGTGCGGAAGATGGTAGATAAAACCCACTACACCGATGGCACCGAGTTAACGTATAAGGAGAAAAATCATCTGATCGCATTTTGTACTCTTCTTGAGAATTACAATAACTATTATCGAACTCCTCCAAATTATGGTGAATATGTGCCACTAGTGCATGTGTTGAACCACGGTAACTTCTCTGGAGATACCCTGGTAAGATTTTTTTACTATTACGACATCTGTGCATCTTTTGCATACTTCTAAAACTAGTACATCATTGCTAACTATGAAGTTATTATTATGTTTTTCAACAGAAACTCCCGATGGATTGTGTGCCTCATCTGATGTCTCTGCATGGTCGCCTCTCAGTTCTGAACATACTGCCAGGTAAATCTACGGAGCTCACCTGTGCATATCAGATTTCTAAAACCCGTGAACACATGTTCATCAAAGAATGGAAGAAATGTATGGACATTCGCAAGGAGGTTCTTGGAAGTAACATTCAGCGAAAGGCAAGAATTGGAGACAGGCTAATCTCCATTCTCCATAATGGAGAGTCAGGGGCTATCTTGTTTTTTGCTATTTTACCTTACAAAATGTACTAGGTCTTAATCGAATGTAATAGGTCCTATGAGGTACAATATGTTTATTATGTGGTAATGTGTTAGAGTTGATAATGATGATCTTGAGGAGGTGTTATGTGATGTCAATGATGAAAACGATGATCTTGAGGAGGTGTTATATGACAATGATGTATTATGATGATAAGTTGTTAATGATATGATGATGATGATGATATTATTATATCATTGGGTGAAAGAACCATGGATTAGTTTCAAGTGGATGGACATCCACTTGAAACTAATCCGCGGTTCTTTCCCCCCATGATGTAATAACTCATTATGATGTAAAAACAATCTCTAAATTCCTGTTGTATGAAAACTTGTGTAAAGGTGTATGAATACAACATGAAATAAAAAAGAAACAAAATACTAAATAATAGTAGTAGCGCGGGAAAGGAGAAGCGCTACTACTAATTACCAGTAGCGCGGTTCTGAAGAAGCGCTACTAATAAGTCAATTTATCAGTAGCGTGGGTCCAGGTGCGCTATTGCTAAGCATTAGCTGTAGCGCCTTATCAGTAGCGCTCCTGCCCGCGCTACTTTTAGGCCTAAAACCCGCGCTGCTGCTAAGCTTTTCCCTAGTAGTGATATTTTGAACAACTATGATTGCTTTATTAGGATGCTTGAAGTATTATTGTTTTTATGTCAATATTAAAATTTTGTTTGGAATCTTATGGATCTGAATATTCATGACACATAAAAGAAAATTACATTGATAAGCATGTTAGGTAGGATTCCACATAAAAATTTCTGCTTTACCATTTACCTACTCGAGGACAAGCAGGAATTAATCTAGGGGATGCTTGATACGTCTCCAATGTATCTATAATTTTTGATTGTCCCATGCTATTATATTATCTAGCTTGGATATTTTATATGCATTATGGTACTATTTTATATCATTTTTTGGGACAAATCTATTAACCAAGTGCCCAATGCTAGTTGCTGTTTTTTCCCTTGTTTTTGACTTTCACAGATAGGAATGTCAAACGGAGTCCAAAAGGAATTAAAATTCACGATGATTTTTCTTGGACCAGAAGACACCTACGAGACCTGGAGAGAGGTCTAGAGGAGTCCTGAGGAGGCCACAAGCCTCTAGGACGCACCCCAAGGGGGGCGCGCCCTAGCTTGCGGGCCCCTCGGTGGTTCTCTAACCCAAACTCCAGCACTATAAATCCTCAAATATTCCATCTACATCAGAAGCGCCCACAAAAATACTTTTCCACCACCACAAGCTCCTGTTCCCGTGAGATCCGATCTTGGGGCCTTTTCTGGCAATCTACCGAAGGGGCATTCGATCACGGAGGGCTTCTACATGAACCTTGTCGCCCTACCGATGATGTGTGAGTAGTCTACCATAGACCAACGGGTCCATAGCTAGTAGCTGGATGGATTATTCTCCCTCTTTGATCTTCAATACAATGTTCTCCTCGATGTTCTTGGAGTTCTATCCAATGTAATCTTCTTTTGCGGTGTGTTTGTTAAGATCCGATGAATTGTGGATTTATGATCAGATTATCTATGAATATTATTTGAGTCTTATGTGAACTCTTTTATGCATGATTTAAATAGATTTGTATTTCTCTCCGATCTATTGATTTGGTTTGGCCAACTAGATTGATCTATCTTGCAATGGAAGAGGTGCTTTGTGATGGGTTCAATCTTGCGGTGTCCTCACCTAGTGACATAGTAGGGGTAGTGAGGCACGTATTGTATTATTGCCATTAAGGATAAAAAGATGGGGTTTATATAATATTTCTTGAGTTTATACCTCTACATCATGTCATCTTGCTTAATGTGTTGCTCTGTTCTTTTGAACTTAATACTCTAGATGCAGGCAGGAGTCGATCGATCTGTAGAGTAATAGTAGTAGATGCAGTAGGAGTCGGTCTACTTGTCATAGACGTGATGCCTATATTCATGATCATTGCCTTAGATATCATCATAACAATGCGCTTTTGTATTAATTCCTCAACAGTAATTTGTTCACCCACCGTATGTTTTGCCTTAAAGAGAGAAGCCTCTAGTGAAACCTATGACCCCCGAGACTATTTTCCATCTTATATTTTCAAATCTATAAAAACAAAAACACAAAAATACCGTGCTGCAATTTATTTATATTTACTTTATTTTACCTTTTAGTTGTCTTTTATATCTATCTCTATTAGATCTTATCCTTGCAAGTAACCGTGAAGGGATTGACAACCCCTTTATTGTGTTGGGTGTAAGTGTTTGCTTGTTTGTGCAGGTGCATCCATTGGGGACTTACTTGTTCCTCCTACTGGATTGATACCTTGGTTCTCAAAACTAAGGGAAATACTTATCTCTACTTTGTTGCATCACCCTTTCCTCTTCAAGGGAAAAACCAACACAAGCTTAAGAAGTAGCACCTGCAGTGTTGTGCGCGCCAGCACCCGAGCTCCAGCCGCCACGACCATGCTCCTCGTCGTCGCCTCTGGCTGCCCCAGGCCTGGCAGGCACCACCGCCCGATGCGCACTGGTCTGGGCTCTCGAACGAGTCCAGCCACTCAAAGAACGGGGCACCACAACCCGTTCCCGAGTGGCCCCGCCGCGTCTGCTGCCCCGGCGGCTAAATGCCGGCATTTTAGGGCTGGTTGACCAGGGGTCTGACCTCCCCTTGGTCAATGACAGGTGGCCCACTCTGCTAATTAAGCTATATTAGGTTTAATTAAAACTCGTTTGGTTATATTAGACTGACACGCGGGACCCACTAGTCAGTTTGACCTGGAGCACCCATTGACTCGCTAACGTCATGGTGACACAGTGCTGACGCAGTAATTCCTTTTCTGGAATCAATTTAATTCTAAATTAACCAGAAAATCAAGAAAAAGGGTTATAGTTCAAAAAATCATAGAAAATAATCTATGGCTCAGATGGAAAAGATTTATATATGAAAAATGATTAGAAAATTCCAATCTATCGATTGGTACTGGTTTCATGCATGGCAAAGTAACTTAAACCTAATGTTTAGATCAAAACAACAAAATGCACTTTGTAAATTCGTAACTTAGGTTTGAATTTGAACCTTTGGTTCAAATAAGCTCAAGCCCTTCCGATTTTAGTTGCATTAGCTCAAACACACCCATCTTGCTATGTCATGAGCATGCATCATATTGTTGCATATTGTCGTGTATGGATTGTGTTATCAGTGTGATCTCTGCGGTAGGTTTTGCTCCCGAGGATATCCACGAGTGTCTAGCTGAAGGGAAGTACCCTTCGACCACTCTGTTAGGAAAGCAACCCCCATTGAACATTCTGATACAAACCCATCTTCTCGCTTCTGCTCTCTTTTACTGCATTAAGACAACAACATTTCAACTGCTATTTGCCGCAGTAGCTGAACCCCATTCCTTTACATGACCTGTCATTGCCATAGTAAATAGTTGAAACCCACTAGCATGTGTAGGAGTTGATTAAGCCATGTTGTGTTCCTACCATGCTATGCCTTCTATGGTTAGAGTTGTGTCTGGTCTGGTTCATCTAGGTGATGGATCAGAGTGAAATGGTTGTGTTAGGTAATGAGAGTGAAGTGTTGGACATGTTTGGTAAAGGTATCGATGAGAGGCCATGTAGGAGTACATGGTGGGTTATTTCTTTGGAACCGTCCCTAAGAACCGAGTTTCGTGTATGTGATCCAAGATCAGCTACTACCACACGTTGGGCCTTGAAATATGGCCCTGTTCGACCTATTGACCGCCATGACCTCGGTCCAGGAGTTGCAAGTAGTTTCTGGTGTTTGTAGAAATGCTGGAGGCCGTGCACAGCGCTGACTTTAGGCGTGGGCTATGATGCAGTAGGCAAGTGGCCTGGTGTACTGAGACACCCATTTGGTGGGCCGGGAACCCTGCACACATTGTTTGGGGCCGTAGTGGAAACCTCGGCCAGACTTCCTTGGGTATTGAACCTGAATAGGCGATAAACCTAGACTAGAGACTTGTGTGGTTGGTTAGGTCATGGTCCACACCCTTGTCGGCTTTCGCTTGAAGTCTGCCGAGCACATGACGTGTGCAGGCGCTAAGTGGTGGACACATGTGTGAAGAAGTACACCCATGGAGGGTTATAAAACTATTTGAATAGCCGCGTCTGCGGTAGTGGACTACTTGGGTACTTATGCAGTTCATAGACAACGTAATGATTACTCATAAAAGTCTCAAGATAAATCTGAGTGTCGTGGATGGCCCTCTCGTAGGAAGAGGGGAGAGGATTTTCTACTTCTTGAGCTTGTGTTGGTTTTTCCCTTGACGAGAAAAGGGTGATGCAGCAAAGTAGAGATAAGTATTTCCCTCAGTTTGAGAACCAAGATATCAATCCAGTAGGAGGCACAAGCAAGTATCCAATATATGCACCTGCACAAACAATCAAACACTTGCACATAACGCGATAAAGGGGTTGCCAATCCCTTCACGGCCACTTGCAAGGATGAGATCAAATAGAGATAGATATAAAAGATTACTAAAACGTAAAATAAAGTAAATATAAATAAATAGCAGCAAGGTATTTTTGGGTTTCTGGTTTTATAGATCTGAAAATATATGATGGAAAATAGACCCGGGGGGCATAGGTTTAACTAGAGACTTCTCTCTTGAATAAAGCATACGGTGGGTAAACAAATTACTGTTGAGCAATTGATAGAAAAGAAAATAATTATGACGATATCTAAGGCAATGATCATGAATATAGGCATCAAGTCCGGGACAAGTAGACTGACTCCTACCTGCGTCTACTACTATTGCTCCACACGTCGACCGCTATCCAGCATGCATCTAGAGTATTAAGTTCATAAAAACGGAGTAACGCCTTAAGCAAGATGACATGATGTAGAGGGATAAACTCAAGCAATATGATATAAACACCATATTTTTAACCTTAATGGCAACAATACAGTACGTGCCTCGCTACCCCTACTATGTCACTTGGTGAGGACACCACAAGATTGAACTCATCACAAAGCACCTCTGCCATTGCAAGATAGATCAATCTAGTTGGCCAAACCAAATCAATAGATCGGAGAGAAATACAAAGATATTTTAATCATGCATAAAATAGTTCAAAGGAGACTCAAATAATATTCATAGATAATTTGATCATAAACCCACATTTCATCGGATCTCAACAAACACACTGCAAAAAAAGATTACATCGGATAGAACTCCAAGAACATTGAAGAGAACATTGTATTGAAGATCAAAGAGAGAGAAGAAGCCATCTAGCTACTAGCTATGACCCCGAAGGTCTGTGGTAAACTACTCACACATCATCGATAGGGTAGCAAGGTTCATGTAGAAGCCCTCCGTGATCGAATCCTCTCTCTCGTGTTCTTCATTTGGCATGATCTTGATGTATCGCGAGCTTTGCTATTATAGTTGGATCTTATGATGTTTCTCCCCCTCTACTCTCTTGTAATGGATTGAGTTTTCCCTTTGAAGCTTTCTTATCGGATTGAGTCTTTAAGGATTTGAGAACACTTGATGTATGTCTTGCATGTGCTTATATGTGGTGACAATGGGATATTCACGTGATCTACTTGATGTATGTTTTGGTGATCAACTTGTGGGTTCAATGACCTTGAGAACTTATGCATAGGGGTTGGCACACGTTTTCGTCATGACTCTCCGGTAAAAACTTTGGGGCACTCTTTGAAGTTCTTTGTATTGGTTGAATAGATGAATCTGAGATTGTGTGATGCATATCGTATAATCATACCCACGGATACTTCAGGTGACATTGGAGTATCTAGGTGACATTAGGGTTTTGGTTGATTTGTGTCTTAAGGTGTTGTTGTAGTACGCACTCTATGATAGATCGAACGGAAAGAATAGCTTCGTGTTATTTTACTACAGACTCTTAAATAGATCGATCAGAAAGGATAACTTTGAGGTGGTTTCGTACCTACAATAATATCTTCATTTGTTCTCCGCTATTAGTGACTTTAGAGTGACTCTTTGTTGCATGTTGAGGGATAGTTACATGATCCAGTTATGTTATTATTGTTAAGAGAACTTGCACTAGTGAAAGTATGAACCCTAGGCCTTGTTTCCTAGCATTGCAATACCGTTTACGCTCACTTTTATAATTAGTTACCTTGCTGTTTTTATATTTTTCAGATTACAAAAACCTATATCTACCATCCATATTGCACTTGTATCACCATCTCTTGGCCGAACTAGTGCACCTATACAATTTACTATTGTATTGGGTGTGTTGGGGACACAAGAGACTCTTTGTTATTTGGTTGCAGGGTTGTTTGAGAGAGACCATCTTCATCCTACGCCTCCCACGGATTGATAAACCTTAGGTCATCCACTTAAGGGAAATTTGCTACTGTCCTACAAACCTCTACACTTGGAGGCCCAACAACGTCTAAAACAAGAAGGTTGCATAGTAGACATCACCTGGCGCGTGCCGCTCAGTCACTGACGTCAAGAAGGCTTCGGCTGATACCACGACGTCGAGTGCCTATAACTTTTCCTGCGTAGTTGGTTAGTGCGTATAGGCCAGTGGCAAGAATCAGATCAAATACCAAGATCTCATTAAGCGTGTTATTATGAAGTAACCGCGGTCGCAGACCAGGGCCAGGCCCACCTCTCGCCTAGGTGGTCTCAACCTGCCCTGTCACTCCGCCACAAAGATCCACTCAGAGGGCCGTCGAGAAAGTATGTCCTTTCAGCCCCAATCCGTGAATCAACAGCGGGTACCCAACGAGCCGACCCGATTTTAGTCACCATCTGTATAGTATGTATGTATAGTATAGTATAGTATAGTATATACCCGTGATCACCTCCCGAGTGATCACGGCCCGATAGTATAGCAAGGTAGACGGACAAGAATGTAGGGCCACAGATGATAATCTAGCATCATATACTAAGCATTTAGAATTGCACGTAAGGTATCAACAACTGTAGCAACAATGACAGGATATGCAACAGAATAGGATTAATCGAACAGTAACATGCTACACTACTCTAATGCAAGCAGTAGAGGGAAGAATAGACGCTATCTGGTGATCAGGGGGGGCTTGCCTGGTTGCTCTAGCAAGGAGGGTCGTCGACGATGTAGTCGATCACAGGGGTATCGGCAGCGGTCCCGAGGTCTACCGGAAAGAAGTAACGGAGGGGGAACACAATAAATAACAGAGCAATCATAAGCATGACGATGCAAGACATAACAACGAGCGGTGCTAGGTGTGCCCTAACGCGATAGTAGGTGATACCGGCGAAAGGGGGAAACATCCGGGAAAGTATCCCGGTGTTTCGCGTTTTCGGACAGGTGAACCGGAGGGGGAAAGTTGCGTGTTCGCTATGCTAGGGATGTGTGGCGGATGAACGGGCTGCGTATTCGGATTCGTCTCGTCGTTCTGAGAAACTTTCATGTACAAAGTATTTTCATCTGACTTACGGTTTATTTCCTATTAAATTTCAAAGTTTTATTAATATATTGTAATTTCTGGATTTACTTTAATTAGAAAATAAAAGCAGAATACACTTTTGCTACGTAGTGCTACACTAGCCTAGGTGTATGACAGTGGGGTCCAGCGGCCCAGTCAGCAAGTCCGGTCAGTGTTGACTGGGTCAATGTTGACCAGTCAACTGGGTCAAAGGGGCCCGCATGTAATAGACACATGTAATACCAAAGAGTGTGTGTGTGTATTTTTTTAACAGCGGGGGGTTTGGGCTAAGTTAATTAGGCCTACCCTAATTAACCAGGGACATAGCCCAATTAGCATTGGCCATTAGGCCTAAACTTGCTGGCCGGCCAGAGGCACGGCGGCAAGGCATGGATGTGCTCACGCGCACGGGCACACAACGGCTGAGTGCGGGGCTCGCCAGGGGCGGGCGGGCGCAGCGCGGCACGTGTGGGGCGGCAGGGGAGGCCGGAGGTGGTAGGCGGCGGCAGCTAGGCGGGGTTGGGCTCGGGCGGCAGCGGGCAGCGCCGGTGCTGGCGGGGCGCGACAGGAGGAGGCGGGGCCAGGGTGCGGTGTGGCGGCAGCAGCCAGGCAGAGCGGCAGCGTAGTAGCAGCAAGGAGTAGCAACAGAGAGCAGCGACAGCGTGCGGCAGCAGCAACAACAGAACGACAGCAGCGGTACGGGCGCTGGGGTGCAGGAGCAGGGCGAACGGGTGCAGGGCACGCGGCAGAGGCGCGGTGAGAGCGTCCAAGCCTGGAGGTGGGGTGCTCGGCTACGACGGCGGATCAAGCAAGCAAAAAGGGGAATCGGCATGGCTCACCGAGAGGAAGGCTGGGGAAGTGCTTGCGACAGTCGGGGTGGCGCGGTGGTGTAGATCGACGGTGAGATGTCGCGGCCATGGCAGAGTGGAAGGCGATGGATCCGACACCGTGGGGCTCTCCGGCTTGGCTTGGTGGGCGAAGAAGAAGCGTCGGCCTTCGGCGGTGCTCCTAGCGCAGGCCTAGGCGATGAGGACGACAGTGGGCGCAGGATAGCGGTTGTCGTGTCTTCGAGGTAGGCCTGCAAACGAGTCGAGTTTGAGCGAGTTGGATTAGGCTCAAGTCAAGTGATACTAAAATTCGAGCGAGCTCAAACTAAGTGAAGCTCAAGGTCGAGCGCTAGAAAGTGGCTCATGCTCAGCTTGTAACTATCTCGAGTCGATCTCGAGCTAGTTTCGAGCTAAATAATATGATATTTTTAGCAATCTAAGGCAATTTTTCGAACAAGATCGGCCACAACACAACATCATAAACTATTATAGAATATTATTTTAATCGAAACGGTGATAATATATCTTTTTCAAGGTAGTGTATTCTCTCAATGAAGACAAGTAACTAATAGCAAGAGATCCTTGATGAATTGCCAAGAGAAGAAAACAAAGTTGGATCTACTCCCAAACGTTGAAAAAATAGTAGGATATTTAACACGCAGCTAACCATGTACCAAATTAAGGCCTAATTTTTCTCCGTGCTTAATTAAGCTTCCTAGTTTGCTAGTAGATAAAATGAAGAGAAACCATACACCACATATATGATAGTAAATCATCATATTTCCTTTTAATTTATATCAGGATTATGTAATATAATTGTATTATATCGAGCTATCGGGTTGAAATCGAGCGATCCATGGTTGGCTCAAGATCAACTTGTTTCTTGATCGAGCTACAGAAAGGTGCTCATACTCGACTCATTTCTTATTGAGCCGATCTCGAGTCGAGCCAAAAAACGAATCGATCTCGAGCGGCTCATGAGCATCGAGCTTTTCTTGCAGCCCTACTCCAAGGTGCTCGGGTATGACATGAAGGGCGAGGGGAGAGAGATGGGGGCGCGAGGGAGAAGAGAATGGGGATTAGGGTTCATCCTAGGGTTCGGGGGAGACCTTAATCGCCTCGGGGAGCCACGGGATGGATGTCACGTGGAGGGTGCCATGGGGATGGCCTCCATGCAGCCTCCAGCTTCTGTAGCCGGAGGTAGAAGAAATTTGGGGGGTTGGGCTGGGCCTATAGTGCTCTGTGGCCACTAGGGCCCAGATGCACAGTAGTTAGGTAGGCCTTTTATTCGTTACACTTTTCTGTTTTATTTTAGCTGATGTTTCTATTAGTTTATCCATTTAAAGGCTTTTGTAAAATATACAATTTGTCAAAAAAAATACTACGCATTATTTAGCACTGCCATAAAAGTAAGTGTTGGAGTTTAAATAAAATAGTTTAGAATTTCTATGATTTTTAAAAGGCATTTTATTAAAGACTTGGCCCCTGTTTTAATTGTTCTAAGGCAATTAAACATTTTATTAATGTTGGTTTCTCCCTGGTAATTAGTTAAAGAATATTTGCAAACCATCGAACATTTTTTTTACCGTTTGAAGAAACAACAATTTTGACTTTATTTTAATTTGCATTTGAATTCGGTTTGGATGAAAATGAGGTTTAGAAAAATAAACATAATGACCTGGCACCATTAGTGTGTTATTACTGTAGCTTAACGACCAGGATGTTACAAAGGATCAATGGTAACAATGGACAATGGGACACAATGTATACCCAGGTTAGGGCCCTCTTAAAGGAGGTAAAATCCTACGTCCTGCTTGATTGTATTTGATGAGTATAGGGGGTTACAAGAGTTGATCTACCTCGAGATCGTAATGGCTAAACCCTAGCCGTCTAGCCTATGAATATTCTGATTGCCTCTACGGACTAAACCCTTCGGTTTATATAGACACCCGCGGGACCTAGGGTTGTACATAGCCGGTATATAAGGAAGGGAAATAGAATATCTGGAAACCAATCTTGCCATCCACGCATATAGGAGTCCTATCCGGACATGGGGATGATCTTCTGCTTTATCTTCATGGCCCATCAGTCCGGCCCATATAGAATAGACCGGACACCCGACGACCCCCTAATCTAGGACTCCCTCAGTAGCCCGTGAACCAGTCTTCAATGATGGTGTGTTCGACACGCAGATTGTCTCCGGCATTGCAAGGTGGGTTCCTTCTCTTGAATATCGTATGTCAGCTCCCCTTACAAAGGAACTATGTCCGGCTCTGAATAATTAATGCAACCCTTAGCCACAAAGGCGATATGTCAAAGCAAGGACAGTGCCTTTTACTGACAACTTTTTTCGGTGAAGCGTCACACTTGACCCTTCAGCATTTTGAATCATTTTCACATCTCCTGTTTCGTGTTTTGAGGTCGAGCCTCCATTGGCACGTCTCGTCAAAACAGAGATCATGCGCACTTATTACGGGATTCTCATCAATAGGATTTGGGTAACCCAACCGCGCCTTACACACGATCTCATTGGGAACAGGCGAGGTTTAAGGCTTAAGAGAGGGACGATTGGCATTTTCACCGTCTATAAGAGGACAAAGATTCCTCCTTTCTTCCCCCACACCTTCCTCTAGCCTATGTCTTCCAATATTCCAAGCTCTAGTATTCGGTACTTTATATACAATGACAAAGGACAAAAATGGCGCGGTGATACGTCTCCGTCGTATCTATAATTTTTGATTGTTCCATGCTACAACTTTCATATACTTTTGGCAACTTTTTATATTATTTCTGGGACTAACATATTGATCCAGTGCTCAGTGCCAGTTCCTGTTTGTTGCATGTTTATGGTTCGCAGAAACCCCATGTCAAACGGAGTCCAAACGGGATAAAAATGGACGGAGAATATTTTTGGAATATTTGTGATTTTTGGGAAGAAAAATCAACGCGAGACGGTGCCCAAGGGGGCCACGAGGCAGGGGGCGCCCCACGGGGGCAGGCGCGCCCCTGACCCTCGTGAGCACCCCGTAAGGCGGTTGATGCTCTTCTTTTGCCGCAAGAAAGCTAATTTTTGGAGAAAAATCAGGGCAAAGGTTTCAATCCAATCGGAGTTACGGATCTCCCGATATATAAGAAACAGTGAAAGGGTAGAATCTGGGAACACAGAAACAGAGAGAGACAGAGAGACAGATCCAATCTCGGAGGGGCTCTCGCCCCTCCCATGCCATGGAGACCATGGACCATAGGGGAAACCCTTCTCCCATCTAGGGAGAAGGTCAAGAAAGAAGAAGAAGAAGAAGAAGGGGGGCTCTCTCCCCCTTGCTTCTAGTGGCGCCGGAACGCTTCCGGGGGCCATCATCATCACCGCAATCTACACCAACACCTCTTCCATCTTCACCAACATCTCCATCACCTTCCCCCATCTATATTCAGCAGTCCACTCTCCCGCAACCCGCTGTACCCTCTACTTGAACATGGTGCTTTATGCTTCATATTATTATCCAATAATGTGTTGCCATCCTATGATGTCTGAGTAGATTTTCATTGTCCTACCGGTGATTGATGAATTGCTATGATTGGTTTAATTTGCTTGTGGTTATGTTGCTGTCCTATGGTGCTCTCCGTGTCGCGCAAGCGTGAGGGATTCCCGCTATAGGGTGTTGCAATACGTTTATGATTCGCTTATAGTGGGTTGCTTGAGTGACAGGAGCATAAACCCGAGTAAGGGGGTTGTGGGTAAGGGATAAAGGGGACTTGATGCTTTAATGCTATGGTTGGGTTTTACCTTAATGATCTTTAGTAGTTGTGGATGCTTGCTAGAGTTCCAATCATAAGTGCATATGATCCAAGAAGAGAAATTATGTTAGCTTATGCCTCTCCCACATAAAACTTGCTATCGGTCTAGTAAAGTAGTCAATTGCTTAGCGACAATTCCACAACTCCTACCACCACTTTTCCACACTCGCTATATTTACTTTATTGCTTATTTATCTAAACAGCCCCTAGTTTATATTTACGAGCTCTTTATTATCTTGCAAACCTATCCAACAACACCTACAAAGTACTTCTAGTTTCATACTTGTTCTAGGTAAAGCGAACATTAAGCATGCGTAGAGTTGTATCGGTGGTCGATAGAACTTGAGGGAATATTTGTTCTACCTTTAGCTCCTCGTTGGGTTCGACACTCTTACTTATCGAAAGAGGCTACAATTGATCCCCTATACTTGTGGGTTATCAAGACCTTTTTCTAGCGCCGTTGCCGGGGAGTCATAGCATGGGGCGAATATTCTCGTGTGTGCTTGTTTGCTTTATCACTAAGTAATTTGTATTTGCTATTCTAAGTTGTTCTCTATCTTTGGTTATGGATATGGAACACGAAATACCAAAAAAATTAGGTGTACTTGCCACTCATGGAGATGGGGAACCTCCTAAAACCCTTGATGCTGGTTATGTGAAAAATATTATGTACTACTTTGATAATCCTGAGAAAACCCCATTCAGTTATGTTATGGGAGACACGTTCACTAGTAGAAAACCACCCATTAGTCCCGGTTCGTAAAGGCCTTTAGTCCCGGTTCATGAACCGGGACTAATGGGTCGTTACTAATACCTCCACCCATTAGTCCCGGTTCAATCCAGAACCGGGACCAATATGCCTCCACGTGGCTCTGTGCGCCCACCCCAGTCAGGGGGCCTTTGGTCCCGGTTGGTGGCACCAACCGGGACCAAAATGCATCCACGCGTCAGCATTCCAGTTGCTGGGGTTTTTGTGTTTTTTTTTTGAAAGGAGGGGAGGTTGGGGGTTTTGGGGGGTTAATTTAATTAGGTGTTTCATATATTGTGTTAGCTAGCTAATTAATAGAGAGAAGTGTCCTCTCTTATGTCCGTGCTTGGACGCTACGTACTATATATACATAAGTGATCGAGAGAATCATTCAGTACAGAAGTTCGTCATGCATACCGAGAGAAGTGATTGATCGACCTCTCCTTCTCCGAGAGGTTGGTCGAACAACAAGTTTTCGTATCATGTATCCGACGCTACTGGCTACATACATGTACAATATGTATAAGATCTCTTATAATTACAAACCCCTAGCTAGCATTTGAAATCAATTTCCACATGGTATTCTCCGGTTTTACTGCTGACGTGGTCAAGAAAGAATCCCACCAATTCCTCTTGAATTGCTTTCATGCGATCTGGTTCTAGGAGTTCATTCCGCATCTGCCACGTCTAATTTGAAGAAGGGGGTTAATTAATACATATATATGAATGAAACTCAACATAAATGATGGTGTAATAAAATGAAATTGTGAATATTATTGCTTACGCACTTCATATTGTCTTTGAGAGTAGCCCCGCTTGTTTTTCAAAGTCGCGGTGTGGATGAACTCGCACACGTAGTATCCACAGAAATCATTTCCTTCCTCCTGCCACAAGCACTTTACGAGAAATAGAGGTCAATCAAACTGATAATTAAGCATTATAAATGGCATTGATGAAAGTATAGCTATATATAGAATCAACGGGCCGGAGATGCGCGCAACTAGCTAGCCAGTAGTACTTACTTTCGGGTATGTATATCGCAGCTCCTTCGGCAGTCCCGGAGCTTCTGCGGTGAACTGTTTCCAAACCCTGCAAGACAAAGAAAATAATTATTATTACTTGAGATATCAGGAAATCAACAAAAAGTTACCGATATGGTGCGATAATTATGATCGATTGAACTTACTTGCTGAGCATTTCAGTCATGTCCGCATAGGTTTTGGGATCTTTCCGTCTCGAGTCTAAGACGGTTACTAGTCCACGCTCAAGCTTAATCTCCAGAAGAATATAGTGGTACCTGCGCATGCATGCATAACTCATCAATTACATTACTATAACCTCGCTTGAGTAATAAGGGAAACCTAATATGCACACGACAGTAACACTCACGGGCCGTTGTAAGGAAAGAGTATGGTATCTTTGTTTTGATTTTTTGTCAACGATCGTAGCAAGTTGTCCTCGGCCTCTTTGACGTTCTTTTTAACCAGAAATACATCTATGATATTTGTGTTAATGAACCCAATATCATAAATTTCTTGTTTTTTGCACTCGGCGATCTTCAATCTGCATAATATATTGAGGATAATTAATTATAAATACATGCATGCAATGAAAGAGCCGAGCTATATATAGAGACTTAATGACAGAAATAGTACTTACAGGCAGTAGCAAAAGACCATTACTTTATCGAGGGCCTTTTGATTGAAGAACTCGAAGAACTCCTCAAATGGAACAGTCAACAGATCATTTGCAACGAGATCGTGCTCCTCTTTAATATGCAGATACAAAGCATTCTTACCATCAGACTCTCTGCAGGTTTCCATGTACCAATTATGGAATCTTCACATCATTGTTGTCAGAGATTTTTCATCTTTGACAAGAGGCTTCCCGTACTCGTATCTGTGTCCCTCCACCTTCAAGAAATCAGGAAGTGCATCGTCAGGCAGGTAATCGTCAAGATTGCCATAACTGGCCACCGTCCCCAGAGCATTAGACACATTGAGGGGGGGGCACAATTGCTGTGCTTGTTTGTCGAGCTGGGCAATTTTTTTCCCCTTTGCTCGTTGTTTTGACCTTTTAGCACTGACAGTAGTTCCCGACCGCTGGGCTTGGAGATATGTCTGTTCAGTAATGCGCTCATAGTTGGTTCTCGGCGGAGACTTTGGTGGTTTCCTCAGGGCATCGATAGTGCGCTTTGCTTTCACCGGATCTACCTTCTCCTCCGGAGGTGGATGTCTCTTTGCTTTCACCCCTTCAAAGAACTCCTTCACGTGGGCCTGCACAATCGTATCGTTTTCCTCCTCGGACCTCTCGTACGGTAACTTCTCTAGAGGCTTGAGAGATGATGGACCGTATTTGTATTGCCTCCCGCCTCTGGTTGTGCTGCTAGACACCGGAGCAGACGGAGCGGCTGCGGCGTCTGTCTTCTTTCGTGCTTGCTTACGAGGCGGAGGAGAAGGAGTACGACGCGCCGGAGCAGCCGGGGCGGCGGCGGGTCTCTTCCACCCTTGCTGGCGAGGCGGAGAAGGAGGATGCTGCTGGCTGCTCGGGAGCGCCGGCGCAGGCAGAGAAGGAGGCGGAGTGCCGCCACGCGTGCCCTGATCGTCACTCGCCGGAGGAGGAGGCGGTGGAGGAGGCGGAGTGCCCTGACTCGCCGTAGCAGGAGGAGGAGGCGGAGGCGTCTAGTTCAGAAGGTTGATGAGCTCCTTCTTCCATAGGCATGGAGTCTTCAGAGCAGAACCCAGCCTAGTCTCCCCTTCACCGGTAGGGTGGTCAAGCACGAGGTCCTCAAATCCCTCCGTTATTTCATCCACCATCACCTTAGCATATCCTTTTGGAATCGGCTGGCAGTGATAAGTTGTGCCGGGTCCACTAGGATAAACTTGGCCAACAGCCGCCTTGACCTTCAAATTCATCCATCGCGCCATCATGTGGCAATTTTGAGACTCCGTGATACCATCCACGGGATAGCTGGCAGGAGCCGTCAAGACATGCTCCGGCTGAAGCAGCTCGGTGGAAGCCACGCTGCTTCTCCGCTGAGATGGCGGGGTAGCTTCGGGGGAAGCTTCGGCATGTCGTTTGTTGCGATCTGCTGCTTCTCGTTCCTCTTCTCGATCCTCTAGCCCCATTACCCTTCCATGCAACGCCTGCATTTGGTCCTGCTCCAGTTTCTTCCTCCTCTCGTGGGTTTTGTAACCCCCCGCGTCCGGAAAACCAACCTTCCACGGAATGGAGCCTGGCGTGCCTCGTGTCCGTCCAGGGTGCTCGGGATTCCCAAGGGCCATTGTGAGCTCGTCCTTCTCCTTGTTTGGAAGGAACGTCCCTCGCTGCGCTGCATCGATATAGTGTAGAAGGTTCTTGACTGGTGTTTGCAATTGCTCGTTCGTCCACTGACACTTCCCTGTTACAGGGTCCAAGGTTCTGCCAGCCCCGAAGAACCAAGTCCGGCAACGGTCTGGCCAGCGCATTGTCTCTGGTTCGATCCTTTTTTCAAGCAGATCATGCTCAGCCTTGGACCACTTAGGCCGGGCTTTGAGGTAGCCACCTGACCCCGTGCGATGGTGAAGCTTCTTCTTCGCAGCATTTTTCTTGTTTGTCTCCGACATCTTCTTACTCTTTTCCGATGTCTTGTGGGCCACAAATGCGGGCCAGTGATCTTTGATCTTCTCATATTTGCCGATGAATTCTGGTGTCCTTTTTTCCTTGACAAACTAGTTCAGCTCTTTCCTCCACCTCCTCATTAGGCCTGCCATCTTCTTAAGAGCACAAGACTTGATTAATTGCTCTTTAGCTGGCTTCTCCGGATCCTCCTCTGGCGGTAGGGTGAAATTTGCCTTCAGCTCAGTCCAAAGATCTTCTTTCTACATATCATTGACATAAGACACCTCAGCGTCTTCATCCTTAGCAGGCTTATACCATTGCTGGATGCTGATCGGGATCCTGTCCCTAACAAGAACCCCGCACTGAGCAGAAAATGCCTTCCTTGTCCGGATGGGTTCAATCGGTTCGCCGTCGGGCGCGATTTCTATGATCTCAAACTTTTCATCTGAGCTCAACTTTTTCTTCGAGCCTCGTCTCCTTACCGAAGTTGTGCTCGATCCAGAGGGCTAGAAATTATAAGGAAGAAAGACGACAGTAATTAATATGTGTACATATACCAAAACAATGGATGCATCAATTAACTAGTCAGCACGGGCTTAACTAATATATATATACCTTGCCGGACTCGGTTCGGTGACCGGAGCAGTCAGCACGGTCTCCTTCGTCTTGTACCTCCATTGTGTCACCGGAGCCATCATGAACATAGTCCTCCTCTTGTACCGGCATTAATGGGTCGAAGCCACCATCATAAACATAGCCCTCTTCTTCATCTAGCTGATCAACGGTGTCGAGGAGAAATGACGCAACATCATCACTTGATCCATTTGCGATTATGTCCCCCAACACCGCTTCTGTTTCTTCGTCTCGGGAGTGCTCCATAGTTTCTGCAAATATTTACAACATGTCAATTATTATTCAAACATGGTACAGATGGATATATATATATATATATATATATATATATATATATATATATTAGTGGCAAACGTAGAACTAGCTAGCTAATCACAATAAGGAATCATGTTAGTGGCCTCGACACAACGCTTCAAGGGTTTGGGATGGCCTCGACGATAACGCTCTTTTAACTTGATAAATTTGGGTGGCCTCGAGAGAGTTAATTTGTCGGGTAGGGGCGCAGCGGGAGGGGGTAGGAGACCAACATCGTTTTTTCTCTAGGGTTTGGGTGTCCTCGAGAGTTTTGGTCGAGCGAGAGGGCGAAGGGGGGTGCTGCAGTTGTATAAGTTATCACGGTCGAGAGGGGGTATATATATATATATATCGACCGCCCCTCATGTCGAAGTTATCTAGAGGGGGTTATATCGACAACGACGCGACATACATATACATGGGAAAATAATGTTATCGGGGAGGGGGTATCGGTACCACCCCCTAGCTCGTGTTGAAGTTTCTTCTTTCTCCTCTATTCCTTTCTTTCTTCTTCTCCTCTTCTTTTTCTTCTTCTCCCTCGAGAAAGGAAAATAATTAAGGAAAAGGAAGAAAAGAGAAAAAGGAAGAAGGAAGAAGAAGAAAAAAAAAGAGGAGAAGAAGAAAGGAATAGAGGAGAAAGAAGAAAAAATAGAATTTCTTCTTCTCCTCTTCTTTTTCTTCTTTTTTCCTCTTCTTATTTATTTCTCCTCTTCTTCCTCTCCTCTTTTTCTCCTTTCTTCCTCTTCTTATTTTCCTTTTTCCTCTCATTTTTTTAGTATTGCTTGTTTTAAAAAAATGTTCAAATAGAAAATTTGGAAAAAAACAAAGGTTTTGCCTAATGCATTTTTCATATGAATATACAAACATTTGCATATTATACAATAATTAATATCACCAATAGATACAATAAATACAGAGCGACGAAGAGCCAATAGATACAAAAAATCTATGAACAGAAAAAAAACCATGAACAATAAATACACATATGAACAATAAATACATATATGAACAAAAACATGCTCTGAACAATTTTTGAACATTACATACACATAGCCACATACATACACATATACATTATATATATATATGAACAAAAAGATTAAACTAATAAAAATGAAAAAAAACAGAGCCGCATATATATATAGCCACATACATATATATATACATTGAACAAAAAAATTAAACTAATAAAAATGAAAAAAAAACAGAGCCGGTGCGGCGAGGCGGCTCACAGCGGTGGCGGCGCGCGGGGGC
>NC_041385.1:33478192-33478637 GCF_002162155.2 Triticum dicoccoides | reverse complement strand
TTTAGTCCCACCTCGCTAGTTGAGAGGGGCGCGCAGTGGTTTATAAGCCCCACTGCCGCACCCCTCTCGAACTCCTCTCTACTGCAGGCTTATGGGCCTACTTGCGACTGCATTGCCTGATGGGCCTTCTGGGCCTACTACGGACCTGAATCCTGGCCCATAGTAGGGATTCAAGTCATATTCAGGCCGTGGGGGCCCAGTGGGGGGCATTTTTTTTGTTTTCTTTACTTATTGTTGCTATTTTTATTTTTTTTCCAGTTTTTTTGTTTTGTTTTGTGCATTATTTATTTTCTTTTGTTTTTTGCTTTATTTTTAATTCTTTTTGCTTTTAGTTTTAGGAAAATTATAAACTTTCCACTTTTTTTGTTTTTTTGTTTTCTTTCTTGCTTTATTTATTTTATTTTGTTTCTACTTACAACAAAATACTTATTGCTTTTTTTTTGTT
>NC_041385.1:33465834-33478002 GCF_002162155.2 Triticum dicoccoides | reverse complement strand
TTTCCACTTTTTTTGTTTTTTTGTTTTCTTTCTTGCTTTATTTATTTTATTTTGTTTCTACTTACAACAAAATACTTATTGTTGCTATTTTTAATTATTACGAGGGCCGAACCATAAGACATTAAAGCATTTCAAATGAACTCTGAAAAAGTTGAAAGTTGGCATGGTATCATAAATTGACCCACACATAGCATGTGCATGTACAAAACGGACAATGGTATCATACTCATCAGTTACAAAGTTGGCATGGTATCATCATAATAGTTGCGGGAGAAAGTCTTCACTTTTTCTTCGCTTATGTCATTTGCTTATTGCGCCGTAACCATGAATAATCTTCATCGTTTATCAGGATGCTGGGGTCAGCCTTGACTTTAAAGGGAGGAATTTCATGAAACGTTTCATAATCTTCAGACATGTCTGTCTTGTCCTCCACTCCCACGATGTCCCTTTTTCCTGAAAGAACTATGTGGCGCTTTGGCTCTTCGTATGATGTATTCGCTTCCTTATCTTTTCTCTTTCTTGGTCTGGTAGACATGTCCTTCACATAGATAACCTGTGCCGCATCATTGGCTAGGACGAACGGTTCGTCAGTGTACCCAAGATTTTTCAGATCCATTGTTGTCATTCCGTACTGTGGGTCTACCTGTACCCCGCCTCCTGACACATTGACCCATTTGCACTTAAACAAAGGGACCTTAAAATCATGTCCGTAGTCAAGTTCCCATATGTCCACTATGTAACCATAATATGTGTCATTTCCCCTCTCTGTTGTTGCATCAAAGCAGACACCGCTGTTTTGGTTGGTGCTCTTTTGATCTTGGTCAATCATGTAAAATGTATTCCCATTTATCTCGTATCATTTCCAAATCAATACAGTCAAAGATGGTCCCCTGGATAACAAGTACAGCTCATCACAAATAGTGTTGTCACCTCTGATACGTGCTTCCAACCAACTGCTGAAAGTCCTGATGTGTTCACATGTAATCCAGTCGTCGCACTGCTCCGGGTGTTTGGAGCGCAGACTGTTCTTGTGTTCATCGACATACGGGGTCACCAAGGTAGAGTTCTGTAGAGCTGTGTAGTATGCTTGAGACCAAGAATATCCGTCCCTGCATATTATTGAGTCCCTTCCAAGCGTGCCTTTTCCAGTCAGTCTCCCCTCATACCGCGATTTAGGGAGACCTATCTTCTTAAGGCCAGGAATGAAGTCAACACAAAACCCGATGACATCCTCTGTTTGATGGCCCATGGAGATGCTTCCTTCTGGCCTAGCGCGGTTACGGACATATTTCTTTAGGACTCCCATGAACCTCTCAAAGGGGTACATATTGTGTAGAAATACGGGGCCCAGAATGACAATCTCGTCAACTAGATGAACTAGGACGTGCGTCATGATATTGAAGAAGGATGGTGGGAACACCAGCTCAAAACTGACAAGACATTGCACCACATCACTCCTTAGCCTTGGTATGATTTCTGGATCGATCACCTTCTGAGATATTGCATTGAGGAATGCACATAGCTTCACAATGGCTAATCGCACATTTTCCGGTAGAAGCCCCCTCAATGCAACCGGAAGCAGTTGCGTCATAATCACGTGGCAGTCATGAGACTTTAGGTTCTGAAACTTTTTCTCTGCCATATTTATTATTCCTTTTATATTCGACGAGAAGCCAGTCGGGACCTTCATACTAAGCAGGCATTCAAAGAAGATTTCCTTCTCTTCTTTGGTAAGAGCATAGCTGGCAGGACCTTCATACTGCTTTGGAGGCATGCCGTCTTTTTCGTGCAAACGTTGCAGGTCCTCCCGTGCCTCAGATGTATCTTTTGTCTTCCCATACACGCCCAAGAAGCCTAGCAGGTTCACGCAAAGGTTCTTCGTCACGTGCATCACGTCGATCGAAGAGCGGACCTCTAGGTCTTTCCAGTAGGGTAGGTCCCAAAATATAGATTTCTTCTTCCACATGGGTGCGTGTCCTCCAGCGTCACTTGGAACAGCTAGTCCGCCGGGACCCTTTCCAAATATTACGTGTAAATCATTGACCATAGCAAGTACGTGGTCACCGGTACGCATGGCGGGCTTCTTCCGGTGATCTGCCTCGCCTTTGAAATGCTTGCCTTTCTTTCGACATTGATGGTTGGTCGGAAGAAATCGACGATGGCCCAGGTACACATTCTTCCTGCAGCTTGCCAGGTATATACTATCGGTGTCAAGTAAACAGTGCGTGCATGCGTGGTATCCCTTGTTTGTCTGTCCTGAAAGGTTACTGAGAGCGGGCCAATCGTTGATGGTCACGAACAACAACGCCTTTAGGTTAAATTCCTCCTGTTTGTGCTCATCCCACGTACGTACACTGTTTCCATTCCACAGCTCTAAAAGTTCTTCAACTAATGGCCTTAGGTACACATCAATGTCATTGCCGGGTTGCTTAGGGCCTTGGATGAGAACTGGCATCATAATGAACTTCCGCTTCATGCACATCCAAGGAGGAAGGTTATACATACATAGAGTGACGGGCCAGGTGCTGTGATTGCTGCTCTGCTCCCCGAAAGGATTAATGCCATCCGCGCTTAAAGCAAACCATATGTTCCTTGGCTCACTTGCAAACTCATCCCAGTACTTTCTCTCGATTTTTGTCCACTGCGACCCGTCAGCGGGTGCTCTCAACTTCCCGTCTTTCTTACGGTCCTCACTGTGCCATCGCATCAACTTGGCATGCTCTCCGTTTCTGAACAGACGTTTCAACCGTGGTATTATAGGAGCATACCACATCACCTTCGCAGGAACCCTCTTCCTGGGGGGCTCGCCGTCAACATCACAAGGGTCATCTCGTCTGATCTTATACCGTAATGCACCGCATACCGGGCATGCGTTCAGATCCTTGTACGCACCGGGGTAGAGGATGCAGTCATTAGGGCATGCATGTATCTTCTGCACCTCCAATCCTAGAGGGCATACGACCTTCTTTGCTGCGTATGTACTGTCGGGCAATTCGTTATCCTTTGGAAGCTTCTTCTTTAATATTTTAAGTAGCTTCTCAAATCCTTTGTCAGGCACAGCATTCTCTGCCTTCCACTGCAGCAATTCCAGTACGGTACCCAGCTTTGTGTTGCCATCTTCGCAATTGGGGTACAACCCTTTTTTGTGGTCCTCTAGCATGTGATCGAACTTCAGCTTCTCCTTTTGACTTTCGCATTGCGTCCTTGCATTGACAATGACCCGGCGGAGATCATCATCATCGGGCACATCGTCTGGTTCCTCTTGATCTTCAGCAGCTTCGCCCGTTGCAGCATCATCGTGCACATCGTCTGGTTCCTCTTGATCTTCAGGAGCATCACCGTATTCAGGGGGCACATAGTTGTCATCGTACTCTTCTTCTTCGCCATCTTCCATCATAACCCCTATTTCTCCGTGCCTCGTCCAAACATTATAGTGTGGCATGAAACCCTTGTAAAGCAGGTGGGTGTGGAGGATTTTCCGGTCAGAGTAAGACTTCGTATTCCCACATACAGGGCATGGACAACACATAAAACCATTCTGCTTGTTTGCCTCAGCCACTTCGAGAAAATCATGCACGCCCTTAATGTACTCGGAGGTGTGTCTTGAACCGTACATCCATTGCCGGTTCATCTGCGTGCATTATATAATTAAGTGACCAAATTAATAGAAGTTCATCATCCCATTAAAACCAAAGTACATACATAGTTCTCATCTAACAACATAAAGCTCTGCAGAGCATCTAAATTAATTAAACCATACACTGAAACTATGTAAAACATTTCAGTGCGAAAACAAATGCGATCATAATCGCAACCAATGTAACAACTGATCCAACGGCATAATGATACCAAGCCTCGGTATGAATGGCATATTTTCTAATCTTTCTAATCTTCAAGCGCATTGCATCCATCTTGATCTTGTGATCATCGACGACATCCGCAACATGCAACTCCAATATCATCTTCTCCTCCTCAATTTTTCTAATTTTTTCCTTCAACAAATTGTTTTATTCTTCAATTAAATTTAACCTCTCGACAATAGGGTCGGTTGGAATTTCCGGTTCAACAACCTCCTAGATAAATAAAATCTATGTCACGTTGGTCGGCATAATTGTCATAAACAATAAATGAACCAATAGTTATGAAAAGATAATATATACCACATCTGAATCATAGACAGGATGAGGGCCGACGGGGGCGGATACCAAAACCATCGCACTATATAAGATGCAATAATAAAAGTAAGAAAATTATACAAGTATCTATATAAACATACAAGTAAGAGTTTTTTTTCCTTTCAGAAAGAAGATAAGAACAAGAGGCTCACCACGGTGGTGCCGGCGACGCGGGCGATCGACGGCGGTGAACACGGGGACGGGACATGACGGACCGCTAAACCTATACAAATATTGAGAAAAATGGAGCTTGGAGGTGGAGCTTGGAGAGGAGAAAGCTTAAGTAGTGTGGCTCGGGCATTCCATCGAACACCTCGTGTGCATAGGAGGTGAGCTAGAGCAACACAAAGCTCTCTCCTCGCCGGCCACAAAAAACAGAGCAGTGAGAGTGCTCTGCTCGCGGGGTATATATAGGCAATTAATTGGTCCCGGTTCGTGGCATGAACCGGGACTAAAGGGAAGCCTTTGGTCCCGGTTCATTCCCCCAACCAGGACCAATGGTGGTGGGCCAGGAGCAAGGCACATTGGTCCCGGTTCGTCCCGGCAACCGGGACCAAAAGGTCCAGACGAACCGGGACCAATGGCCCAGGTGGCCCGGCCGACCCCCGGGGCTCAAGAACCGGGTCCAATGCCCCCATTGGTCCCGGTTCTGGATTGAACCGGGACTAATGGGCTGGAACGGCCTGGACCATTGCCCCCTTTTCTACTAGTGGTTGGATCAACGTGAATACTTTAGGGATTATCACTTCAAACAAAAAGGAAAACTATTATGGGATCAAATTCATATGTTACATTGGTATGCTCGTCAATTATGCTTGAGATATGATTATACTTGTTGCTCTAGGATGAAGGCTCCACACCTTCCCTTTTCATGCAAATTTAATCATAATGAAACCTTAGCTTCTTATGCTAATGGTATATATGAGTACTATGATGTGGAAAAAATAGAAGAATTTGTTGCTTTTATGGGTGCTTATGAGATTGAATCTTTGTTTAAAGAGTGTGAAAATCTTGATGATGCTGTTTATAGACCTGAAAATTTTGCTATACTTAAATATTGTTATGATAATTATGAATACAATGCCGATATTGATGCATTTATTGAGAAAGTCTCCGCTATCCAAGAAGAGACTAATATTTTGCAGGAGTCTATGGAAGAAGAAATTGATGAAACTATGAGCTCATTGGATGAAAAAGATGATGAGGAGAGCGAAGAACAAAAGGAGGAATAGAGGATTAGCTACCCATGCCCACCTTCTAATGATAGTAACTCTTCAACTCATACATTGTTTAATTCCCCTTCGTGCTTACCAAAGGATGATTGCTATGATGATTGTTATGATCCCGTTGATTCTCTTGAAATATCCCTTTTTGATGATGCTTGCTATGCTTGTGGCCAAGATGCCAATATGAATTATGCCTATGGAGATGGACTTTCTATAGTTCCTTATGTTAAAAATGAAATTGTTGCTATTGCACCCACACATGATAGTCCTATTATCCTTTTGAATTCTCCCATCTACACTATATCGGAGAAGTTTGTGCTTATTAAGGATTATATTGATGGGTTGCGTTTTACTACTACACATGATGATTTTGATAGATATAATATGCATTGCTTGCTGCTCCTACTTGCAATTATTATGAGGGAGGAACTATATATCCACCTCTCTATGTTTCCAACACGATAGAATTGCCAGAAACTGCTTATACTGTGCATTGGCCTTTACTATGTGTGCATGAATCATTCTTTTATGACATGCCGATGCATAGGAAGAGAGTTAGACTTCGTTATTGCTTGATATATGTTACTTTGTGCTCACTACTAAATTACAACTCATTGTTAATTAAAATTGGCTTTGATATACCTTGGGATCCGGGTGGATCCATTACTTGAGCACTATATGCCTAGCTTAATGGCTTTAAAGAAAGCGCTGCCAGGGAGACAACCCGGAAGTTTTAGAGAGTCATTTATTTATGTTGTGTGCTTTTATAAAGTTTATATAATAAAAATAATGTGCTAAGGTTTGCCTTTAGGATGTTTACAATGCTTGTTGGTTTGTACGGTGCAGAACAGAAACTTTGACTGTAGTGCGCGATTTTACATTTTTTACTGGAATGTCAAACAGTTCTGATTATTTTTGCACTGTCTTTCTATAATAATTATTTATTTTTCCTAATTTTTGTAGAATTTTTGGGGTACCATAAGTATGGTGAATGTTCAGATTGCTACAGACTGTTCTGTTTTTGACAGATTCTGTTTTTGATGCATAGTTTGCTTGTTTTGATGAAACTATCAATTTCTATCAGTGGATTAAGCCATGGAAAAGTAATATTACAGTATATATAATGCAAAAATAAAATATGAATTGGTTTGCAACAGTACTTATATAGAGTAGTGATTTGCTTTATTATACTAACGGGTCTTACCGAGTTTTTGTTGAAGTTTTGTGTGGATGAAGTGTTTGATGATCGAGAAGGTCTCGATATGAGGAAAAGGAGGAGAGGCAAGAGCTCAAGCTTGGGGATGCCAAGGCACCCCAAGTAAATATTCAAGGAGACTCAAGCGTCTAAGCTTGGGGATGCCCCTAAAGGCATCCCCTCTTTCTTCAACAAGTATCAGTATGTTTTCGAATTCATTTCGTTCATGCGATATGTGCAAGTCTTGGAGCGTCTTTTGCATTTAGTATTCATTTTTGTTTTATGCACCATGCTGGTATGACATAGTCCATGGTTGATTTATAGAATGCTCATTGCACTTCACTTATATCTTTTGAGTATGGCTTTATAGAATGCTTCATGTGCTTCACTTATATCATTTGAAGTTTGGATTGCCTGTTTCTCTTCACATAGAAAACCGCCATTTGTAGAATGCCCTTTTCCTTCACTTATATTTGTTAGAGCATGGGCATATCTTTTGAAGAAATAATTAAACTCTCTTGCTTCACTTATATCAATTTAGAGAGATGACAGGAATTGGTCATTCACATGGTTAGTCATAAAATCCTACATAAAACTTGTAGATCACTGGATATGATATGTTTGATTCCTTGCAATAGTTTTGCGATATAAAGGTGGTGATATTAGAGTCATGCTAGTGGGTGACTATGGATTAGTAGAAATACTTGTGTTGAGGTTTTTGATTTCCGAAGCATGCACGTATGGTGAACCGTTATGTGATGAAGTCCGAGCATGATTTATTTTTTGATTGTCATCCTTTGTGTGGAGGTCGGGATCGCGCGATGGTTAACTCCTACCAACCCTTCCCCTAGGAGCATGCGTGTAGTACTTTGTTTTGATGGCTAATAAATTTTTGCAATAAGTATGTGAGTTCTTTATGACTAATGTTGAGTCCATGGATTATACGCACTCTCACCCTTCCATCATTGCTAGCCTCTTCGGTACCGTGCATTGCCTTTCTCACCTTGAGAGTTGCTGCAAACTTCACCGGTGCATCCAAACCCCATGATACGATACGCACTATCACACATAAGCCTCCTTATATCTTCCTCAAAACAGCCACCATACCTACCTATCATGGCATTTGCATAGCCATTCCGAGATATATTGCCATGCAACTTCCATCATCATCATATACATGACTTAAGCATTCATTGTCATATTGCTTTGCATGATTGTAAGATAGCTAGCACGATGTTTTCATGGCTTGTCCTTTTTTTATGTCATTGCTACGCTAGATCATTGCACATCCTGGTACACCGTCGGAGGCATTCATATAGAGTCATATTTTGTTCTAGTATCGAGTTGTAATATCGAGTTGTAAGTAAATAAAAGTGTGATGATCATCATTATTTGAGCATTGCCCTAGTGAGGAAAGGATGATGGAGACTATGATTCCCCCACAAGTCGGGATGAGACTCCGGACTTTATGAAAAAAAGAAGGGGCCAAAGAAGCCCAAATAAAAAAAGGGGGCCAAAGAAGCCCACCAAAAAAAGAAAAAAAGGAAAAATAAAAAAATGAGAGAAAAAGAGAGAAGGGGCAATGTTACTATCCTTTTACCACACTTGTGCTTCAAAGGAGCACCATGTTCTTCATATGGAGAGTCTCTTGAGTTATCACTTTAATATACTAGTGGGAATTTTCATTTATAGAACTTGGCTTGTATATTTCGATGATGGGCTTCCTCAAATGCCCGAGGTCTTCATGAACAAGCAAGTTGGATGCACACCCACTTAGTTTCAGTTTGAGCTTTCATACACTTATAGCTCTAGTGCATCTGTTTCATGGCAATCCCTACTCCTCGCATTGACATCAATTGATGGGCATCTCCATAGCCCGTTGATTAGCCGCATCGATGTGAGACTTTCTCCTTTTTGTCTTCTCCACATAACCTCCACCATAATTTTCTATTCCACCCATAGTGCTATATCCATGGCTCACGCTCATGTATTGCGTGAAAGTTGAAAAGGTTTGAGAATACTAAAGTATGAAACAATTGCTTGGGTAAAATCGGGGTTGTGCATGATTTAAATACTTTGTGTGGTGAAGATGGAGCATAGCCAGACTATATGATTTTGTAGGGATAACTTTCTTTGGCCATGTTGTTTTGAAAAGACATGATTCCTTTATTAGTACACTTGAAGTATTATTGTTTTCATGTCAAATGATAGACTATTGCTTTGAATCACTAGTGTCTTAATATTCATGCCATGACTAGATATTTGATCAAGATAATGCTAGGTAGCATTCCACATCAAAAATTATCTTTTTATCATTTACCTACTCGAGGACGGGCAGGAATTAAGCTTGGGGATGCTAATACGTCTCCGTCGTATCTAGAATTTTTGATTGTTCCATGCCAATATTCTACAACTTTCATATACTTTTGGCAACTTTTTATATTATTTTTGGGACTAACATATTGATCCAGTGCCCAGTGCCAGTTCCTGTTTGTTGCATGTTTTATGTTTCGCAGAAACCCCATATCAAACGGAATCCAAACGGGATAAAAACGGACGGAGAATATTTTTGGAATATTTGTGATTTTTGGGAAGAAAAATCAACGCGAGGCGGTGCCCGAGGGGGCCACGAGGTAGGGGGGCGCGTCCCGGGGGGTAGGCGCGCCCCTGACCCTCGTGGGCACCCCGTAAGGTGGTTTACGCTCTTCTTTTGCCGCAACAAAGCTAATTTTTGGAGAAAAATCTAGGCGAAGGTTTCAATCCAATTGGAGTTACGGATCTCCGGATATATAAGAAACGGTGAAAGTGCAGAATCTGGGAACGCAGAAACAGAGAGAGACAGAGAGACAGATCCAATCTCGGAGGGGCTCTCGCCCCTCCCACACCATGGAGACCATGGACCTGAGGGGAAACCCTTCTCCCCCTTGCTTCCGGTGGCGGGCCATCATCATCACCGCAATCTACACCAACACCTCCGCCATCTTCAGCAACATCTCCATCACCTTCCCCCATCCATATTTAGCGGTCCACTCTCCCGCAACCCGCTTTACCCTCTACATGAACATGGTGCTTTATGCTTCATATTATTATCCAATGATGTGTTGCCATCCTATGATGTCTGAGTAGATTTTCGTTGTCCTACCGGTGATTGATGAATTGCTATGATTGGTTTAATTTGCTTGTGGTTATGTTATTGTCCTATGGTGCTCTCCGTGTCGCGCAAGCGCGAGGGATTCCCGCTATAGGGTGTTGCAATATGTTCATGATTCGCTTATAGTGGGTTGCTTGAGTGACAGAAGCATAAACCCGAGTAAGGGGGTTGTGGCGTAAGGGATAAAAGGGACTTGATGCTTTAATGCTATGGTTGGGTTTTACCTTAATGATCTTTAGTAGTTGCGGAGCTTGCTAGAGTTCCAATCATAAGTGCATATGATCCAAGAAGACAAAGTATGTTAGCTTATGCCTCTCCCACATAAAACTTGCTATCGTTCTAGTAAAGTAGTCAATTGCTTAGGGACAATTCCACAACTCCTACCACCACTTTCCCACACTCGCTATATTTACTTTATTGCTTCTTTATCTAAACAGCCCCTAGTTTATATTGACGAGCTCTTTATTATCTTGCAAACCTATCCAACAACACCTACAAAGTACTTCTAGTTTCATACTTGTTCTAGGTAAAGCACGTTAAGCGTGCATAGAGTTGTATCGGTGGTCGATAGAACTTGAGGGAATATTTGTTCTACCTTTAGCTCCTCGCTGGGTTCGACACTCTTACTTATCAAAGGAGGCTACAATTGATCCCCTATACTTGTGGGTTATCACGCGGCAATGCGCGCCATTGCTTCTAGTATTCGGTACTCTCCCTGGCACGCGAGCCGCAGAATTTCCATCAAATCCCTCAACATTTATCTTCCTTTGCTCCAAGCACGAATCACAAAGCGCTCGGATGTGGCTCTGATAGCTATTTCTGCAGCAAGCTATGGTAGACACAATTTAGTGTCTTAGTCATGTGGGGATGCCATATCTAGAGTTTGATGGCGTGTCTGATGTGTTGCCTCGGTCTAATTTGTTCAACAGTAATGGTTGTGTCTTTGGTGAGCCACATTGGAGGTCCCGAAAGCTCAATATCAGCGATGAAGCCGCGTCAATCTCGGATGTGAAGGTGATCCGTCATTTTTTTCCTTTGGTGGCTGATGTGGTGGTGCTAGAGGCGGGTGAGGGAAGACAGCGTCAAGCTCAAAGCATTCTTCAGCCTTGTTTGTAATTTTACTTCTTAGCTGTTCTTTCTGATATAAATAAGACAAGTACCATGCAAAAATATCATTCCTATATAGTATGTACATAACTAATCCTTTTATTCACTACTCGCAAACTATACAAACATGCATTCTGGAAACCTTGGTCAACTGTATATCTCTATCTATTATGATATTTCACGAAACTATAATAGATATGGATGCCAACATACGCTTTTAATCCATATAAGTGGCACAATTAATCATTGATGATATACACTATTTTTTTTCTTTTCTAATGTTCTCCGATCTACACAAGTTAAGCATTGAAGATATATGACATTTCCCGCAAAAAAGAAGAAGATTTATGCCATTTTTTCTCTATTGTTCTCTAATCTAGAAGATTTGGTTAAACCAAAATAAAATAAAATAGTGATATTTCAAGTAAGAAATAACTCGGTCAAACTCATGTGATATATGATTCAATTTTAGTTAAATTTTATTGCCAAACAAAATATTAAATATATATAATAAGCACATTGTATCTTAATACTTAGTTGTACCATTATTAAGTATAATATAAATTGTACTAGTTAACATCACATGTTGAAAAGTTACAAAGTATAGTCTAAATAAATAAAGAGAGTGCCCACATATGCAAGAGTAGACGCGACGCTAATTCCCCTAACTCGCGGTTAGGGTCTTTTTCCACCGATTCCTCCGCCTGTGCGTCCTTAATTATCCCGATTGAGTCATCTGCTCCGATATCCTCTCGTGATCGAATCTTTTTCCGATCATGTCCTCAACCCGATCGAGTGTGTCCTCATGCGAACATGTTCTTTTTCCCTATTGAGACCTCAATAGGTCGATGACTTCTAGTTTATGCATGGTTGAGCGAATCCATAATCATCTGCATTGGAGATTAGATACAACCATCGATGAGATGGAAAAGAAAAAAGGGGAAGGGTGGATAGGAGGAAGTGGGGAGAGAAGAAGCAACCTTACCTTGGTGTAGGTCGGGTGCAAGCGGTCGGCGACCGGCGATGGCCCAAGGGATCGGTGGTGGCGGGGAAGGGAACGAGGAACCCTAGCGGTAGCGGGTGGGTGGGGATTGTGGAAGGAGAAGGAAAGAGTGCGTATAATGAATTTTAGTGGGTGAGAGGGTACAAATGCAGCTACACGATTGTGGGATTTTAGTGTGTACAAACCTACCGAAGGAGATTGTGGGAAGGAGAAGGAATGACACACATTTACATCGTCCGACGGGTACAGTTTATGCACGCTCACTGCTCACGCACAAGACACTATGTCTACTTTTTTCTAAGGAAACACTG
>NC_041385.1:33429449-33465382 GCF_002162155.2 Triticum dicoccoides | reverse complement strand
CTCATACATGGGACACTGTTCACTGTGGTCATGTAAATTGAGCAGAAGTAAACAAAAAAGTAAAGTCTTCCCACTGCTCAATGTGGCCACATGAATTGAACAGAAAACTAAAAAGAAAAAAGGAGAAAAATCAAAGCCTGTTGCTAGAAGAGTTGGGCGCGCTTTGCTGCACCGTTGGTATTGTTGGGTTTCTTTGAAACAAGCACTCACTCTGTTTTAAAATATAATAAGGTGTATTACTTTTTTCAAAAGTCAAACCTGTTAAGTTTGGTCAAATTTATAGAGAAATATATCAAAATCCATAATATCAAATATATATGATTAGATTCATCATGAAATGAGTTTCCATGCTTCTTTTGTTTAATATCGTGGATGTTGATATTTTTTGTTGTGAACTTGGTCAAAGTTAAAGAATTCAATTTTTTTTGTGAACTTAGTCAAAGTTAAAGAATTTTGGCTTTTCAAAAAACTAATACCCCTTTTGTTTTAGAACTATTGGATTATTTAGTTTGTCAAGTGGGGCAGACGATGGACTTGTTTTATTTTTAATTTAATGCGATGATTTGATGGGCCTTCTGGGGTGTGATTATATCTTTGTTATCCGCTAACCAACATATATTTATGTGGCAAAATTTCTGCGTCGATGGCAGCTTGTACTATATTGGTGCTACAGTATCACATTGTAGCGCTTCTTTTTTCCATGTGGCAGGTGGGTGTGCGGTATTGAGATGTTTTTGTAGGCGGGCTGCCGCTGATCAATTTGAAAAATCATTGGGCCAATCGAAATCGTAAACCAAATGAAAAATTGAGTACCTCAATTGAACGAAAGAGTTTCAAAATCAAGGAACACAGTGAATTAAAAGGATTGAACGGGATAGCTCCTTGAGAAATTCGTTGACCCGGTTAAAACCAGGCGACACAATTCTAAATCAAAAACCTCAATTAATTGTGGGTCCTTACAAATTAGGAAGCATGCTGTATAATATAAAAGAATTGAATGAATTTTTTTGACCCAATTTCGATTGGAGACTTGAATTGATTGTGGCGGTTCTTTAAAGCTGGTGAGCTTAGTGTCATTAAGGATTATTACTTTGAATTATTTTTTGATTGTAAAAGAACCGCAAGCAATCGAACCGGTGAACCGACGGCCCGACCAGTGAGAATCTGAACCGGAGGCCTTGCCGGTTCGACCGCCGGTTTAGGCTATGTTTGGTAGTAAAGTATTAGAAAAACTAAGTATTGAAAACCGTAATATTATTGTCAGTGGGTACACGATACCACAGTTTTGACATACTAAAGTATGTTGAAGTATTGAAGTTACCGTGACGTGTTTGGTTGTTGCCGCAAAACACAATATTGATGCGTTCAAACACTCAGCTACCTAGCCGTTAGCAGTGCAAGCACACGCCTATTGGCCGGACCTGATCCACATGCTCAGCTAGCTAACATACGGGCCATTCCATCAGGAGCCCGGAGGAAGAAATAACCAGCTCATATGTCCCATTCACTCCTTCCCGCCGGCTAGTCCTGGCCATCTCAGGCCCGGCCCTGTCGGCCCACCCAGGCCCGGCCCTATCGGCCCACCCAGGCCCGGCCCTAAAATCTAGGGCCTAGGCCCGATGGGCTTGCCCATGGGCCGGGCTTGGGCCTGAGTTTTGAGCCCATCGATAGGGCCTGGACGGGCTTGGGCTTGGCATATTGGCATTTTAAGGAAGAGGCCCGGCCCACGGCCCTAAGCCCTAAAGGCTTTTTAGGGCTTTTTACCAGATGGGCCGGGCTTGGGCTTGAAAAGTAGGCCCAGTGATAGGGCATGGGAGGGCCTGGGCCTCAGTTTTCTGCCGTGGGCTTTTTCAGGCCCGACCCAAGCCCGGCTCGGCCCGGCCCATGGCCAGATATACCGCCGGCTGAGCCGAGCTGAGCCACCGTTCCATGCACTCGCCTCTAGCCCCATCCCGTGCTAAAAATACCGGGTGTAGTTTGTTCTGGTATGGTTTGAACAGGGATACCTGAATCTGAATTGTCTGAATGAAAAACAGCAAAATCGCAATGGTACGACTGTTAGATTTCAGACAAATCATGCGGGGTGTGGCGGCCGACGACAACAGAGCAACGGTCTCTTTGCTTTCCCATGGCCGCCGAGGGAGATTTCTCCAAAGACGACAGGGCGGCGGCGGCGTGGGAACGAGGCTAGAGCAAGAGCAGAGTGCGGAAGGATAACGACGCCGGTCCCTTCTTTTCGCCTTCTCTGTTTTTTTTAAAACAGGTCTGGGGTTCTTTCTATTATACAGAGAAAAAAACTACAGTTTGTCGAATACTACAATATTAAAACAACAGTTTTAGCAGCAATCAAACAGCTCATTGTAAATAAAACTATGATAATCTCAACAACTGCAGTATTCTCGAAATGCTTAGAAAATACTCCCTCCGTCTCATAATGTAAGATGTTTTTTGGCACTACATTAGTGTCAAAAAAACATCTTACATTATGGGACGGGGGAGTAATTTGCTATCAAACAGGGCCTTAGTTTTTAAAACTACGCAGTCACCTAAAACTTTGTATTATAGTTTGAAACAGACGGACGGAGTGGCTGAATAACGGAAGAAATGCGTATCTTCCTCGCTAAGATATCGCCCGCACCGCGCAGCACGCCACCCCATCTGACATGCGGGCCCGCCGCACGCCTGCAACGGCACGCCACACCACGCGCGTGGCGGGTCCCCCCACCCCGCTGACACTGCCAGTGGGCCATCAAGCGGCCCCCGCACTCTCTTCCCCGTCCTCGCCGCCTGGCGCCACCTCTCCCTCCAGAAGCCCCGACCAAAAACCCCCGACCAACCACCCACCGCCGGGCAAAACCCTACCCTACCAGCCACCGCCACCGCCACCGCGGCGGCGCGATGGTCGTCTCCTTCAAGCTCTCCCGCCGCGGCCGCCGCTTCTACCCGCCGCCTCCGGCCTCCGCCCCCGCCGCCGACGCCCCGGACGGGTCGCCCAAGCCGCCGCCGTGGGAGGTGAGCACCCTCGCCGCGCCTCCCACCTCCCCGTCTCCGTTCACGATAAGCATCGCGCCTGTCTATCTCCTCCGTATCGCGAGATTTCGCCGTGAACACGAGCGTACGGACACTCAGCATCTGAATTCTGAAACGGCCGTGCAGGCGGGGCCGGGGCTCGGTGGCGGCAACGGCGTCGCCGCCGGATTGTCCGCGCACGGCGGGGACGGAGCCGATCCTGCCGATTTCGGTGAGGCACCGACCTGTCCGCCCCGATTTGTTCGGTTAATCTGTTGTTTGTTCCGTACTCGCTCAAATCAAATGTTGCTCAACGACAAGCTGGTGAAGCTGAAATCTCACGTGCTGCAGGCCTCGAGGCGTCCTTCGCGCTGAATCTGTTCCCGGATGGGTACTCGGTCGGCGGGCTCGACAAGGTCTGTTGTGCGAGTCGCACTGGCCGCTGCTGCTACATGTTTGTTCGTTTGTTTTGTGTGATTACTTGCTGATGATGGTCTGTTGCTCATGGCCGAATCTGTTGGTTTCGGTGCAGGGGATGCTTGTGTTCCTGATTGGTGATGATCTAGAGAGGATGCCCTACACCAGGGCGTCCACAGCTCTGCTGTCTGTACGTATGGTGCTTATCTCGTTTTTCTCTGCACTGTCAAGGGGAGAGGTGGGTGACCCGGGGGCCGGGGGGTAATTAATCATGAGTCGATTTTCAAGTTACAGAAACAAGGTAAAAAAGGAGTGAGTAATTGCACTGCGGAGTGGGTGCTATACTTCGCAGTCCATTCCTGTGCAACAAATTTATGGGCGCGCCGGAGGCGAACACATGAGACGACAGACCGTGGCTAGGCATTTTGACTGTTGCAATTTGTTACCCACACGATTCTCTTTTGCTGATGAGATCAGAGTAAAGTGTCACTGTGCACTCAATTCATAGAGCCACTGAACATTTCATATTTCTGGGATTGTACATTTTATTTCTTTTATGGTATATTCTTTCTGTGGGGGAACCACCAGATAGCTTTGGTTGCATATTTATTACCAGAAATTCAGAGCATCCTTAACAAGTTATGTTATCCTGACTCCAGATGGCCTTCTTATTTCTGTTACAGTTTCTTGTAGTGCATCATCCGTGGATTTTATACTTTTATAAATGTGTTCTTACAGGATATTGAGTATGGCTGCCTGCCTAAAGATATATTGCACGGTGTCCCTTGCAAATTCCAAAATGGAATTGTTGTTTGTGAGGTTAGCTGAAGTCTTATCTTCCAACTTCAGTGTCTATATTTTCTCTGCTTATGTGGGCTTTCTTTACATTGTATAATGCACCTAGGTGCGGGACTACAGGTCCTTCCTGTCGAATGGGGATGATTCTTCAGACGACGACTTCCCCATAATGAACAGAATTGCTCTTAGATTGAGCACTGAATGTGTTGTCAATGATCTATCTTTGATTGCGGATGCTTCGTGGACTTATCACGAGCAACTGGTCAGCACTTCTGTAAACCTGGAAAGGCAAGGTTTAACTGTTATCCACTATTTCCAAAATCCCACCTGATTTATTTTTCTTATGCATGTTTCAGATTGCCGAGTCGACCATCATTAATTCCTTGCAACCCAGGCTTAATTTGGATCCTAAGCCATGCCTTGAAAAGCTTTGAACTATGTTAAGAAGGTACCCCCGCTTTCAGTTCCTGGATCCTACTCAATTCTTTTGTTAACTTTAGAAAGTACTGCAACTTAGCTTGTGCTTTTGTGCCAAATTGAATGCAAATAGATCGATTTAGGTCTACATAAGGGAAGACAACGAATGGAAGCGACATCTCTTCTCAATACTTCTCCTGGCCCTCCTGAAAAATGCAAGCCCAGGGAATGCGACGCCTGTGGTGGTGCAGTAGTATGCATTGAGAATTCAGCTCTAGAAGTCTTGCCAAGCGGAATACTGAGCTGCTTGCCAGTGAACTGTCCATCACCTCCCCAAGTTAACAGTGCCAAATCAACTGCAGTGTCTGATCCCGAAGATACTACGCAATGCTCTTCTTCCATTATCAACTGTTCTGCCTTCTGTGACAGAGAACAAAGTGCATCAAGTACTCCTGCTTCTGATAATTTTCTTCAGAATCATGATCAGCATCAGGTGGACTTAGATATCATGGAGGTTGATCATAAAAAGGGACGATTGCTAACAGAGACAGTTCTACCACAAAAGAGAAAGGAGTGCTCGAATCTTCAACATGAAAGGTTGTTTTCAGACAAAAGTGCAAGGTTGAGCTCCCAAAGTTCCGATGAACAGTTTCAAAAGTCAGCGGAGGCTTCAAATAAAGAAGGTCTTATGCTAGGATCTCCAAAAGAACCGTCGGCTGAGGACAAGGTATATCAGATAATGGACAATAAGGACATGGAAGTACATCAACAGAAGTCCTTCTCAACTCCTTCCTTGAACATAAAGGATCCATGTCCAGAAATGTTCGCCGAAAAGGTTAAGCAGGGTTCTCGGAAAGAACTGCCAGTTGAGGTTATGGTTGATCAGACCATGGGCAAAAAGGACATGAGATTACAGGAACAGAAGCCCTTCTCAGTTGTCTCAACAAATCACCCACTTCCTTCCTTCAACAGAAATGAGTCATGTTTAGAACAGTTCCCTGAAAAGGTTAAGCTGGGATCTCAAAAAGAGCTGCCGGTTCAGGTCAAGTTAGAACAGTCAATCGGCAGAGGAAAGGAAAATGAGCCCCTGTCAATACTCCCGGCCACTCTTCCACACTCTTCCTTGAACAGAAATAGTCTGCATATCGAAAAAATCCCTGAAAAGGTTCACTGTTCGGATACAAGGATGAGAGAAAGTCATCTTGTCTCATGTGTAGATGTGGACAATCACGGAGGAGATCTCAAAGACAGTTCAGTGACCCCTGTAACTTCCTGCAATGCAAGTTCAAGAAATGCAGATGCCAAACCTCAGGAGGATAAAGCTTCCATGGAGCCCCAACCTACTACTTCAAAGATAAAAGTATCAGAAACTTCTACCATTTCTCTGAACCAGCAAATCCATTTCAAAGGGAACGGGCAGAAACAAGCTGATATTCTGGTTAGGCGTTCGTGTGAGGACAGAAGCTCAATAGAGCCAGGTGTTACTGATGGTGCTAGCAGTCAATTTGGTATTTCTCCAGATATTGAGGGGTGAATTGGACACCCTTTATATAACATTGAACCTAACATACAAAGGATTCTATGAGAGGTCATCCTGAGCACCCAGAGGTGCTGTACAGCTTCACTCTGTACCTCTCATTTTAAGTTGGATTTTTTCAGTACAACTGGTGCCAGAATTATAGAAGTTCTTTACATTGTTCATTATTCTTTATGTAGGCATGCACCAGATGGGAATGCTGCTAAAATTGATGGTTTTGAAACATTGACGCCAGTGAATTCCTGCTCACCATCTTGTTACATTCGGTATGAGGGTGCTGAGGGAAGTCCATACACGCGGGAAGAGACCATTTCATGCTGTCTGACTAGGAGAACGAAGCATACTCGAAATATTAGAAGCCTTGTTTTTCACCGTGTACAGTATTTCTGTAGAGGTGGGTTTATTTCTGCTTGCGCACGCATAGTCTTATTTTGCGCTTAGTTCTACTCTTGTTCTAAAGCATCACACATGGCAGGTATAGTTGATCAATCTCATTACATACTTTGCCTTCTTGAGTCTGAATCACCGGATGACCATCAAATAGCTGTTGAAATGATATCGGGAGATGAGCGTTTTCACATCGCTACTCTCCCCACTTCTGTGAGTACTATTTTAATTCAGTTTTACAATGCAAGAATAATACTGTAATACCTCTTCATCTTTGTCTCCTCTATGGTATGCTTCAGGATCAAGCAAAAAAGTTTGTGGATCAATTCATTCTTCTGGTAAGTAAGCATTGTCTTCCAAGGCATTCTTTTGACAATAAAGTAATTGAACCTTTCTGTCTTTATCCGGTTAAAGAAAAATATTCTGTCTTACCATTTGCCGTTAGGCATTGACAAGCTGTTGATATATGTTTAAATCAGTATTGTTTATTGTTCACAGGTTGTGCATATTAAACTAGTTGCTTCCCTGAATGAATTTAATTTTTTTAGGAACTGTCGTCTTTGTATACTGAAGTAATCTATTTCTGAGTTTTTGGTTGTATATGCAGATGAAACGGGATGGCTACACACTATGCAATTCTACGGTCTGTAATGGATTCTCTGAACTCACACAGGTAAGATGAGGATTCCTTTTAATACTCGCATTTTCAGTAGCACTCTTTTCTCGCACATTAAGATTTCCCAGATATTTTCCTATATCGTGTTATGACCGGTTTAACGTATAACCTGAGGAGGCCCACTGGGCAGTAGTTAGAGGCTTGGCCCACGAATTATCTTAGGCTATTTCGTTTTCAGGTTATAAATATTAGTTGTAAGACACCTTTTCAAGATTAAGCAATAAAGATATTTTCTATCCTATTGCCCGGCTCCCGGAGGAGCCAGAACCCTAGCCGCGCCAGCCCTAACCGCCGCCGCCCTCCTCCTCCTTCGCGACGGCGCCGACGCGCCGAGCCGCCGCTCTCGCCCACAAACCCTGCTGTACTGCCCCTACAACCTAAGGAGCCGAGCCGGTAGGAACCCTAGTCCTATCAATTTGGTATCAGGTACCCGGGTTTCGACCATGTCTTCGCCGCCACCAAACCGGCCACCACCGCCGCTGCCCGCCAACTCCCCCACCGCCGCTGCCACCAACTCCACCACCGCCGCCGCTTCATCGCCGGGCGTCACGGCCTCGCTATCGGCGGGCGCCACGGCTTCGCTGTCGGCGCCGATCTCCCCTACACCCGGCACCACGCCGGGCCAAGGCCAGCCGCCACCCCCGTCCAACACTCGCTGCCGTCGCCTCCCCCCGTGCCGCAGCAGTTTACGCCGGAGGCCATGGCCAGCGTGCTCAACGACCTGGTCGTCGCGGTCCAGGGCATCCGCCTCTACTTGGCTAGCCCGTATGGGCCGCCCCCGCAGCTCCATCCGGCCATGCCCGCGGGTCAGCCGGCGCTGCCGTGGTACTCCGTCCCCGCGGCCATCACCGGGGGCTATCCGGCGCTGCCGTCACCGGCGGCTCCGACGCCGCCTTGGCCACAGTGGCCGACGCCGACACTTGCGACGCCACCCGCGCCGCCAGCCGCCGCCCAGGGCCCGCAGTGGCCGACTTGGGCCGCGCCGTCCGTGCCGTCCCCGGCCGCGCCGTCCCTCCCGGCTGCAACCGTGCAGGTGCCACCACCGCCCTCGCCCAGCTCTAGCCTGGGCCGGTCCTCGCCGAGCGGCCTCCCGATCCAGGAGGTCCGCTTTCCATCGTCACCGTCTCCGCTTCCAGGCTGGCTCCACGAGACGTCCCCTCCGCCGGCTTACACGGAGGCTCGACCGCCGTCGGGTTCCCAGTTGCAGCCCGAGGCGTCGGGCGCCACAGGGCACTACGCCGGCCTCCCCACCATGGACCGAGCGCCGTCATCAACCCTCCGCACCGCCGAGGCAGTGGGCCATGGCGCGCCACACCAGCCGCCCCGGTTCGCTAAGATCGACTTCGCCACTTACGACGGTTCGGACGACCTGCTTAACTGGCTCAACCAGTGCGACCAGTTTTTCCACGGACATTGCACGCCCGCATCGGAGCGCACTTGGCTGGCTTCCTAATATCTCCGCGGGGCCGCCCAGACATGGTACTACGCCCTCGAGCAGGACGAGGGCGGCATGCCCCCGTGGGATCGTTTCCGCGAGCTGTGTCTTCTTCGTTTCGGACCACCCGTTCGCGGGAGCCGCTTGGCTGAGTTGGGCCGCCTGCCTTTCACCTCCACGGTGCAGGATTTCGCCGACCGCTTCCAGGCCCTGGCGTGCCACGCGCCAGGTGTGACGGCCCTACAGCGGGCGGAGCTCTTCGTCGGCGGCCTTCCCGACCACATCCGCGTGGATGTCGAGATGAAGAGGCCCCAAGACCTTCAGACGGCCATGTACTATGCTCGGGCGTTCGAGCAGCACGCCCAGGCGTTGACGCGGCCATCCGCGCCACGTGGGGGCCGACAACCCCCTCGGCCGCCTCCGCCAGCACCTACATCATCCACCGTCGCCCCAGCGGCCACCCCGGCCCCGACGCGGCCGTTCCGGCGCCTCACTCAGGTGGAGCAGCTTGAACGCCGGCGCTTGGGCCTGTGCTTCAACTGTGATGCGCCTTATGCACCAGGCCATGTCTGCCTGCGCCTCTTCTACTTGGAGACGACGGACGAGACCGAGGATGACGCCCCGGAGGATGGCCTTGGCGCCCCAGCCCTCGCGGAGCCCACACCGGCTCCCGCGCCTGCCCCGACCACCGCTCTCATGGTTTCGCTTCACGCGCTGGCCGGCATCCGTGATGAACGGACGATGCTCTTAGCGGTCATGATCCATGGCGAGCGCCTGGTGGCCCTCCTGGACACAGGTTCCACACATAATTTCCTGCCGGAGACCACCATGCGGCGCCTTGCCTTACAGCCGACCGGCGGGGAGCAGTTGCGGGTCACTGTCGCTAATGGCGACCGTCTACGCTGCCACGGGCTCGCCCGCGACGTGCCCATCACTATCGGCGACGAGCACTTCACCATCACCTGCGCCGACATCGACTTGGGCTGCTTCGACTTCATCCTCGCGTCGACTTCTTGCGCACGCTGGGTCCCATTCTCTGGGACTTCGACGCGCTGACAATGACCTTCTGACGGATGGGCCGCCACATTCGGTGGGACGGCATTGGGGGTGCCGCACCTGCACCACCACTTCAGTTGACCGCGACCACCGCCGAGGCCGAGCAACCGCTCTTGGAGAGCCTTCTGCAGTAGCACGACGACCTCTTCACCGAGCCACAGGGCTTTCGCCCGCCCGGGCTTATGATCACCATATCCACCTTCTGCCGGGCTCCACGCCGGTGGCGGTATGTCCTTATCGCTATCCGCAGTTGCAGAAGGACGAGTTGGAGCGGCACTGTGCGCTCATGCTCGCGGTAGGCATCATCAGGCTCTCCACCTCGCCGTTTACCGTGCCAGTGCTGCTCGTCCGCAAATCGGATGGCACATGGCGTTTCTGTATCGACTACCATGCTCTTAATGTTGTCACGCTTAAGGACAAATTCCCTATTCCGGTGGTCGATGAGCTCCTCGATGAGCTACACGGGGCGCGCTTCTTCACCAAGCTCGACCTCCGGTCGGGGTACCACCCAGTGCGCATGCACCCAGATGACATCGCCAAGACGGCGTTTCGGACTCACCACGGCCACTTCGAGTTCTTGGTGATGCCCTTTGGCCTCACCAACGCCCCGGCGACCTTCCAGGCTTTGATGAACGACGTCCTCCGGCCCTACTTGCGTCGGTTTGTGCTCGTTTTCTTTGATGATATTTTGATCTACAGTGCGTCTTGTGCAGAGCACCTCCAGCACGTCGCCATCGTCTTCAACGAGCTTCGGGCGCACCATCTTCATCTTAAGCGCTCGAAGTGCTTGTTCGGGACGCCTTCGGTTGCCTACATGGGCCACGTCATCTCAGCCGACGGGGTCGCTATGGACGCCGACAAGGTGGCCGTCGTCGCCGCCTGGCCGACGCCATAGTCTCCGCGAGATCTTCGCGGGTTTCTCGGCCTTGCTGGATACTACCGGAAGTTCATCCGGGAGTTTGGCCTCATCACTTCACCACTCACGCGACTGTTGCGCCGCGACGCCTTCGCCTGGGACGAGGAGGCGACGACAACATTTAAGGCCCTCAAGGGGGGCCTCACGACGGGGCCCGTTCTTCAGATGTCGGACTTCGACCGCCCGTTCGTGGTGGACTGTGACGCCACGGGTGCAGGGTTCGGCGCTGTGCTTCATCAGGGCGATGGCCCTCTCGCCCTCTTCAGCCGGCCCTTCGCCCCGCGCCATCTCAAGCTCGCGGCGTACGAGCGGGAGCTCATTGGCTTGGTGCAGGCGGTGCGCCATTGGCGGCCCTATCTGTGGGGCCGGTCTTTCCAGTTTTTTTTGTTTTGGGTATAGCAGGACTTGAACCTGCGACCATTAGGTTAAAAGACCACTACAGCCTCAAGTTCTTGCTGGATCAGAGGCTCTTGACCGTGCCGCAGCACCAGTGGATTAGCAAGCTCTTCGGCTTCGATTTCTCTGTCGAGTACCGCCCGGGTCGTCTTAACACCGTGGCCGATGCCTTGTCCCGTCGCGACGCCGACCTCGACTCCGTCATTGGCGACTCCGAGGGGACGGCATTGTGCATCCGCTCAGGGCCGACTTTCGGCCTCTTCGACGACATTCGCCGGGCCACGGCAACCGCGGCTGACGCGATCCTCCTGCAGCAGCAGCTGGCGGCGGGCGACCTGGAGGAGCCCTGGCGCTTCACCGACGGCCTGCTCATCCATGGGCGTCGTGTCTTCGTTCCGGCGCATGATGATCTCCGTCACCAGGTCTTGCTGCTAGCCCAGTCGACTGGCCATGAGGGTGTGCAGAAAACCCTCCATCATGTCCGCGCCGACTTCTACATTCCTGGTGATCGCGCCTTGGTCCGTGATTGGGTGCACTCTTGTGCGACGTGCCAGCGCAACAAGACGGAGACGTTACGGCCGGCTGATCTTCTTCAGCCCTTGGACGTGCCATCTTGGGCAGATATCTCCATGGACTTCATCGAGGGCCTTCCCAATGTGGGAGGCAAATCGGTCATTCTCACGGTGGTTGACCGCTTTTCTAAGTATGCTCACTTCATCGCGCTGGGGCATCCCTACACCGCCGTGTCCGTGGCCCGTGCCTTCTTCGACGGTATTGTCCTTCTGCACGGTTTCCCTTCTTCGATCGTCAGTGATCGCGACACGGTGTTCACGGGCCATGTCTGGCGCGACCTCTTCAGGATGGCGGGAGTCAAGCTCCGCTTTAGCACGACCTTCCACCCCCAGACGGACGGCCAATCTGAGGTGGTTAACAAGGTGATTGCCATGTATTTACGCTGTGTTACAGGTGATCGGCCTCGCGCTTGGGTGGATTGGCTCGCATGGGCGGAGTACTGCTACAACACCTCCTATCACTCCGCCCTGCGTGCGACACCATTTGAGGTGGTCTACGGGCGGCCACCTCCGCCTATCTTGCCGGTGGACCCGGCTACGGCGCGGACGGAGGTCGCGGGCGACCTTATTTGCACCCGTGACGAGATGCTTGCTGAGGTCCGTCAGCGTCTCCTTCAGGCTCAGCAGCTGGCGAAGCATTACTACGACGACCACCATCGCGAGGCGGAGTTCGCGGTGGGTGATTGGGTGTGGCTGCGTCTTCTCCACCCCTCTACGCAGTCACTCAACCCGCGCGCGAAGCGCAAGCTCGGTCCTCGCTACGCGGGACCCTTCGCCATCTTGGAGCGCATCGGGCAGGTGGCCTATCGCCTTCAGCTACCGGCCGGCGCTCGCATCCACGATGTGTTTCATGTGGGGCTGCTCAAGCCTTTTCGTGGAGAGCCACCGGCGGCTCCACCCGCGCTTCCTCCGACCGCCAACGGACGTCTTCTTCCGGAGCCAGAGAAGGTGTTGAAGGCACAACTCCGTCGCGGGGTGTGGTTCGTCTTGATCCAGTGGGCGGGTCTTCCGGTGGAGGAGGTTACTTGGGAGCCACGTGATGACTTCCGCCACCACTATCCAGACTTTCAGCTCGAGGACGACCGGTTTAACGTATAACCGGAGGAGGCCCACTGGGCAGTAGTTAGGGGCTTGGCCCACAAGTTATCTTAGGCTATTTCGTTTTCAGGTTATAAATATTAGTTGTAAGACACCTTTTTGAGATTAAGCAATAAAGATATTTCCTATCCTATTGCCCGGCTCCTAGAGGAGCCGGAACCCTAGCCGCGCCAGCCCTAACCGCCGCCGCCCTCCTCCTCCCTCGCGACGGCGCCGACGCGCCGGAGCCGCCGCTCTCGCCCCCAACCCCTGCTGTTCTGCCCCTACAACCTAAGGAGCCGAGCCGGTAGGAACCCTAGTCCTACCATATCGACACGCCGCCTTTTGCATCACTTACTCGAATGCGCCATCATTTTTCAGCAATCCACAGATGTATCTCAGCCCGACTATCTGACTGGAGAACATCCACAGTACCAGGGGTTCTCGCCTTCTGTTGCGAAAACCGTTGTGATTAATGAATGTAAGGATACAGGTTTTGCATCGGAGAAGAGGCTCCCAGATGTACATGCCCATGCTCGGCAGCAAGGGAGCCAGCAGTGGGGACTGCTAGATGTACATGCCAATGTTCTGTATCAAGGGAGTCGGCAGTGGGGCCTGCCAGATGTGCATGCAAATGCCCAGCACGAAGGGCACTGGGGGATGCCAGATGCACACAGAAATGCCATGCAGCAAGGGAGTACTCAGCAGTGGGGGCAGTCATATGCACACACAAATGCTCCACGGCTAGGGGGTAAGCAGCAACGGGGGAAACCATATGCAGACACAAATGTTCCGCAGCGCAGGAGTAACCGGCAGCGGGGGCAACCATATGCGCATGCAAGTGTTCCGCAGCAAGGGAGTAACCAGCAGCGGTGGCAACCATATGCACACGCAAATGTTCCGCAGCAAGGGAGTTACCAGCAGTGGGGGCAGCCATACGCACACGCAAATGTTCCGCAGCAAGGGGGCAATCAGCAGTGGGGGCAAACATATGCACACGCAAACGTTCGGCGCCGAGGGAGCCAGCAGCAATGGGGGATGCCGGATGGTCATGCAAATCTCCAGCATCAAGGGAGCCAGCAGCAATGGTGGCTGCCAGATGATCATAATACAAATGCTATGCACCAAGGGAGCCAGCAGCAATGGGTACAGCCAGAGCAGCAACACCCAACGTCGGCAAACGTTGATGCATCCCCCTTCTCGAATCCTGGTTACCCAGCCGAGCAGCCGTACAACAGCAGAGCCTTCCAACAAGACCAGAGGCGGCCGCCATTCTCAGGCGGGGCGTGCTCAACGGATCAGCACCAGCAGTACTACTACCCCCAAAGCAGACACGATATACCAGGAGGGTCCAGTGAGAGATACCGTACGACTGCGAGCATGGGTGCAGGCAGCTATGGCCACTGGCACCAGACTCCGACTCCTCCACAGCAGCAGCACGACGGCAGGACGTACCGGTGGGGTTTCCAGGATTTGGGCAGGCAGGCGCAGGTCAACAACCTGCCTCCAATGCAGGCCGGGAGGAGCATGCTGCTGTCGGGGCTGCATCCCGCTGGAACTGGAAGCCCGCAGACGAGCTCTCCGACCACCGGCTCCGATGGCAGCGTCACAAGCACGTTCCTTGTGCCTCCCAGTGGCTACCACCAGTACCCGCCGCCGCATGGGATATGCTGAAGGTTTCATTGGGAGGTTTTGGTGCAGGTTAAAAGTACAGGAAGTACTTGCATGCAGCATATAGATTACGGATACTCTTGTAGAGATGAATGAAGTTCCTTCTTTTGTTTCGCGCTTCGCCCGTGGATAGCAGGTGCACGGTGGTTTGTCTATGCTTTGCTAGCCTTAGCCTGATGATGGCTACATTTTTGCGAAATACAAGGGATAAACATGCTTAATTAGGATGGGCTACTGATGTTTTTGGTTGCGGCACTCTGTTGTCGTCAGCAGTTTGGTTGCTTGAGGCTCCTCCTGGGCAGTATCACTGAAACTTGGTGTGGCCGAACCCAACTAATGATGTTTGTTCTGTTGTACTGCTCTTGGTCCATCACATTGCATATGGAAAAAATGATGAAAACTCTCTGTTTATCTGGGCGGAGACCTACGGCGGATATTTTTGAACTTGAGTACATAAAAAACTATTTAAAATCTCAGTAAAACTTCAGTTCTGCAAATTTGGCTTCTACATGTACATAGAAGGCAACAACTTTCTATGACAGTTTGGGTTGTACTGCTCTTGGTCCATCACATCGGATGAAACGAGCATTCTTGATACGCCCAAAAGTTGTAAAATCAGCTGATGCAAATCAGCGTAACTTGCGACGACATAAATGATCAAGCAAATCCATTTAGAAGTTTTTATTATAACACTTTTGCAAATGACCTGAAACATTACATGGACATGCTACCTTCCATGACAGTTTGGCTTGGCTAAAGATGAGCATTCTCGATACGCCCAGAAGTTGTAAAATCAGCCGATGCAAATCAGCGTAACTTGCGATGACATAAATAATCAAACAAATCCATTTAGAAGTTCTTGGGATACTTTGCAAATGGCCTGAAACTTTACATGGGCATGTTTGAATAGTTGGGTCCATCTAACCATAATTTGACAGCGTGGCGTGCAGTTTCAGATATTTCTCCACTGAGCGGGCGGGCTACAGCATGAACGAATGCACATTTGATTTGATCTAACACCGGCGATCATTTATTTGTATAAATTCTGGAGCAACTCCCAAGCTTTTTAGTCAGGACCGTTCTTTTCAAACACTGGCAGCACAGCATTCAGTTAGGACCGTTCTTTTCCAAACCAAAGCTGAGGAGCGCACACAAGCATACAAATGCGTGGGCCAGAAACTCTCCTGGCTAAAGACAAGAGCTGCCAAGCACACGCACTTAGAAAAGGCAAAGACAAGATCAAATCCGACTTGAAATAATACTACCATAGTTAAGATGAAATTCCCCGGATCAGGTATTCAAAAGCATCTTGCCACATTACATACTTGGCTAGACTAAGGCACGATAAGTTTTCGCTGTTAACATACAAACGCCGCCGATCTATTGATGCGATGCGACAAACCCGGTGACAACTAACAACTCCTATTGATGCGATGCGACAAACTCAGTGACAGCTAACAACAGCATCCTCCCTTCTTCAGCTGGAGAAAACAAAAGCGTTAATATGTTAGTAAACCTCATGCAGATACTGACAAAACTTAATAGTAGTAGCACCTAGGAGTGTGTAACAGTGTATGAACAATGTGAGCCTAATGGTAGCATGTAATAGTGTATTATGAACAAGCCGAATCTAACAGGAGTATGCAACTCATGATCAGCTAGGCAACATAAAGTAGAGCTATATCATATCTCCTCGAAAATAGCAGACTAAAATCGTATTACTAGCTATATATGACAACAAAATAAATCCTTCAGCCTTCTCACAAATATTTTTTTAAGGTGATGGACGCAACACAAGAGAGTTACTGATATATTGCTTTTCTCAACAGAAAAGAATGAGGTGACTGATGTTTGTAATAGCAAAATGGGCTACTAACATATTGCTTTTAGCTTACAGATTATGAAACAACAAAAGCAAGGGAGAACAACATGTGGATCATCTGCATATCATTTATGATCCGACACTCAGCCTCGGCACCATTAGTTATAATGGTTTCTCTGTGTTACTAGCATGTGTGAATCCAAATCTCTTCCACGTTGGCAGTTGTTTGAGGGTGCATGCTGCCCACATTTGCCACCACATATATATATTCTCCAAAGAGAAAATCAAACAGTCCCCAAATCTCATAAATTATATTCAGGGGATCTTCTTACCTGTTGAACGGTTTCAGCACAGTAGCACATCAAATCACTCTAGCATTTCAGCTCCATTAGTTCCGCCAGCAATGGCTGTGCCTAGAGGCATAAGAATTACGACAATTAACAGCAGTTCCACAATAAAAGACAAATTGATAAGAGAAGGCAACATGAGACCGTTAAAAAGATGAGCTGCCAAATGTAACTCGAGCAAAATAATTTACTTTTATAACTTATTTTTATGAACTGTGTTAAAAGTCACTTTCGATACTAGCAATACATAAACAAAACCACATTTCTTGTAAAATGTAAGGAACATTCATACAAAGCAGGTGTACAAAAGTAACTGTTGATACTACCACAAAAATTTATCATTTGACATTTCAATCGATATTTTCAACTACATCAAAATAATAAAGCAATACGGCTATAAATTCATCCATCTAGAAAAAATAATAATTGCTAGCTAAGTTTTATCACAGGAAATTGCTTATTAAGCTCAAGTTGTAAGTGCAACATTTAGAAGTCACAATAACCGTATGCAAGCAATCACGTATAAAAACATAGCACGATTGGGTTATTTCCTAAAATATAAAGACCAAGGCTGAGCAATCACCTAGTGGGTAGAAACTCATGAAAGGATGACAATAATATTCAGACAACGTTCCATTAAGTTTTACGGATTGCATTGACTTGGTTTGAACCATTTAGACACAGTCGTGTCTAGCTAAAAAGATTACATCTGTATCCTCTCATCATACCCCACCAGTTTGAGAGACTCCATGCTCCTCCCAGTCCGGGGAGCGATGTTAAGAATGTTATGCAATGCAACAATCTTGCCCCGAAACCATATGGCAACACCCTCAGAGTTGACCTTCCTCTGCCACATTTGAAGGTTATTGTAATGCAAGATGGCAACACCAACAGCTCCATCCGCTGCCTGGATGATCTGAAGTTTATCGGAATTATACGCGCCAGAAGGCCCGTCATGTTGGCACAGCCCGAGGAAGAAGAAGACTCTCACACACAAAGGTAGAAGAACACACACAGAGGCTTAGCACCGCACACAACTTGTGCCCTTTTCTCTTGTATTCTCACACTTGCAATGCAATTACATGATGGCTTAAATAGCCGGAAGCACACGGCTAAAACGCAGCCACTCACCCACTAACTCCATGCACACACACGCACTGGCCACAACTATCTGACCCGGTTACTACTCAACTAACCCACGTTTAGTTTGAGTCACTTCCAAGTTTCTGCAGATCAACTAGGAGTTCACGCAGCCGGCGCATGCCACAACTGATTTTGCCCGCTTCTTTCTCCACCTCATTCTGCTACACAACTCGTCCGCTTGGACTCCACAGAACTAGACGCATGCAGCTGGCCTATCCATGCAAACTACTAACAAACTCAACAGGACACACAACTAACTTGCATATACACACATGATCTCTTCTCTACGTGAGTACATGCCCACAGCCAGGTAGGTTGGACGTGACAACATGCATGACACTGCTAAATAAACATGATGAAAACCTAGACAACAAGGTAAACTCTATCAATCACCCCCTTAACCTTGTTGTCGTTTATTCGAACACCTCCATGTCGATCTTCAAAGCAGCCCCGGCTCGTCGTCGGCTGTCGCGGCAGCAAGGAGCGCCCGCTGCTTCCTTGGCTCGGTGCAGTCCTTGGAGTAATGCCCGTACTCTTGACAGTTGTAGCAACGCACCTTGCGTATGTCGAAGTTGCCCTTCTTCTTGCCGGTGCCGCTGCGGTGGCGAGCAAGCCACTCCTCCTCCGTGAGGAGCAGGCGACTCCCACCACCCTGGTCGTAGTTGTTGGCGCCCTCGTCCAAGTCGCTCCGGTCCTTCGCCGTTTTGAGCCTTCCCACAAGCTCTTCCATGGACATGGTTTTAAGATCAAGAAGTTGTTCAATGGCAATGGCTACCTGGGTATACTTGGACGACACGATGCGGAGAAGCTTCTTCACGACATTCACCTTGTCAAGGTTCTCGCCGAGCGTGCGCAGCTTGTTGGTGATCCTGTTCATGCGCATGTCGAGCTCATCGAGGGTCTCGCCACTCCTCATGCGGATGGCATCAAACTCCTGAGGAGAGTCTGTGCCTTGGCCTCACGGATGCGGGCATCGCCGACCCGCATGATCTTGATGGCATCCCATGCCTCCTTTGCCGTCGCCTTCACGACAAGCGTGGAGTGCATCTCCTCCGGCACGGCTCGCAAAATTCCCGCAAGCGCCGCCTTGTCCTGGCTGAAGCTCCCGCCTCCCTCGATGGCGTCCCACACGCGTTGGACCTCCATGTTCACCTTCATGATCAGCGACTGCACACAACTTGTGCCCTTTTCTTTGTGTGTGTTCTTCTACCTTTGTGTGTGAGAGTCTTCTTCTTCCTCGGGCTGTGCCAACATTTGGTATCAGAGCCATGGCGACTGAAGGTTCGCACACTCCATCGCTGGGTCACCGCCGTGTGTCGGCCTCGCCGGTGGTGCGCCGAGGTGGTGGTGCAGCAGGAGGTCGTCAACCAGGCCAGCAGCACCATCGTCATGCGCCGGCTGCGTGAACTCCTAGTTGATCTGCAGAAACTTGGAAGTGACTCAAACTAAACGTGGGTTAGTTGAGTAGTAACCGGGTCAGACAGTTGTGGCCTGTGCGTGGAGTGCATCTCCTCCGGCACGGCTCACAGAATTGCCGCAAGCGCCGCCCTATCCTGGCTGAAGCTCCCGCCTCCCTTGATGGTGTCCCACACGCATTGGGCCTCCATGTTCACCTTCATGATCAGCGACCACTCGAAGTAGTTCGTCGCCGTCAGCGGCGGGTAGACGACGGTGCTGCTGGCCTGGTGGACGACCTCATGCTGCACCACCACCTCACGACAGCCACGCCGCGTCAGGCTCTGGCCTCGGCGCACCACCGGCGAGGCCGAGACACGGCGGCGACCCGACGATGGAGTGCGCGAACCTTCAGTCACCATGGCTCTGAATACCAAATGTTGGCACAACCCGAGGAAGAAGAAGACTCTCACACACAAAGGTAGAAGAACACATAGAGGCTTGGCACCGCACACAACTTGTGCCCTTTTCTCTTGTATTCTCACACTTGCAATGCAATTACATGATGGCTTAAATAGCCGGAAGCACACGGCTAAAACGCAACCACTCACCCACTAACTCCATCCACACACACGCACATGCCACAACTGTCTGACTCGGTTCCTACTCAACTAACCCACGTTTAGTTTGAGTCACTTCCAAGTTTCTGCAGATCAACTAGGAGTTCACGCAGCCGGCGCATGCTGTTGGGGAACGTAGCAGAAATTCAAAATTTTTCTACGCATTACCAAGATCAATCTATGGAGTAATCTAGCAACGAGGGGAAGGGGAGTGCATCTACATACCCTTGCAGATCGCTAAGCGGAAGCGTTACAAGAACGCAGATGAAGGAGTTGTACTCGTAGCGATTCAGATCATGGTTGATTCCGATCTAAGCGCCGAACAACGGCGCCTCCGTCCAACAGCAGCACGACGGCGTCTCCCGTGCCTTGATCCATCAAGGGAAGAGGGAGAGGTTGGGGAAGACTCCGTCCAACAGCAGCACGACGGCGTGGTGGTGGTGGAGGAGCGTGGCACTCCAGCAGGGCTTCGCCAAGCACTACGAGAGATGAGGAGGGAGAGAGGTAGGGCTGCGCCTTGGAGAGAATAACTCATACGTTGGGCAGCCCCTAGACCTCAACTATATATCGGGGGGAGGAAAGGGGCTGCGCCCCTCTAGGGTTCCCACCCCAAGGGATGCGGCAGCCCCTAGATCCCATCTAGGGTGGCGGCCAAAGGAGGAGAGGGGGAGGCGCACTTGGGGTGGGCCTGAGGGCCCATCTGCCCTAGGGTTTGCCCCCCTCTTCTCTTGAGGCGCCTTGGGCCTTGGTGGGGGGCGCCCCAGCCCACCTAGGGGCTGGTCCCTTCCCACTATTGGCCCACGCAAGCCTCTGGGGCTGGTGGCCCCTCCCGGTGGACCCCCGGACCCTTCCGGTGGTCCCGTTACATTACCGGTGATGCCCGGAACACTTCTGGTGACCAAAACCTCACTTCCTATATATAAATCTTTACCTCCGGGCCATTCCAGAACTCCTCATGACGTCCGGGATCTCATCCGGGACTCCAAACTACATTCGGTAACCACATATATCTATTCCCTATAACCCTAGCGTCATCGAACCTTAAGTGTGTAGACCCTACGGGTTCGGGAACCATGCAGACATGACCGAGACAACTCTCCGGCCAATAACCAACAACGGGATCTGGATACCCATGTTGGCTCCCACATGTTCCATGATGATCTCATCGGATGAACCACGATGTCAAGGATTCAATCAATCCCGTATACAATTCCCTTTGTCTACTGGTATGATACTTACCCGAGATTCGATCGTCGGTATCCCGATACCTTGTTCAATCTCGTTACCGGCAAGTCTCTTTACTCGTTCCGTAACACATCATCCCGTGATCAACTCCTTGATCACATTGTGCACATTATGATGATGTCCTACCGAGTGGGCCCAGAGATACCTCTCCGTCACACGGAGTGACAAATCCCAGTCTCGATTCGTGCCAACCCAATAGACACTTTCGGAGATACCCGTAGTGCACCTTTATAGCGACCCAGTTACGTTGTGACGTTTGGTACACCCAAAGTACTCCTACGGTATCAGGGATTTACACAATCTCATGGTCTAAGGAAATGATACTTGACATTAGAAAAGCTTTAGCATCCGAACTACACGATCTTGTGCTAGGCTTAGGATTGGGTCTTGTCCATCACATCATTCTCCTAATGATGTGATCCCGTTATCAATGACATACAATGTCCATGGTCAGGAAACCATGACCATCTGTTGCTCAACGAGCTAGTCAACTAGAGACTCACTAGGGACATGTTGTGGTCTATGTATTCACACATGTATTTGTTGGGGAACGTAGCAGAAATTCAAAATTTTCCTACGCGTCACCAAGATCTATCTATGGAGAAACCAGCTACGAGTAGAAGGAGAGTGCATCTACATACCCTTGTAGATTGCTAAGCGGAAGCGTTCAAGTGAACGGGGTTGATGGAGTCGTACTCGTAGTGATTCAAATCACCGATGATCAAGTGCCGAACGCACGGCACCTCCGCGTTCAACACACATACAGCCCGGTGACGTCTCCCAAGCCTTGATCCAGCAAGGAGAGAGGGAGAGGTTGAGGAAGACTCCATCCAGCAGCAACACAACGGCGTGGTGGTGGTGGAGGAGCGTGGCAATCCTGCAGGGCTTCGCCAAGCACCGCGGGAGAGGAGGAGTACTTGTGAGAGGGGGAGGGCTGCACCAGAACTTCGTGTATAGCTCCCATGCGCCTCCCCACTATATATAGGGGTGGAGGGGCTGGCTTCTTGCCCTCCAAGTCCATTGGGGCGTTGGCCAAGGTGGGAGGAAAGAAATCTCATTATTTCCTTCCCCACCAATTGTTATCCCCCCCTTTTAGGGATCTTGATCTTATCCCTTCGGGATATGATCTTATTCCTTCTTAGGGGGGATCTTGGTGCGCCTTGACCAGGGGTGTGGGGCCTTGCCCCCACTACCCACGTCCATGTGGGTCCCCCCATGCAGGTGGGCCCCACTCCAGAACCTTCTAGAACCTTCCCGGTACAATACCGAAAAATCTCGAACATTTTCCGGTGGCCAAAATAGGACTTCCCATATATAAATCTTTACCTCCGGACCATTCCGGAACTCCTCATGACGTCCGGGATCTCATTCGGGACTCCGAACAACATTCGGTAACCACATACAAACTTCCTTTATAACCCTAGCGTCATCGAACCTTAAGTGTGTAGACCCTACGGGTTCGGGAGACATGTAGACATGACCGAGACGTTCTCTGGTCAATAACCAACAGCGGGATCTGGATACCCATGATGGCTCCCACATGCTCCACGATGATCTCATCGGATGAACCGCGATGTCAAGGACTTAATCAATCCCGTATTCAATTCCCTTTGTCTATCGGTATGTTACTTGCCCGAGACTCGATCGTCGGTATCCAATACCTTGTTCAATCTCGTTACCGGCAAGTCACTTTACTCGTTCCGTAACACATCATCCCGTGATCAACTCCTTGGTCACATTGCGCATATGATGATGTCCTACCGAGTGGGCCCAGAGATACCTCTCCGTTTACACGGAGTGACAAATCCCAGTCTCGATCCGCATAAAACAATAGATACTTTCGGAGATACCTGTAGTGCACCTTTATAGTCACCCAGTTACGTTGTGACGTTTGATACACCCAAAGCACTCCTACGGTATCCAGGAGTTACACGCTCTCATGGTCAAAGGAAGAGATACTTGACATTGGCAAAGCTCTAGCAAACGAACTACACGATCTTTGTGCTATGCTCAGGATTGGGTCTTGTCCATCACATCATTCTCCTAATGATGTGATCCCGTTATCAACGACATCCAATGTCCATAGCCAGGAAACCATGACTATCTGTTGATCACAACGAGCTAGTCAACTAGAGGCTCACTAGGGACATATTGTGGTCTATGTATTCACACGTGTATTACAATTTCCGGATAATACAGTTATAGCATGAATAAAAGACAATTATCATGAACAAGGAAATATAATAATAATACTTTTATTATTGCCTCTAGGGCATATTTCCAACAGTCTCCCACTTGCACTAGAGTCAATAATCTAGTTCACATCGCCATGTGATTAACACTCACAGGTCACATCGCCATGTGACTAATACCCAAGAGTTTACTAGAGTCAGTAGTCTAGTTCACATCACTATGTGATTAACACTCAATGAGTTTTATGTTTGATCATGTTGCTTGTGAGAGAGGTTTTAGTCAACGGGTCTGAACCTTTTAGATCCGTGTGTGCTTTACAAATCTCTATGTCATCTCCTAGATGCAGCTACCACGCTCTATTTGGAGCTATTCCAAACAACTGTTCTACTTGGAGCTATTCTAAATTATTGCTCCATTATATGTATCCGGTCTCTCTACTCAGAGCTATCCGGATAGGTGTCAAGCTTGCATCGTCGTAACCTTTACGACGAACTCTTTTACCACCTCCATAATCGAGAAAATTCCTTAGTCCACTAGTTACTAAGGATAACTTTGACCGCTGTCCTGTGAGCCATTCTTGGATCACTCTTGTACCCCTTGACTGACTCATGGCAAGGCACACGTCAAGTGCGGTACACATCATAGCATACTGAAGAGCCTACGTCTTAAGCATAGGGGACGACCTTCGTCCTTTCTCTCTATTCTGCCGTGGTCGAGCTTTAAGTCTTAACTTCGTACCTTACAACTCAGGCAAGAACTCCTTCTTTGACTGGTCCATCTTGAACACCTTCAAGATCATGTCAAGGTATGTGCTCATTTGAAAGTATTATTAAGCATTTTGATCTATCCTTATAGATCTTGATGCTCAATGTTCAAGTAGCTTAATCCAGGCTTTCCATTGAAAAACACTTTCAAAATAACCCTATATGCTTTCCAGAAATTCTACGTCATTTCTGATCAACAATATGTCAACAACATATACTCATCAGAAATTCTATAGTGCTCCCACTCACTTCTTTGGAAATACAAGTTTCTCATAAACTTTGTACAAACCCAAAATTTTTTGATCATCATCAAAGCATACATTCCAACTCCGAGATGCTCACTCCAGTCCTTAGAAGGATTGCTGGAGCTTTGCATACCTATTAGCATCTTTCGGGATTGACAAAACCTTCCGGTTGTATCACATACAACCTTTCCTCATTAAAATCGTCGAGGAAACAATGTTTTGACATCCTATCTGCAAGATTTCATAAATAATGCAGCAATCGCTAATATAATTCCAACAGACTCTTAGCATCGCTACGAGTGAGAAAATCTCATCGTAGTCAACTCCTTGAACTTGTCGGAAAACATCTTAACGACAAGTCGAGCTTTCTTAATGGTGACATTTACCATCATTGTCCGCCTTCCTTTTGAAATCCATCTGTACTCATTAGCCTTACGACCATCGAGCCGTTCTGCCAAAGTCTACACTTTGTTTTCATACATGGATCCTCTCTCGGATTTTATGGCCTCAAGCCATTTATCGGAATCCGGGCCCACCATCGCTTCTCCATAGCTCGTAGATTCATTGTTGTCTAGCAACATGACCTTCAAGACAGGATTACGTACCACTCTGAAGTAGTACGCATCCTTGTCATCCTACGAGGTTTGGGAGTGACTTGATCCGAAGTTTCATGATCAATATCATAAGCTTCCACTTCAATTGGTGTAGGTGCCACAGGAACAACTCCCTGTGCCCTGTCACACACTAGTTGAAGAGACGGTTCAATAACCTCATCAAGTCTCCACCATCCTCCCACTCAATTCTTTCGAGAGAAACTTTTTCTCGAGAAAGGACCCGATTCTAGAAACAATCCATATTGCTTTCGGATCTGAATTAGGAGGTATACCCAACTGTTTTGGGTTTCCTATGAAGATGCATTTTATCCGCTTTGGGTTCGAGTTTATCAACCTGAAACTTTTTCATATAAGCGTCGCAGCCCCAAACTTGTAAGAAACGACAACTTAGGTTTCTCTAAACCATAATTCATACGGTGTCATCTCATCGGAATTACGTGGTGCCCTATTTAAAGTGAATGTGGTTGTCTCTAATGCCTAACCCATGAACGATAGTGGTAATTCGATAAGAGACATCATGGTACGCACCATATCCAATAGGGTGCAACTATGATGTTCGGACACACCATCACATTATGGTGTTCCAGGCGGTATTAACTGCGAAACAATTTCCACAATGTCTTAATTGTGTGCCAAAACTCGTAACTCAGATATTCATCTCTATGATCATATCATAGACATTTTATCCTCTTGTCACAATGATCTGCTACTTCACTCTGAAATTACTTGAACCATTCAATAATTCAGACTTGTGTTTCATCAAGTAAATATACTCAACATTTACTCGAATCATCTGTGAAGTAAGAACATAATGATATTCACTGCATGCCTCAGCACTCATTCGACTGCACACATCAAAATGTGTTACTTCCAACAAGTTGCTATCTTGTTCCATCTTACTATGAGGCTTTTCAGTCATCTTGCCCATGTGGTATGATTTGCATATCTCAAGTGATTCAAAATCAAGTGAGTCCGAACGATCCATTTGCATGGAGTTTCTTCATGCATATACAACAATAGACATGGTTCGCATGTCTCAAACTTTTCAAAAACGAGTGAGTCCAAAGATCCATCAACATGGAGCTTCTTCATGCGTTTTATACCATTATGACTTACATGGCAGTGCCACAAGTAAGTGGTACTATCATTACTATCTTATATCTTTTGGCATGAAAATGTGTATCACTACGACCGAGATTCAATAAACCATTCCTTTAGGTGCAAGACCATTGAAGGTATTATTCAAAAATAGAGTAACCATTATTCTCCTTAAATGAATAACCGTATTGCGATAGACATAATCCAATCATGTCTATGCTCAACGCAAACACCAATCTCGGTGGTAGAGGGAGCGTGCGATGCTTGATCATATCAACCTTGGAAACACTTCCAACATATATCGTCAGCTCACCTTTAGCTAGTATCCGTTTATTCCGTAGCTTTTATTTCGAGTTACTAACACTTAGCAACCGAACCGGTATCCAATACCCTGGTGCTACTAGGAGTACTAGTAAAGTACACATTAACATAATGTATATCCAATATACTTCTATCGACCTTGCCAGCCTTCTCATCTACCAAGTATCTAGGGTAATGCTGCTCCAGTGGTTGTTCCCCTTATTACAGAAGCACTTAGTCTCGGGTTTGGGTTCAACCTTGGGTTTCTTCACTAGAGCAGCAGCTGAATTGCCGTTTCATGAAGTATCCCTTTGTTCCCTTGCCCTTCTTGAAACTAGTGGTTTCACCAACCATCAACAATTGATGCTCCTTCTTGATTTCTACTTTCGCGGTGTCAAACATCATGAATATTTCAAGGATCATCATATCTATCCCTGATATGTTATAGTTAATCACGAAGCTCTAGCAGCTTGGTGGCAATGACTTTGAGGAAACATCACTATCTCATCTGGAGGATCAACTCCCACTCGATTCAAGTGATTGTTGTGCTCAGACAATCTGAGCACAAGCTCAACGATTGAGCTTTTCTCCCTTAGTTTGCAGGCTAAGAAAATCGTCGGAGGTCTTATACCTCTTGACGTGGGCACGAGCCTGAAATCCCAATTTCAGCCCTCGAAACATCTCATATGTTCCACGACGTTTCGAAAACGTCTTTGGTGCCTCTACTTAAACCATTTAATTGAACTATCACGTAGTTATCAAAACGTGTATGTCCGATGTTCGCAACATCGACAAACGACGTTGGGGTTCAGGACACTGAGCGGTGCATTAAGGACATAAGCTTTCTACTGATCGCATAATCGCTACTATCAACTTTCAACTATATTTTCTCTAGGAACATATCTAAACAGTGGAACTAAAGCGCGAGCTTACGACATAATTTGCAAAAGGTCTTTTGACTATGTTCAGGATAATTAAGTTCATCTTATGAACTCCCACTTAGATAGACATCCGTCTGGTCATCTAAGTGATCACATGATCCGAGTCAACTAGGCCGTGTCCGATCATCACGTGAGACGGACTAGTCATCATCGGTGAACATCTTCATGTTGATCGTATCTACCATACGACTCATGCTCGACCTTTCGGTCTCCGTGTTCCGAGGCCATGTCTGCACATGCTAGGCTCGTCAAGTTAACCCTAAGTGTTTTCGCTGTGTAAAACTGTCTTACACCCGTTGTATGTGAACGTAAGAATCCATCACACCCGATCATCACGTGGTGCTTAGAAGCGACGAACTGTAGCAATGGTGCACAGTTAGGGGAGAACACTTCTTGAAATTTTGTAAGGGATCATCTTATTTACTACCGTCGTCCTAAGCAAACAAGATGCATAAACATGATAAACATCACATGCAATCAAATAGTGACATGATATGGCCAATATCATTTTGCTCCTTTTGATCTTCATCTTTGGGGCTCCATGATCATCATCGTCACCGGCACGACACCATGATCTCCATCATCATGATCTCCATCATCGTGTCTTCAAGAAGTTGTCACGCCAACGACTACTTCTACTTCTATGACTAACGCGTTTAGCAATAAAGTAAAGTAGTTTACATGGCGTTCTTCAATGACACGCAGGTCATACAATAAATAAAGACAACTCCTATGGCTCCTGCCGGTTGTCATACTCATCGACATGCAAGTCGTGAATCCTATTACAAGAACATGATCAATCTCATACATCACATATCATTCATCACATTCTTCTTGGCCATATCACATCACATAGCATACCCTGCAAAAACAAGTTAGACGTCCTCTAATTGTTGTTGCATGTTTTACGTGGCTGCTATGGGTTTCTAGCAAGAACGTTTCTTACCTACGCAAGACCACAACGTGATATGCCAATTGCTATTTACCCTTCATAAGGACCCTTTTCATCGAATTCGTTCCGACTAAAGTGGGAGAGACTGGCACCCGCTAGCCACCTTATGCACCAAGTGCATGTCAATCGGTGGAACCTGTCTCACGTAAGAGTACGCGTAAGGTCGGTCCGGGCCGCTTCATCCCACAATACCGTCGAAACAAGATTGGACTAGTAACGGTAAGCATATTGAACAACATCAACGCCCACAACTACTTTGTGTTCTACTCGTGCAAAGAATCTACGCAATAGACCTAGCTCATGATGCCACTGTTGGGGAACGTAGCAGAAATTCAAAATTTTCCTACGCGTCACCAAGATCTATCTATGGAGAAACCAGCTACGAGTAGAAGGAGAGTGCATCTACATACCCTTGTAGATCGCTAAGCGGAAGCGTTCAAGTGAACGGGGTTGATGGAGTCGTACTCGTCGTGATTCAAATCACCGATGATCAAGTGCCGAACGCACGGCACCTCCGCGTTCAACACACATACAGCCCGGTGACGTCTCCCAAGCCTTGATCCAGCAAGGAGAGAGGGAGAGGTTGAGGAAGACTCCATCCAGCAGCAGCACAACGGCGTGGTGGTGGTGGAGGAGCGTGGCAATCCTGCAGGGCTTCGCCAAGCACCGCGGGAGAGGAGGAGTACTTGTGAGAGGGGCAGGGCTGCACCAGAACTTCGTGTATAGCTCCCATGCGCCTCCCCACTATATATAGGGGTGGAGGGGCTGGTTTCTTGCCCTCCAAGTCCATTGGGGCGTTGGCCAAGGTGGGAGGAAGGAAATCTCATTATTTCCTTCCCCACCGATTGTTATCCCCCCTTTTTAGGGATCTTGATCTTATCCCTTCGGGATATGATCTTATTCCTTCTAAGGGGGGATCTTGGTGCGCCTTGACCAGGGGTGTGGGGCCTTGCCCCCACTACCCACGTCCATGTGGGTCCCCCCATGCAGGTGGGCCCCACTCCGGAACCTTCTAGAACCTTCCCGGTACAATACCGAAAAATCGCGAACATTTTCCGGTGGCCAAAATAGGACTTCCCATATATAAATCTTTACCTCCGAACCATTCCGGAACTCCTCGTGACGTCCGGGATCTCATCCGGGACTCCGAACAACATTCGGTAACCACATACAAATTTCCTTTATAACCCTAGCGTCATCGAACCTTAAGTGTGTAGACCCTACGGGTTCGGGAGACATGTAGACATGACCGAGACGTTCTCTGGTCAATAACCAACAGCGGGATCTGGATACCCATGATGGCTCCCACATGCTCCACGATGATCTCATCGGATGAACCGCGATGTCAAGGACTTAATCAATCCCGTATTCAATTCCCTTTGTCTATCGGTATGTTACTTGCCCGAGACTCGATCGTCGGTATCCAATACCTTGTTCAATCTCGTTACCGACAAGTCACTTTACTCGTTCCGTAACACATCATCCCGTGATCAACTCCTTGGTCACATTGCGCATATGATGATGTCCTACCGAGTGGGCCCAGAGATACCTCTCCGTTTACACGGAGTGACAAATCCCAGTCTCGATCCGCATAAAACAATAGATACTTTTGGAGATACCTGTAGTGCACCTTTATAGTCACCCAGTTACGTTGTGACGTTTGATACACCCAAAGAACTCCTACGGTATGCAGGAGTTACACGCTCTCATGGTCAAAGGAAGAGATACTTGACATTGGCAAAGCTCTAGCAAACGAACTACACGATCTTTGTGCTATGCTCAGGATTGGGTCTTGTCCATCACATCATTCTCCTAATGATGTGATCCTATTATCAACGACATCCAATGTCCATAGCCAGGAAACCATGACTATCTGTTGATCACAACGAGCTAGTCAACTAGAGGCTCACTAGTGACATATTGTGGTCTATGTATTCACACGTGTATTACGATTTCCGGATAATACAGTTATAGCATGAATAAAAGACAATTATCATGAACAAGGAAATATAATAATAATACTTTTATTATTGCCTCTAGGGCATATTTCCAACAGTATTGCGGTTTTCGGTCAATACAATTATAGCATGAATAATAGACAATTATCATGAACAAGGAAATACAATAATAACCATTTTATTATTGCCTCTAGGGCATATTTCCAACAGTCTCCCACTTGCACTAGAGTCAATAATCTAGTTCACATCACTATGTGATTGTAATGAATCAACACCCATGGGGTTTGATCATATCTCACTTGTGAGAGAGGTTATTAGTCAACGGATCTGAACCTTTCAGATCCGTGTGTGTTTTGCAAATCTCTGTGTCATCTTCTAGATGCAGCTACCACGCTTTATTTGGAACTATTCCAAATAACTGTTCTACTATACGAATCCGGTTTACTACTCAGAATAATCCGGATTAGTGTCAAAGTTTGCATCGGCGTAACCCTTTACAACGAACTCTTTTACCACCTCCATAATCGAGAAAATTCCTTAGTCCACTAGTTACTAAGGATAAGTTTGACCGCTGTCCTCTGATCCATTTCTGGATCACTCTTATACCCCTTGACTGACTCATGGCAAGGAACACGTCCGGTGCAGTACACAGCATAGCATACTATAGAGCCTACGTCTGAAGCATAGGGGACGACCTTCGTCCTTTCTCTCTCTTCTGCCATGGTCATGTCTTGAGTCTTACTCAATATTTTCACCTTATAACACAACCGAGAACTCCTTCTTTGTCGATCTATTTTGAACTCATTCAAAATCTTGTCACGGTATGTATTTATTTGAAAGTATTATTAAGCATTTTTGATCTATCCTTATAGATCTTGATGCTCAATGTTCAAGTAGCTTAATCCAGGTTTTCCATTGAAAAACACTTTTCAAATAACCCTATATGTTGTCCAGAAATTCTACATCATTTCTGATCAACAATATGTTAATAACATATACTCATCAGAAATTCTATAGTGCTCCCACTCACTTCTTTGGAAATACAAGTTTCTCATAAACTTTGTATAAACCCAAAATCTTTGATTACCTCATCAAAGCGTATATTCCAACTCCGAGATGCTTACTCCAGTCCTTAGAAGGATTGATGGAGCTTTGCATACTTGTTAGCATCTTTTAACTAAACCTTTTAGTTGTATCACATACAACCTTTCTTCAAGAATGTCATCGAGGAAACAATGATTTGACATCCTATCTGCAAGATTTCATAAATCATGCAGTAACTGCTAATATAATTCCAACAAACTCTTTAGCATCGCTACGAGTGAGAAAATCTCATCGCAGTCAAATCCTTGAACTTGTCGGAGAACATCTTAACGACAAGTCGAGCTTTCTTAATGGTGACACTTACCATCATTGTCCGTCTTCCTTTTAAAATCCATCTATACTCAACAGCCTTATGACCATCGAGTAGTTCTGCCAAAGTCTACACTTTGTTTTCATACATGGATCCTCTCTCGGATTTTATGGCCTCGAGCCATTCTTCGGAATCCGGGCCCACCATCGCTTCTCCATAGCTCGTAGGTTCATTGTTTTCTAGCAACATGACCTCCAAGACGGGATTACATACCACTCTGAAGCATTACGCATCCTTGTCGACCTACGAGGTTTGGTAGTGACTTGATCCGAAGTTTCATGATCACTATCATAAGCTTCTACTTCAATTGGTGTAGGTGCCATAGGAAAAACTTCCTGTGCCCTGCTACACACTAGTTGAAGTGATGGTTCAACAACCTCATCAAGTCTCCACCATCCTCCCACTCAATTCTTTCAAGAGAAACCTTTCCTCGAGAAAGGACCCGTTTCTAGAAACAATCACTTTTGCTTCCGGATCTGAAATAGGAGGTATACCCAACTGTTTTGGGTGTCCTAAGAAGATGTATTTATCCACTTTGGGTTCGAGCTTATCAGGATGAAACTTTTTTCACATAAGCGTCGCAGCCCCGAACTTTCAAGAAACGACAGCTTAGGTTTCTCTAAACCATAGTTCATACGGTGTCATCTCAATGGAATTACGTGGTTCCCTATTTAAAGTGAATGCGGTTGTCTCTAATACCTAACCCATGAACAATAGTGGTAATTCGATAAGAGACGTCATGGAATGCACCATATCCAATAGGGTGCAACTATGATGTTCGGACACACCATCATACTATGGTGTTCCAGGCGGTGTTAGTTGTGAAACAATTTCCACAATGTCTTAATTGTGTACCAAACTCGCAACTCAGATATTCATCTCTATGATCATATCATAGACATTTTATCCTCTTGTCACGAAGATCTTCAACTTCACTCTGAAATTACTTGAACCTTTCAATAATTCAGACTTGTGTTTCATCAAGTAAATATACTCAGCATCTACTCAAATCATCTGTGAAGTAAGAACATAACGATATCCACTGCGTGCCTCGGCACTCATTGGACAGCACACATCAAAATGCATTACTTCCAACAAGTTGCTTTCTTGTTCCATCTTACTGAAACGAGGCTTTTCAGTCATCTTGCCCATGTGGTATAATTTGCATGTCTCAAGTGATTTAGAATCAAGTGAGTCCAAACGATCCATCTGCATGGAGTTTCTTCATGCGCACATACCAATAGACATGGTTCGCATGTCTCAAACTTTTCAAAAAAACGAGTGAGTCCAAAGATCCATCAACATGGAGCTTCTTCATGCGTTTTATACCAATATGACTCAAATGGCAGTGCCACAAGCAGGTGGTACTATCATTACTATCTTATATCTTTTGGCATGAACATGTGTATCACTACGATCGAGATTCAATAAACCATTCATTTTAGGTGCAAGACCATTGAAGGTATTATTCAAATAAACAGAGTAACCATTATTCTTCTTAAATGAATAACCGTATCGCGATAGACATAATCCAATCATGTCTATGCTCAACGCAAACACCAAATAACAATTATTTAGGTTTAACACCAATCTCGATGGTAGAGGGAGCAGGCAATGCTTGATCACATCAACCTTTGGAAACACTTCCAACACACATCGTTATCTCACCTTTAGCTAGTCTCCGTTTATTCCATAGCTCTTTTATTTCGAGTTACTAACACTTAGCAACCGAACCGGTATCTAATACCCTGGTGCTACTAGGAGTACAAGTAAAGTACACATTTAATATAATGTATATCCAATATACTTCTGTCAACCCCGCCAGCCTTCTCATCTACCAAGTATCTAGGGTAGTTATGCTTCAGTGACCGTTCCTTTATTACATAAGCACTTAGTCTCGGGTTTGGGTTCAACCTTGGGTTTCTTCACTAGAGCAGCAACTGATTTGCCATTTCATGAAGTATCCCTCCTTGCCCTTCTTGAAACTAGTGGTTTCACTAACCATCAACAATTATGCTCCTTCTTGATTTCTACTTTCGCAGCGTCAAACATCGCGAATATTTCAAGGATCATCATATCTATCCCTAATATGTTATAGTTCATCACGAAGCTCCAGCAGCTTGGTGGCAATGACTTTGGAGAAACATCACTATCTCATCCGGAAGATTAACTCCCACTCGATTCAAGTGATTGTTGTACTCAGACAATCTGAGCACAAGCTCAACGATTGAGCTTTTCTCCCTTAGTTTGCAGGCTAAGAAAATCGTCAGAGGTCTTATACCTCTTGACGTGGGCACGAGCCTGAAATCCCAATTTCAGCCCTCGAAACATCTCATATGTTCCGCGACATTTCGAAATCGTCTTCGGTGCCTCAATTCTAAACCGTTTAACATTATTGAACTATCACGTAGTTATCAAAACGTGTATGTCAGATGTTCGCAACATCCACAGACGACGTTCGAGGTTCAGCACACCAAGCGGTGCATTAAGGACATAAGCCTTCTACGCAGCAATGAGGACAATCCTCAGTATACGGACCCAGTCCGCATAATTGCTACTATCAACTTTCAACTAAATTTTCTCTAGGAACATATCTAAAACAGTAGAACTAAAGCGCGAGCTATGATATAATTTACAAAAACCTTTTAACTATGTTCAGTATAATTAAGTTCATCTTATGAACTCCCACTCAGATAGACATCCATCTAGTTATCTAAGTGATTACATGATCCGAGTCAACTAGGCCGTGTCCGATCATCATGTGAGACGGACTAGTCATCATCGGTGAACATCTTCATGTTGATCGTATCTACCATACGACTCATGCTCAACATTTCGGTCTCTTGTGTTCCAAGGCCATGACTGTACATGCTAGGCTCGTCAAGTCAACCTAAGTGTTTCGCGCGTGTAAATCTGGCTTACACCCGTCGTATGTGAACGTTAGAATCTATCGCACCCGGTCATCACGTGGTGCTTCGAAACAACGAACTTCCGCAACGGTGCACAGTTAGGGGGAACACATTGTTGAAATTTTAATGAGGGATCATCTTATTTACTACCGTCGTTCTAAGCAAATAAGATGCATAAACATGATAAACATCACACGCAATCAAATAGTGACATGATATGGCCAATATCATTTTGCTCCTTTTGATCTCCATCTTCGGGGCTCCATGATCATCATCGTCACCGGCATGACACCATGATCTCCATCATCATGATCTCCATCATCGTGTCTCCATGAAGTTGTCTCACCAACTTATTACTTCTACTACTATGGCTAACGGTTAGCAATAAAGTAAAGTAATTACATCACATTGTTCAATGACACGCAGGTCATACAATAAATTAAGACAACTCCTATGGCTCCTGCCGGTTGTCATACTCATCGACATGCAAGTCGTGATTCCTATTACAAGAATATGATCAATCTCATACATCACACATATTTCACTCATCACGTCCTTTTTGGCCATATCACATCACGCGACATATGCTGCAAAAACAAGTTAGACGTCCTCTAATTTGTTGTTGCAAGTTTTTACGTGGCTGCTATAGGTTTCTAGCAAGAACGTTTCTTACCTACGCCAAAACCACAATGTGATATGCCACTTGCTATTTACCCTTCATAAGGACCCTTTTCATCGAATCCGATCCGACTAAAGTGGGAGAGACTGACACCCGCTAGCCACCATATGCAACAAGTGCATGTCAGTCGGTGGAACCTGTCTCACGAAAGTGTATGTGTAAGGTCGGTTCGGGCCGCTTCATCCCATAATACCGTCGAAACAAGATAGGACTAGTAACGGTAAGCATATTGAACAAAATCAACGCCCACAACAACTTGTGTTCTACTCGTGCATAGAATCTACACAATAGACCTAGCTCGTGATGCCACTGTTGGGGAACGTAGCAGAAATTCAAATTTTTCTACGCATCACCAAGATCAATCTATGGAGTAATCTAGCAACGAGGGGAAGGGGTGTGCATCTACATACCCTTGTAGATCGCTAAGCGGAAGCGTTGCAAGAACGCGGATGAAGGAGTCGTACTCGTAGCGATTCAGATCGCGGTTGATTCCGATCTAAGCGCCGAATAACGGCACCTCCGCGTTCAATACACGTGCAGCCCGATGACGTCTCCCGTGCCTTGATCCAGCAAGGGAAGAGGGAGAGGTTGGGGAAGACTCCGTCCAGCAGCAGCACGACGGCGTGGTGGTGGTGGAGGAGCCTGGCACTCCAGCAGGGCTTCGCCAAGCACTGTGAGAGACGAGGAGGGAGAGGTAGGGCTGCGCCTTGGAGAGAACAACTCATATGTTGGGCAGCCCCTAGACCTCAACTATATATAGGGGGGGAGGAAGGGGGCTGCGCCCCCTCTAGGGTTCCCACCCCAAGGGGTGCGGCAGCCCCTAGATCCCTTCTAGGGTGGCGGCCAAAGGGGGAGAGGGGGAGGCGCACCTGGGGTGGGCCTTAGGACCCATCTGCCCTAGGGTTTGCCCCCTCTTCTCTTGAGGCGCCT
>NC_041385.1:33425844-33429197 GCF_002162155.2 Triticum dicoccoides | reverse complement strand
TGGTGGCCCCTCCCGGTGGACCCCCGGACCCTTCCGGTGGTCCCGGTACATTACCGGTGATGCCCGGAACACTTCCGGTGACCAAAACCTCACTTCCTATATATAAATCTTTACCTCCGGACCATTCCAGAACTCCTCGTGACGTCCGGGATCTCATCCGGGACTCCGAACAACATTCGGTAACCACGTATATCTATTCCCTATAACCCTAGCATCATCGAACCTTAAGTGTGTAGACCCTACGGGTTCGGGAACCATGCAGACATGACCGAGACAACTCTCCGGCCAATAACCAACAGCGGGATCTGGATACCCATGTTGGCTCCCACATGTTCCACGATGATCTCATCGGATGAACCACGATGTCAAGGATTCAATCAATCCCGTATACAATTTCCTTTGTCTACTGGTATGATACTTACCCGAGATTCGATCATCGGTATCCCGATACCTTGTTCAATCTCGTTACCGGCAAGTCTCTTTACTCGTTCCGTAACACATCATCCCGTGATCAACTCCTTGATCACATTGTGCACATTATGATGATGTCCTACCGAGTGGGCCCAGAGATACCTCTCCGTCACACGGAGTGACAAATCCCAGTCTCGATTCGTGCCAACCCAACAGACACTTTCAGAGATACCCGTAGTGCACCTTTATAGCCAACCAGTTACGTTGTGACGTTTGGTACACCCAAAGTACTCCTACGGTATCAGGGAGTTACACAATCTCATGGTCTAAGGAAACGATACTTGACATTAGAAAAGCTTTAGAATACAAACTACACGATCTTGTGCTAGGCTTAGGATTGGGTCTTGTCCATCACATCATTCTTCTAATGATGTGATCCCGTTATCAATGACATACAATGTCCATGGTCAGGAAACCATGACCATCTGTTGATCAACGAGCTAGTCAACTAGAGGCTCACTAGGGACATGTTGTGGTCTGTGTATTCACACATGTATTGCGGTTTCCGGTCAATACAATTATAGCATGAATAATAGACAATTATCATGAACAAGGAAATACAATAATAACCATTTTATTATTGCCTCTAGGGCATATTTCCAACACATGCCACAACTGATTTTGCTCGCTTCTTTCTCCACCTCATTCTGTTACATAACTCGTCCGCTTGGACTCCACGGAACTAGACGCATATGCAGCTGGCCTATCCATGCAAACTACTAACAAACTCAACAGGACACACTACTGACTTGCATACACACACATGATCTCTTCTCTACGTGAGTACATGCCCACAGCCAGGTAGGTTGGACGTGACAACATGCATGACACTGCTAAATAAACATGATGAAAACCTAGACAACAAGGTAAACTCTATCACGTCAATCACGGTAAGTTTCTGTGTGTCCAAATCAAACCAAAGTATGGTGATGATCAAACACAACATTGACGGCCAGTAAAGGGCATTACCAACAAGGGTGCTGGAATGAGCGCGAGCAAAATATGGAAGAAGTTCTCTAGAGATCAGAGGACCCCATGCGTCGATCCCGGAGGTGTAAACCCCGGTGAGGAGTTGTCTATCATCAAAATGATAGCACATCGAGACCTCTTTGAAGGGGCTGGAGTGACAGGCGCCGTGCACATGGCCTTGTTCGCTGGCTGCGCAGAGCACCGCCCCCCATGGCTGGTAACAGTGGTGTATTTGGAGAGTGGACAGGGTGGTCCATGGACCACCCTGTAAATCAGTCGAGTAATTCAATATATCTGCAAAATAAAATAAAATTGGCAGGTCCTAGCGAACGTTCAAGGCCTAAGCCCCAAAATGTACGACTACATGATCTGATAGTTAGCTCCCTCATTCTTTCCTACTTTCTGGAGACACGCACTGCTTAGCTGCACTACGTCTAGATGCGTGTGGGCTTTAGCACCGGAGCCTCTTGTCGAGCAGATGAGTACAAACCATGACACTAATGCAAAGAGTTGGATTTTTGCCCTACATGAAATACTACCACATGATGAGTTCTCCCGCTTGGTGGTGTCACTTTGGGCGATTTGGAGAGTGAGGAGGAAGGGGATACATGAGAACATTTTCCAAAGTCCACATTCGGTTCAAGGATTTATCACGTCGTATCTTTCAGAGCTAGAAAATCTTGGTATCCGGTTACCAAGAATTCCAATTCCAGCAGCGCAAAGGGCATCTCATTGGGCCGCACTAGAGTTTGGTTGTGTGAAGATTAATGTTGACGTGGCTGTCTCATGAGTGGGTTTTGGAGCAGCGGGGGCAATATGCAGGAGCTATGAGCCTATGATGGAGCTTTCATGGGTGCATCAACAATGGCTTTCGGTAATATTTCAGATCCCACTACTCTGGAGGCGCTCGCAGTAAGGGAAGCAATGGCCCTGGCGGATGATCTCTATATTCAACGGGTGCATATGGCCTCAGACTGTAAGGTGGTAGTTGATGACATGAAGGAAAGGAGGTTAGCTAGTTATGGTGCAATTATTAGTGAGATTATAGACCAGTCGGTTTCTTTTACTTTTTGCAAAGTAATTCATGAATTTGGGAGCTTAAATGTTGAAGCTCACAATTTAGCGAATCATGTTCTATATCTCTTGGTGATGGCCATCATGTCTAATTAGGAAATTCTGGAGATCTTTCGTCCGTCCCTATAAACACTGTGACAAATTAATAAAGGTTTGCGAGATTGTCTCAAAATAAATGTGTACGCTTTCCCCAAGAAATATTCTCTTGTGTCATTAAAACAAGTTTTCTTGTATCCTAGAGGATGTAGTGTGCCGGCGAGGCAGGAGGTAGTAACAAGTGCACCGGGCAGACTGAGCCACCGAGCCAGGAACTCCATCGACTTCACATCTTTCCAATTTAAAGTATGACTTCCATTTTCAGTTCAAAGTATGATTTTGCCTTCAAGGTTTAGATGTGAGTACAAATCAGAACTCAAAATTGATAAATGGAGCCAACTAAATAATTATGGTTATGGGTTCATTCGAACTGACAATTGATAAATTAAATCTTTTTATTGTAGAATTATTCCAAGATTAAATTTAACGATGTGTTCTTTTGATAAATTCTATGCCAGTATGTAGTGGCGGAGCTAGACGATGGGTCTGTTTGGATCCTTCTTGTGCTCGCCATGTCAATATTGGCACGCCAAATAATTGCCAGAGGGTTCGACTGCCAGTCACTCACCAAGATATTGGATTAGAAACCAATAGGGAAAGCTATTGGGCCTGACGTGAATCTAAAAATTGGACGAGATCCAAAACAGAGTCCGGTGTTGAAGTCAACGCCAAATATTTGGCTGGGTTGCTTGGGGCGCCGAACAAGGCTAATTTTTTCCAATGTAAGCTCTCTCTCTTTTTTC
>NC_041385.1:33421107-33425510 GCF_002162155.2 Triticum dicoccoides | reverse complement strand
CAGCCTCTGCTAATATGTCAGTATGTTGTATTTGTGATGTAAATATAATTTTATATCAATTGGACTACCCTGACCAAAAATAGTGGTTACGCCACCAGGGGCGGACCCAGGAAAAAGACTGAGAGGGGGCTAAAAATGAATGTCCATATTCTTGAACCAACAAGGCAAAAACATTCATGTCAACAAAACTACGGCATAATCACTTCATTTTTCAAGCATTGACCAAATTCATCAAATCTGAAAGAAGACTAACCATTTGAGACGAAATGAATTAGATCTAATAATATCTTGTTTCGAAGTTGCCAAAGTGTCCCTGCAAAAAAAAGTTGCCAAAGTGAACATTGACATTCTAATAATCTTTTTTCTGTGAATAGACATTCTAATAATCTAACCTACAACCTACAAGAAAAAACATTATCAAATTGAGAAACAATAAAAATATTGAAGAGGGCCTGTACGTCGAAAAAGCAAAGAAATCTTTAGCGCATTACCTTTTGTTTGACGCATGATGATCTTTGATTGTATTAAAATATTTTAGCGCATTACCTTCACTTTACAAAAATGTTTAACTATCAATTTGGGTAGGAATTCCAGTCTTTTAGATGGATCCCTAGGAAGCTTTTCCAAATCAAGTAGTACGGGCATCTTGAAGTTGTTGAATTTTTAAAGAAAACAAACTCCATTTATTTCCCTGCAATTTAAGTGAAAAAATGGAAGTTAAAAGAAAGGTGAAATTTCCATACATCATACATAAAGATGAAATGTGCTACAAACTAGGAAGTAATAGATGATGTGAAGTAAATTGGAGATTTTAGGTCTACACTAGCCACTGGTGGTAAGTAGAAAGTTGCATACAGAACTTTAAGTGTTACAAAAAAGATGTTTAAACTGGCATAATCATCCAAATTAATAAACTATACACATATGCTGATAAGAACTAGGGAATTAGATGGCATACCTTGATGTCAGTAGAATTAGGGAATTGCGTATTAAGAACTCTGTTCGCTGATGGAGTAGTGCAAGGCCGCAATGGTGCAAGGGGCCGGAGACGGCAAGTCAGCGATTAGCCGCGGCGAGCAGGCAAGGTGATGACTCCGCGGCGGCGTGAGAGGCGAGGTCAAGGCTTCCCGAAGTCCGTCCTGTGTGTGGCTGCGTCTGCGTGTACGTGAATAACGACCACCTGCCGCACCTTGCTGGAAAGAGACCTTTTACAGTACATCAATGCAATTTGGGAGATTCCTTTTTTGTTTTAAACTTTTTCCGAGAGCAACGAATGAACGAGTAACATTTAGCTTGCTACTAGCCATACCCGCGCAGCGGCACGCCGCGCCTTATCAATACGGTACGTGTGTATGTTCTATTTTTTGGCCCAGTTCTTGTATGTATCTACTATAGAATGTGCACTCGTCTTTTGAAATATTAAATATATTTTTTTTCATACAGACCGAAAAGAGGCTAAAGTTCAAAATATTGCCTAGACTATAAATTGTATGTAAAGATGGTGGATAGAAAGGATAAAAATGTTTTAATAGTAATTGTATTGTGTAATTTGGGAAAAATTGCAGCTAAGTCGCCTACTTTTTAGTGTGTCATAAGAATGGTAATGGAGGTAACAAAATTTTTAGGGAGTACCAAAAATAACTCTATATTTTTTTTGGAGAGATTTACACTTGCGAGAGATTTTTTTCTAGTTTCTAGTATAGAAGATAGGTATGATGTAAATACAAAAGTACTGTTCTTTGGAAGACAACAACAATGGGATTCATGATATGGAGATGTAAAAAGTGCACTGATGGATAAATCATGTCTAGTGAAACATAACATAGATTTATTCAGTGATTACATATAGCACATTACATGAATAAAAAAGGTCATCTATTTCATGATACTAAGTTGACAATTCTATAGGCTTGGGCCAATTTATTAGAGTTGTGCTTAGTCGACAGGGCGGCGGGCAGTGAGATTGAGGTATGCATCTTGAGTCTTCCAAAGAATATTCGATGCACAAAGAAGAAGATAAGAACAATCCAAAAGGAAAAGAAAAACGGTAACAGTCTACACTAATCCGCGGCCTAGAAAACACTGGAAGACACGCATGCACGTATCAAATCAATCCCCATCCCTCCATCCATACACTGACCAACTACCGCTCAATACAAGGGGAGAGGACATGTGTTTTACCAAATAGACAAATCAGAAACAAAGACGCAACGCACACAAGCCCCTCGTACCCTGTCATATCCCAGTAATACCATATTAAACCCATTAAGAGGCGCTAGAATGGTGGCCAACCAGCTAAGCCATGTGGCGCATGCTGGTTGGTCACGGTAAGAAAGTTTTTTTTAGAGTTTTTTAAATGGTAGAGAGACTTTTAAGAAAAGCTTTTCTAGGCTTTTTCGTTGTCCTTTTAAGATGGTTGTGATGTTCATGTGATGCAAAAAAATTTATTTATTTTTTTGACATGATGGTAAGGTGCGCATATCTTCCTCTCAAGCGGCCCGCAATGGCAGACCCCAACCACTAGTGTCCATATCATGTTAACCGACACGGCGCGCGCGCGCGCACACACACAATGACCTAGAAATAGGGAATCAAGCATTAGAATGTCTCAAGGCAAATAAACGGAAGAGAAAACTGGCTGGATTGCATGATGAGTTTAATTATGACAGCTACGAAACTTGTCATTCCCCAATTGAATTTACCGGTACATGCATCCATGCTATACATCTCTCCATCAAGTTTAATTTTCCTTGGTAGACAATTCATAGCACGCAATGTATTTAGAGAAGCACCAAGACCTTCATATTTATTATGGGTATGCTGCAGAAGAAGAAGATTATATTACGCGAACGGCCTTGTAGAAACGGGATGACCCTCCTTTGTAGTAGTAGTAAGTAGTACTGCAACATAGAAGTATTATCCAAGAAATATAGTACCGCATCATAAAGTAATTTTTAATCCCTCCTTCGAGGGGAGGGAACAGAAAGAACTGACGACGATTGTGCGTTTAGAACGTCGCCGCCGGCTGCGCGCGGCGCCAGAACTTGGCGTCATTCTCTTAGAGGTATATAGTCACACAGCTGATCAGTGTGGCTCCTTGCGCTGTCGGAGATCGAGACTGAGCATGTTGAACACGACCCGTCTTCAACAACATCGTGTCGAGCACAGCCTCCTCACCATCGAACATCCCAAAGGCGGCGGCAATCTCCCTGTACCTCTAGCCACAGTTTGAGCACTGAACCGAGCCTGCCGAGATAGTTGTCGACCTAGCGTGGTGTCGACCTCATCCTGGCATTGTTGTCCATTGGATGGAAGGACTACTGCATGTAAAGAAGGGGACGCCATCGAGGTCATCGTCGCAAAGCACGCGGTCATCGATGACAGAGAACTGAAAAGAACGGGATTTCCGTGGGGCAGCGGCTGCAGGGCAGAGATCATCGATAACAAACAACTTCGTGCACCGTTTGACGGAGTAAGTGAGCCGGCTCGAGCTGTCGGATTGGCTGGTCCCTTTCCCTAGCAACGTGGCCATAGCACGCCCCTCGCTATCTGGAGGGTTGCGGCCGTGGCAGGCACGTCTGCGCGGAGCCCTGCACGGGAGCGAAACCTGTGCTTCGACGTACGGTAGCCCAAGGGCCAGCACCAAGGCCATGTTTCAGTGTATAGAAACTGCAAAAATTAGTGCGCATAGAAACTGCAACGCAAATGCTCAGCAGGGAGATGAACCAGCGCAGGAACACATACATCTCTGGCGCTGTGCCTTCCTCCCATCACTCCATCGCAGTCCGCACATTCCACGGTTCTTGCCCATAAATTTGCATGCTTCATCGTCGCTAGATATGTATGGTGCACATGGCCTGGCGCAACACCACATGGGCCTCCGTCGACAGAGAAAGCCATGTCCGACTCCGACGCCGACATGTGGTCCGGAGTTGCTGCCGACAGATCATAGGGCAGATGCCGCGATGCTCTACCTGTCATGTTACCGCCATGTCCGGTCTCCTGCTGCCGCCACGCCCTTGCTATGCTGCAGCGCTGCGGCCTCCGTCCGCCGCGACACCACTCCGTTTCTCTGCTTGAACTGCGATTTTGAGCAGCAGAAGCATGTGGCGCTGGTGTATCCGCCACTGCTGAACGACCGTGGCATGGTGGAGGGCGTGGAGGGCTACACTGGTTGCTCCTCGGTGTTGGACATCGCGGTGATCCTCGGCGTCACCGACGACAAGACGGCTAGCAGGCCGACCTTGAGCTTGTCCGGCGCCGCTCACCATGGAAGTCCGCAAGAGGCACGGAGACAACACTATCGTCGTCGTGTCTCAGGAAGAACGAAGGGGCACTGCCATAGAGAGCTATCAGCAAGCAGAACCATGCCTAGAACTGCTGTTGCAGGCTCCATGCTGAGT